>NW_016107747.1:244401-286657 GCF_001604975.1 Cebus imitator
CTTCTCCTCCTTCTCCTCCTCCTCCTCGTCCCTTCTCCACTCCTCCTCCTCCTCTTTCTTCCTCCTCATCTTCTTCTTCTTCCCCTCCTCCTCCTCCTCCTCCTTCTTCTTCTTCCTCTTTCCCTTCTTTTCTTCTATTTGAGACCATCACCCAGGCTAGAGTATAGTGGCCCAATCTTGGCTCACTGAAACTTCCACCTTCCAGGATCCAGTGATCCTCCTGCCTCAGCCTCCCAAGTAGCTGGGACTACAGGCATGAGCCACCATGGACCAATTATGTAATTTGTTTAACAAAAAGTGTTTCTCAAGAGAGACCTGTTTCTCTCTTGGTTGCTATTTCCCCCCTTTCTTGCTTTTTTGTTACTTGGTCTCTCCCTTTTTGTTTTGAGTTCATTATTTGAGGTATTATTGTATCTTCTTACTATAAGTGATTTAAATTCCTCTTATAACTAAGCAGGGAAAAGCAATCAATAAAATAAAGACAGATGGCCCGATATTGCAATCTGACCTAAGATGATGTAGTTGTTCACAATTATTAGGCTCTTTATTTTTATTCAAAACTAAGTTCTATGCTCAATTGCTATTTATTTCCTTAGCCAACAGTTTTTATTTTTTCCTCCTTTCTTGCTTTTTTGTTGCTTGGTTTCTCTTTTTGTTTTGGGTTTATTATTTGGGACATTATAGTGCTGTCTTATTATAAGCTGTTTAAATTCCTGCTATAGCAGGAATTTATAAGCAGGAGAAAACAATCAATAAAATAAAGATAGGTAATTCAGTATTGTAGCTTGACTTAAATTCATGTGGTTGTTCACAATTATTAGGCTCTTTATTTTTATTTTATTTTAGTTTTTGGTTAGTATCTGTAGGGTTAAATAGTTAGAAGAGAGAGCTACAGATCTGTTATCTTAAAATTTTTTGCTGTCATGTTAAAATAAAGCAAGTCTCAGACTGAATTTAACCAGACACTTACATTTAAGCAGTTGCAAACAGGCAGAGTAGGATTAGAATTAACATTAGTTTATAGATCACCTGTTCAGCAAGATCAAGAAAGTGTTAGTTCTTTGTCTTATAGGAGATCCGATAGTATCCTACTTGCATGAAACAAAGGCTCGATAGAAGGCAATGAGACAATGTTCTAGGGATAAGATTTGGATCACCATCTAGTTAGAGCAAAGGGACCAAGAATCCTTCCAAATCAGGGGATGGACACAGAACCTTGGAGTATCAAGTCTTAGGCAATATTTCTAAAGTACACTGGATTGGCCAAATTCTTATATCCAGTTTGTGCGATGATAGTGTCTCTCATATTTCTATCAAGTCCACATATCTAGAACGTCATAGATTTCACTAAAGAAAATCAATTTCCAATGGCCACTAGGCTAATTAAAAAAATGTTGGAGATAAAGATAGCTGAAGGACTGGTTGTAGCCGTACCTGCTGTGTGGCCTTTTGATGAAATGCTGCTTGGCTTTTCAGATTAAGGCAATTCACTTCCCCTAGGACACAGATGAAAGCTAAAGCCCACATACCATATTGTTTCTGGAAAAGTGTTCTAGAGAATTTACCCACCACATCATATCCATGATATGGGAAAATTTCACTCATGCTCTATTACTCTGCTGTAGGAATTAAATAATAAGCCACAAATTCTTTGAAATAACCTTGATTAACATGAAAGTTGATTTCCATAGCAGTAAAATTGAAAAGGTGTTACTTTTGTCAATGCAAGCGCTTTTGAGAAGGCAACACACTGCTTTACATAGAGTAGGAAGATTAGAAAATATTTACACACTAGATGAAAAAAATAGCATTAAAATTATTTTTAGCCTGGATCTTGTCTAATAAAGTTGATTTTTGGGTTTAAGTCAGTTTTATTAAAAGGCAACTTCTCGTGGTAGTCAAAAGTTTACTTAATATAAACCTCTGAAAGATCACTGACTTTCTGAAAAAGCATTTTAAAGTAACCTTGAGAAAGTTTGTTGTAAGGAATTACATTTGTTAGAATATTTATTATAGAGAGCAGTGTTTGTTATTTTAAGTTGTAAACTATGTTTGTCATTGGAGGTTGAACTTATGGCCGACCTTGAGATCACTGATCTCCTGACCTCTTGATTTTGTTGTTATTAACTAATCATTGTACAATAATTAAGCATTTTTTTGGAGAGAGGAGTATTCATCCTTGGACAAGTTCTATCCAACTAAATGTTAAATACATAAATTTAGTGGATAAAGACACATGGCAAATTATCTTTTCCCCACAATGGGTTTGGAGCTGTTTTCTGATGAAGTTTTATTACAGAATTACTGAACGTTCTGGGTGCTGTTTTGAAAATAATGATATCATATGAATGACCATTTAAAAGCTCAGGCTTTGACTGTGTAAAGTTAGTTATCTTTTGTTGTTGTTGTTTATGTTTTGTTTCTCAGTCCTTTCTTGGTCTGCTCTTTGTCATGGGTTTGGAAATCTTGTCTCTCCAATGAGCATAACTTTTGGGTCTTGAATTCCAAGAGGCCAGTGAAGTGCCACTTACATTGTGAATACTTAGCCAGCATTGTTGGTGAAAACTGGGGCTCTTCCTTTTTCCAGGGATCCAGTTTTGGGGTGTAGGGATGGAGAAGAATGGTTTAAAGGGTCCTTGATGCCTTTCCCTCTGATCTCAAATGAGGAAGGACTTCAAGTCTCTGTGATTTCAGGGGATGAGGTTGGGGAGCAAGACTTATGGTCCTATGTATCTCTTTCAGCTTCCAGATCAGGAGGAATTTGAGAGGGTGACCAGGCTGATGTTACCAACAGAAGTTTATTCACCAATAAGCACATGCTGTCCTGGTGGTGCCTCATATTGGCACGTGGAGTTGACAATTATCCTTCTTCTTTGTGGCTGCTAGTATGTTATCTCTCAAAGAGGTACCCTGAATCACAGACTACATTTATTGCATTGTTTCTCCTTTTGCCATTTCTCACCCATGTTGTTGTGAGATGTAGCTTACATCCTAAATTCTGCCCCAGCCTGGTTTTTACGCAGTTGTTATTGAATACATGATGTTACAAATTTGTGACTAGCATTGCTGGATTCATTCTATTAGGTACAAATGAAATATAGATCTTTAAGTTTTAGAACACTAGAACTGTAACCAAGTCTTAGGAATTCTTGAGATTAGCACCAAGTCTTCTCTTTCCAGCCCTAAAGCTCCCTGGCTCTTCAATAATCTCGTCCTTTTTGAAGTCACTGTGAACTTTATTTCTTATGTAAACTTCCAGGCTTTGGTAGGGTCTGAATAGTTTTAATTTTTTGGTTAAATCTCATTATCTCTGCCACTCTTTCCTGAGGTCACTCCTTCATTCTCTACCCTTTGCCCTCCCATCAGTGAAGACGAAAATGGAAACATTTTTATTTAAGGCAGTTTTCAGATAAAAGAGCTGAGAGGGTATAAAAGGAGCAAAGTGAGTAGTGATTTTCTTGGCCAGTTACCCAAGAAAATGACTGTTAATTGCTTATGTTTCCCTTGGGCAAATCATATCACTATTTTGGACATCAGCTTTCTCTTAAAAATAAGAGGTTTGACTAGATAAGTTGTAAGATCCCTTCCAGGAATAAGTTCTGTGAATGTACGTTTGATGCAACTGGGTTTTATAGTTGGCTCTCGGTTGATTCCTGGTAGCAAAAGAAAATAGAAAATGTGGTTGAATTATATGGTGCTCATTGTCTGACAAAAAGAGGTGTAGGCTTGCATCTGCAGAGATGGAATAAAACTCAAGTAAGAGTTCCATTCAATATGAAACCCTGGAGAAAGTTTTAAATTGTGTCTGTGCAAAAGTCATAGGGATCCTGGATCATAAGTGACCAAAGTTCAAATTGAGCTAGTTGAAGCAAATAAGGTAATATATTGATTCTCATAAACAATGACAACACCCGGGCAAAACCAAAAAAACAAAACAACACAAAACAAAATGTTTAAAAGCCACCAACACATGGAAAGGGCAGGATGCAGTCACTTGAATGTTCTCAGGATTTTATCTCTGCCTTCCTCAGTGTTTTGGGGTCAGGCTGGCTGCCCCACAAAGCTCAACAGGAAACTTCAGCACACATCTGTAAAGCTTCATAACTAGAGATGTTAGGAAAAAAAACCTAAGGAAGAACTCTGATTGGCCAGCATTGGGTCAACTGTGATTCCCGATTCCTGGACCGACTGTGGTATGTGGACTGAGATCTGTGGTCAGCGATTCCCACTGGAACTGAACATGGAATTTTCCCATAAGTTGAGTAGTTACCACTTAAGGCATGCAAAAACAAATGACTGTTTCGCTGTTGCTCTCTTTCCTATACTCTAGGTTCAGGTCCATCACATACATTTGCCCTTTCCAAAAGTCTACCATACTCTTAAAAGCCTCCAGGTCTTAAAAAATTCTGGCTTAGCTCCCACCTGAAGTTTACCTGCCCAGCCTTCTCAGGGTCTATCTCTAAGTGCTTTTCATGGCAATCACTAGCAACTTCAATAGATTAATCTGTGTTATGAACAAATTGACTAGACGTGATAAAGTTCATCTGATGAAGATCACCAAGGGCATATTTACTATTCAACAATGTTAGGTTAACCTGTGACCAAGGGGAACCGCATGTCAGAGAAACCAGCAGGCACCTCACTTGACAAAGGAAGACACAGGCTTGTTACTGTATTTGTGGGAGGGGTGGGGTTTAGGTAAAATGTAAATGAAGCAGTGTGTGCTAGCTCAAAGCAAAGCAGGGCAGCGGATAAAAGTGTTGACATTCAGCCTGAAACTGTCTTGTTTCATCAGAAACTACAAAGTTAAGATAAATGTGGAATGTTGCATGCAAAACCTTTATCTGTAGCTCTGCATCTGGAAATTCAGGGTATTTTTTGGTATTAAAATGACTTAGCTCCTCCAGGCAAGAATGAGGCGTTTCATTCTCATTAAATGTGATTTCAAACAGTAAAGTTTCCGATGGTCTATGATTTCAGAAAACAAGTTTTCTTATGTCTTTTTTTAATCAACAAAAGCAGTTTTGGTTTTTTTTTTTTTAAACACAGCTTCACAAGGGAGATTCTTTTCCCTCCAACTGTCAGATATGCTCTTGATCAGGGTCTTTCTTAAAATAATACCATAGCTTTTGTAGTCTAACATCAAGAAGTAATTTAAAGTGGAAATGTGATGTCAATGTCAGTTACAAGGGGAAGCTGGAGAAGGCTTTTTTTTTTTTTTTTTTTGGAGCTGGAGTCTTGCTCTGTAGCCCAGGCTGGAGTAATCACAGCTCACTGCAACCTCCACCTCCCAGGTTCAAGTGAGTCTCCTTTCTCAGCCTCCCAAGTAGCTGGGATTACAGGTGCACGCCACTACGCCCAGCTAATTTTTGTGTTTTTAGTAGACGCAGGGATTCACCATGTTGGCCAAGCTGGCCTCGAACTCCTGACCTCAAGTGATCCATCCACTGTGGCCCCCCAAAGTGCTGAGATTACAGGCCCGAGCCACCACGCCTGGCCAGAAGGTCTTTTTTAAGTTTAAACATATGATTGAGGTTTACGCACTTCCCCAAGCCCCAAAGGCAACCCTCAAATGATTTGCTCACTGATTTACTCTGTGAATATTTGTTGAGATCCTACTATGTGCCCATCATTGTAAAGATGATATTTCTATCTCTGAGCAACTCATAATTTAGTGAGGGAAACCATGAGGGAGTAAACAAACCCACTAAGCCCTGATGAGGGCAATAGTGGATTTAAATTTTTTTTTTTTTTTTTTTCAGATGGAGGAGTTTCCCTCTTGTTGTCCAGGCTGGAGTGCAGTGGTACGATCTTAGCTCACTGCAACCTCTGCCTCCCAGGTTCTAGTGATTCTCCTGCCTCAGCCTCCATAGTAGTTGGGATTACAGACACGTGCCACCATGCCCGGCAGGATTTTGTGTTTTTAGTAGAGACGGGGGTTTCACCATGTTGGTCAGGCAGGTCTCGAACTCCCGACCTCAGGTGATCCGCCCGCCTCGGCCTCCCAAAGTGCTGGTATTACAGGCATGAGCCACTGCATCCGGCAGGATTTTGGTTTAAATGTTTGTAAGAACAAAGAGGATGGAGTTATGGACTATAATCTGAAGAATCTGGTCCCACTTCTGGTGAAAATAGGGGGTGAGTGAGGTCTTGGGCTGCGGAGATTCCATTTTGAGGAAGTTGCCAAGTGCAGCAGGTTCTGTTGGTCCAGGACCCTGCAGTGTGTCTTTCAGCTCACCTAATGGGGGCAGCTGCTGAGCATGTGCTCTGCCTCCCATGACGAGTGTCCAGGCATCAACATCTCTGCATGAGGGGTTTTCCCATGGAGAAGGGAGCCTGCTTAGCCTCCCTCCTGGGCAGCTGGGATGTGCTGGGATTTACGCACTTCCTCCAGCCCCAAAGGCAACCCTCAACCACTGAGGGTTGGCAACTGTCTCTCATGGGGACGGTTCTGAGTGTCCTTTTATAGAGTTGCTCAGAGGTCCCCAGTGGGATTGAATTCCAGTTGTTTACAGAGATAGCACACTCATGAAAGCACACGTCTTGTCTTTTCTTTCTTCAGGTCTTACTTTACCTATTCCTCCCTTGCTTCCTTGGATCACTTTCCAAATAAATCACCTACATCCAAGTTCTTGTCTCAGGATCAGCTTTGGGAGAAATCCAAACTAGACCAGCCAGCTTCTCCCTTGTGAGGGAATAGCACCCAGAAAGAGTAGGAAGATGTCTTGAGGGTCAAAGACAGGAGACAGAGTAGACAAAAGTGGTGAAAACCCTGAAATAACAGAAGAAATAAGGACCTTTCTAATTAACCAGGGTCAGTCTTAGACAGAGTTCAAGACCTTGAGCTCAAGGTCATCTTGGTATCCAAGATACTCCAGATGGCTCTGGAAGAATAAAACAGAGACTTGAGGTAGGGAATGTTACTGGGTGAGTGAGTCAGAGGACAGAACACTGCTTCCTGAGAAGATAGGGGCAGAAGAATCAGTGCATGGCAATAAGTAGCTGAGCTTAACTGTTTTTGCTGAAGAATTCGATGCATGATAACGTTTCTTTGAGGGAATGGGAATATTTGGGAAACACATTGCTTCTTGGCTATATGCTAAGTGACTCTATTTCCAAGCAGAACAAAACTTTGCCCCTGTTATCTTTACATTATGGGTAAATTAAGGGTACATTGATGACGAATGAACTAGTCTATCATTTTGGAAGTTATCCTCTGAGTAGGAGGCACTGTAGGTTTTCCGTATAAATTTAGCAATCCTGGAAAAACCCAGAGAAGCATAAATTTAAACTCTGTTAATGACAGACTATCTTTCAGCGACAGTTTATTTCAGGAAACTTCATTTGACCCCATTTCCTCGAATACTTATGCCAGAAACCAAACACCACTGCATTCCAAGTATTGGTCCTCTGATTTTGAGATAGTGGTGATAAGCATGTATACAAAATATGATGGTGATGGTAGCTGACCCCCTCACTCCTAATCCATCATCTCTCCCCTTCTTCTGTGGTAATAGAGTTAAACTGAGCGTGGGCTGCCTGGCTGGAAACCAAGCCCTCCTTGCAGCTGGGCATGGCTGTGTGACCAAGCTCTGCCTAATGGAATGGTAGTTGGAGTGATGTGAGCCATTTCTGCCTTTCTTGCTTAGGAGGAAGTCCCTGGGCTTAGCTCTTTCACCCTTCCCACTGGCTACTCTGGTGATACTTGCAGAAACCTCGGATGCCGTGTGTTGAATGCGACATGTCTGCATTCATCTGGGTCTCTGAATGAGTATGGAGAGAAAAGCCTTCGCTGACCTGGAATACCTACTTTGGACTAAACAGTGTGAGAAAGAAACAGTCTTTTTTGTCCTCTAAGCCATATTATTGTTAGATTTCTTGTTATAGCAGCTTAACTCTTACCCTAACTTATGCATATAAATGGATACGCGCACACACACACACACACACACACACACACACACACACACACCTCCACCCTAATCTATAATCTGATTGACATGGGCTAGTTTAGAGTACCCAAGGTTTATATAGACATTTGTGCTTCCCTGCCTAGGTAAAGCATATCAATGCAGGGAGCATATGTCATTGTTTAATTCATTAAATTATTTCTTCATTCATTCATCCGTCCATCAATCCATCCAACCATGAATCCATTCATCCATTAGTCCATTCATCCATTATATATGGTGTGTTGAGACTCAATCTGTGTAAGACTGTTTACTATGGGATATCAGGGGATATGAATGACACAAAGATGAATGACACCCAGTTCCTGCTTTCAAGGAAACTTACAGCCTAGAGACTTTAGGTAAAAACTAAAACATTGAAATAGGGATAAGTATGATTAATTTTTATTCTTGAGAATTTTAATTAAAATTATAAAAGGGTAGTTTCATTTATATTACTTTATTCTTTTTTTTTGGAGGATGCTGTCTCTTATGTTTTTGCGTTCATTTTCAAGACCAGTGTTTACAGAGTGAATAATCATTTTTATTTAATGGCAATAAAGCATGTATGAGTGCAAGCAATGTGTCAGTTACCATAAACACAACCCTTGCTCCTCCCCTTGCTCTCCTTCCACAGCCCTGGGAGAGTATTAAACACTGGAAAAGCTGAAGTGTCATTGTGCCCTTGAGGCTTCCTGTGCTCTAGGGAATTCCTGAGGCTCAAATCATAGCTTCTTAAGTAATGAAGACAAGAAAGAGAAATTGAAGTGACCAGCCTGAAAGATTTTGCCAGGTAAGAGGAATTTTCTTTTCCCAGGAATAGTTTTATGGGTTGGTGTTTTTTAGTTTATTTCTATTTATTTTTGCAAATGCATTTCTTATCTTTCATTCACATGCTGAAAGAGACAAAGCCATACAAAAGTATAAACAGATGAAAAAGAGAGTTTTTGAAAGAAAGATCGTTAGTAGCAAAGAAATGAAGAGAAATTGAGGTAAGAGAAACCACACCCCCTAAAAAAAGGACACATTCCCTAAAAAACCACACCCTCTAAAAAAGAATACTCGTTAGATATGAGAGAAAGAGTAACACCTAAAATGAAAACTATGATAAAGGGGATTTGCAACTCTTTGAACACTTATTGATCAGGAAGGCATGAAATATTTGGAAATGCATCTAGGATTTACCATCTGTGTGGAAAGAAGAACTTGACTTATGTTATGGGGGACTCATGCAGGTTTTATGAATTATTTCATTGATACAAAGCTTTGGGGGACTTTAAAATTGGAGACTAGTTTACAATGGTAAGGCCAAAGGAAGAAGAAAACATCAAGTATTTAATGACTAAACAGACGTAGTAGAGATAAAAAACTCAGATAAAAAATGACTCTCCCTCTCAGAGTAGTCCCAGAGGCAATTGGGGCAATTTTGAGAAGTGAATCTCCTCTGTTTAATTTCCCAGGATTCACATAGTTTGACTACCATTCTCTTTACATTTGATTATCATATATACTTTTCTTTTCCTTTCTTTTCTTTTTTTTTTTAACATGGAGTCTTGCTTTGTTGACCAGGCTGGAGTGTAGTGGTATGATCTCACCTCACTGCAATCTCTGCCTCCCAGGTTCAAGCCATTCTCCTGCCTCACCCTCCAGAGTAGCTGGTACTACAGGCAGCAACACTCCCAGCTAATCCCAGTTAGTTTGTGTGTGTGTGTGTGTGTGTGTGTTTGTTAGAGATGGGGTTTTACCATGTGCCCAGGCTGGTTTCCAACTCCTGACCTCAGGTGATGTGCCCACCTCGGCCTCTCAAAGTGTTGAGATTACAAGCGTGAGCCACTACACCCGGCCTACCATATATACTTTTAATAAATAAGCTAACTACTTAATTTTTAAATAAAATTTTTCAAACCTATAGAAAAATTAAAAGAATTCATAGAGAATATGTGTGTACTCTGGATCTAGCTTACATCATTAACATTTTAATATGCTTGCTCTGTCACTTATCTATTCTTCTACCCCTCCATTAATCTATCTTGTACTTTGATTCATTTTAAGGTTAATTGTAGACATCAATATGCTTTTCCCTGAACACTTCAGCATGCATATAATTTACTAGGGTTCAAGAAAATGATTATTTTTATTGAGCACTTCAATAAAAGTTAATGTGAAATTGATTAAAATTAGACTTCACGTGCAATTTATAGATGCCTCGGGTTGGTACTTCTACATTTGAATTCACTAAGCAAACATAGGAATGGTGATGACTATCAGGGATGACTTCTATGGGATAAAAGAATCAAATATTGGCTGAGAATTATTCCACAGGAGAAAAATCTATCACTCTTTTGATCTCTTTTGTATTGATCTTCAGATGTTAAGACATAGGTTCAGGGTATCAAAAAATATAGAAGGGCCCTTTTAAATTTCAGCCCCTGAATGTAGCCCAGTAGCCTTTGAAGACAGAATTCTGTCTGGTAGTCTGACTCACAGGAATGAGCTTTGAAAGGTCTATGGAGGCATTTATTTTGCCACTGGGCTATAGTAGTAGAGCCCCGTCTACATTTTGCAAAAACAGCAAATATGAAGCATTGAGAGAATTACAGGAAAGTGAAGTGATGACGAATATTTACCTGATATTTTGGCCTTAAATATTGTGAGGCTAAAAAGATGGTTCCTTTGAAAGAGATCCTGCAGGAAATTGTCTTGCCCAACCATTCCAACCTAATCTTGTATCTTATGTTTGAGCCACTCACTATCTAAACGAATTTTTGTGGTTTTGAGTTTATTTATTTATTTATTTGCAACAGTCTCCCTCTGTTGCCCAGGCTGGAGTGCAGTGGCGCGATCTTGGCTTACTGCAACCTTTGTCTCCTGGGCTCAAGAGATTCTCATGCCTCAGCCTCCCAAGTATCTGGGATTATAGGTGTGCTCCATCATGCCTGGCTAATTTTTGTATTTTTGATAGAGATGAGTTTTCCCCATGTTGGCCAGGGTGGTCTCAAACTCCTCGAGTGATCTGTCCACTTTGGTCTCCCAAAGTGCTGGGACTGCTGTCCTGAGCCACTGAGACCTGCCAACTGTGACTTTTAGATTCATCTTTCTGAACATATCTCCCCCTGCCTCTTTCGGCATTGGTTGCAATCACAGCCTGGTTGCTCTTTTAGATTTCTCTGAGCTCTTAAACAAAAACCCCTTCAAATACTATGCCTATGGCCTGGTTTTGCTAGTTCCACATATCTGCCATGTGTTTAGTTTTATGCTGTTCTGGTTAAATTTTTAATACAAATTGACTAAAAATATAATAGTAATTAAAGTATAAAAGAGAGCCCAATAGGCTTTGAGTCCTCCATTTACCAAAATAATGGGAGTTCTAGGGATCTTTCCAAGAGTCCTTCCAACCTTTTTATAGAACATTCTGTCTTAAGTACAGGAAGTCTGTTTTTTTCAAACAAAATGAATTTATGCAACAAATATTTGTTGAGCGCCTGCTACATGCCAGGCACTGGAGTCATATCATGGAAAACAAAAGGATTCTTCTTGGTGCTTATGTTGTAGCTGGAAGTGGGGACATGTCAAATAGATAACTAATAACCATGACAAATATTATATAGCATGTTAGAAGGTGATTCAGGGCAGGGTGAAATGAAAAGCAGAGCAAGCTAAGGAGGATTGAGTGTGCTGGGAGCACAAAGGTGAGCACTTTAAATAGAGTGGTCAGGATGGACCTTATTGAGCAGCTGACATTTGAATAAGACTTGAAGGAGATAAGGGAATTAGTCATGGAGATATGGAGAAGAGCTTTCCAGGCAGAGTAGACAGCAAGTGCAAAGACCCTAAATAGGGAGTGTATCTGACTTATTTAAAGAACAGCACGTAGGTCAAAGTGATTAGAGTATAAGCAAAGGTGAGAGATGAGTCAGAGAGAAAACTAGGGACCAGATCACATAGGACCATGCAGGCTATTTTGTCTTTTTCCTCTGAGTAAAACTGGGGGCCACTGGAGGGCTTTGGTCAGAGTAACTTAAGTTTAAAAGGAGTTTCTCTGGATGTATGTTGAGAAGAGACTTCAAGAAGAAAGGTTAGAAGCAGGGAGACCCATGGTGGTTTTTGCAGTCATCAGGCAAGAGAGACGATGGTGGCTTGCACTAGGGCTGTTTCAGCAGAAATGGTGAGAGATGGTCAGTTTCTGGATATACAGCTTTGAAGGTATAATTATGCGACCATCACAAAGTTTTGTAGCCTAGTCAATGAATCTTGCAATCTATAAAGAAATATCTTTACCTTTCTGAGGGCCGCATAGGTTTGCGCTGCTGCCTTTAGTGAATTTTTCAATATGGCTTTTAAAAACTCATTATATACCATGTAACATTAAAAAAAAACTGTAGAAAGAATAGTTCAATGTCACTTAGTTATTTTAAACTGAGATCCTAGAGACAGATTAATTTCAAAGAACACTTTTTTTTTTTTTTTTTTTAATCGGCTGAATGTGGTGGCTCATATCTGTAATCCCAGCACTTTGGGAGGCTGGGGTGGGTGGATCACTTGAGCTCAGGCGTTCAACACCAGCCTGGGCAAAATGGGGAAACCCTGTCTCTACTGAAAATACAAAAATTATCCAGGCATGGCAACAAAGGCCTGCTATCCCAGCTAATCAGGAGGCTGGGGCACGAAAAACTCTTGAGCCCTGGAAGCGGAGGTTGTAGTGAGCCGAGATCATGCCACAGTGCTTCAACCTGGATGACAGAGCGAGACTCCATCTCAGAAACAAACAAACAAAAATCAATACACAGTATTTTTACCTACTTATAGGGGAACAGGTGTCATTTTGTTACATGCATTGAAGGTGTAATGATCCGGTCAGGGTATTTAAGATATCCATCACCTTGAGCTTTATCATTTCTATATTTTGAGAACATTTTAAGTCCTCTCTTCTAGCTATTTTGAAATATACATTACATTGTTAACTATAGACACCCTACTCTGTCATTAAACATTAGAACTTATTCCTTCTATCTACTGTGTGTTTGTATCCATACAAACATAACCTCTCTTTATTCCCCTTCCTCCACACCCTCCCAGCCTCTCTTAAATATCATTCTATTCTTACCTCACAAGATCAATGTTTTTTAGCTTTCACAGATGAGTGAGATCATGTGTAAGTATTTATATTTCTGTACCTGGTTTATTTCACTTAAGATAATGACTTTCAGTTCCATCCATGTTGCTGCAAATGACAGGATTTCATTCTTTCTTATGGCCAAATAGTATTTCATTGTGTATATATGCTACATTTTCCTTATCCATTAATCTGCTGATGGGCACTTGGTTGATTCCACGTCTTTCCTATTGTGAATAGTGCTGCAGTAAGCATGGGGGTGCAGGTATCTTTTTGATAGCTGATTTCTTTCCTTTCAATAAATACCCAGTAGTGGGATTTCTGGATTTTATGGTAGTTCACTTTTTAGATTTTTGGGAAATCTTCATGTTGTTTTTTGTAATGGCTGTATTAGTTTATGTTCCCACCAGCAGTATATGTGAGTTCTTTTTTTTTAAAAAAAATACTCATCAGTGTCTGTTATTTTTTGTCTGTTTTTTTTTTTTTAGTAGCCATTCTAACTAGGCTAAGATGATATCTTCTTGTGGTTTTGATTTGCATTTCTCTGATGATTAGTGATGTTGAGCATTTTTTTCCTATACCTGTTGGCCATCTGAATGTCTTCTTTTGAGAAATATCTATTCAGGTCCTTTGTGCACTTTTTAATGGAATTATTGACAGCTGGTTTTAAGGAGCTTATTTCACCCAAGTGACCACACTGACACCAGTTGAGTATCACATCTGGTACCTGGATTCAACAATTTAAAGAGGCTGTCTCTCATTGTTGTAAAGTCTGCTACAATCAAAATATCACTTTTGACATAGTGTGGTTATTTCCTAGGCATAATGAAGCAAAAAATGTAGTCAGCTCTTTGATTCAAGCAAAGAATAAAAAATGCTAAGGTTTGGTTCTATCAATGAGAGAGGACTAAGTTTTTGGGATTTTGTTCTGTAGATTACTGCTTGGCAAAAGCGTTGGTAACATCTCCAATTTTGTAGCCTTGTCAGTCCATCCTCCCCCATTAGCTCCTGCCATCTTCACAATAACTGCCATGTGGCAATGGCAAGTCATCATTGCCTTTATTTTATAGCTGACAGAGCCGAGGCATAGAGAGTTCAGGAGACTTGCAGGAAGTCATGTAACAGGAATGTGTCAGGGCTGACACTTGAACTAGAAAATTCAAAGTCAAGTTCTGTGCAATTTTTTTTTACTGAAGCACACTACACTTTCCCGTTTCTGGAGCAAACTTCTTAAAGAATATAAAGGAAATAAAGAATTGTGTATAGGATGCCAAATTAGACAATTGCAGGTGGTCATCAGGTCTCGTCTTTTTTTTTTTTTTTTTTTTTTTGAGATGGAGTTTCGCTCTTGTTACCCAGGCTGGAGTGCAATGGCGCGATCTCGGCTCACCGCAACCTCCGCCTCCTGGGTTCAGGCAATTCTCCTGCCTCAGCCTCCTGAGTAGCTGGGATTACAGGCACGTGCCACCATGCCCAGCTAATTTTTTGTATTTTTAATAGAGACCGGGTTCCACCATGTTGACCAGGATGGCCTTGATCTCTTGACCTCGTGATCCACCCGCCTCGGCCTCCCAAAGTGCTGGGATTACGGGCTTGAGCCACCGCGCCCGGCCCAGGTCTTGTCTTTATTCACTAGCATGACCTGCACTTTCTATGTTTTCTGGTGACAGGAAGGGTGGGGGTGACAGGAGTGTCCTGACCTGCCCAAGGCCTTTGGAGAGGCCCAATCTGCTTAGCGGATTGTAGGCAGCCTTCCTGAATGAAAACTCAAAGATAGCCAAGCTTATGAAATGCGTGGTAATGAAGCTTATAAGTCACACATAAATGGAAAGAGTCTGAGTAAATATTCTTTTTTCCCTTGGATTAAATCATTCAGCAATTTGTTCAAGCATATATTTTTACTTATTTTTTTATCTTTCTTTAACTGTTTTGCAAAACTACATGCCCAATTGTTTATATAGTCATCATAAGAGGAAAAGGTTTATCAGTTTTCTTTCATGTATCCAGCACTACAGAGAGTTTTAAGACCAAATTCCATCTTCTGTGTGTTCCCAGGCCAGTGAGGGAAACACATAAGGAGATAATGACAATGCAGCATGGCAAATGTCATAGTTCTTTCCCCTAAACAATACAATTTGATTAACTGCAGTCCTCATGTTATACATAGCTCTCTAGACTTGCTCATCCTATTTGTCTGTTACTTTGTATACTTTGACCTACATCTTCCCAAGATTTTACTTTCTGTGTCTGGCTTGTTTCATGCATTTCACGTATTTCCTGGCAGGATCTCCATTTTAAGGCTAATATTCCATTGTATATCTATCTATCTCTTATTTCCTTTATCCATTCATCCGTCGATGAACACTCAAGTTGCTTGCATAGCTTGGCTATTGTGAATAGTGCTGCAAGAAACATGGGACCAGGTGGTGCCCATGTTTCTTGACCAAGTGGTGATTTCTTCTCATTTGAGAATATACCCAGAAGAGGAATTGCTAGATCATATGGTAATTCTTAATTTCTGTAGGAATTTCCATATTGTTTTCCATAATGGCTGTGCTATGTTTGAATATTTGTTCCTTCCAAAACTCCTGTTGAAATTTAATCCCCACTGTGGCAGCACTGAGAGGTAGGACCTTTAAGAGGTGATTGGGTCATGGGGGCACTGTCCTCATGAATGTTATAATCTTGATTATAATTAATTCTTGAATTAATGGATTAATAGGTTAACATGGGAGTGGGACTGGTGTCTTTATAAGCAGAGGAAGAGAGACCTGAGCTAGCACGCTGAACCCTCTCACCATGTGATGCCTGTGCTGCCTTGGGACTTCAAAGAGAGTTCCTACCAGCAAGAAGGCCCTCACGAGAGGTGGTCTCTTAACCTTGGACTTCTCAGCCTACGTAAATGTAAGCAATCAATTTCTTTTCTTTATATATTACTTTGTTTCAGATATTCTGTTATAAGCAAGAGGAAACAGACTAAGGCAGGCTGTTCCAGTCTACATTCCCAACAACAGTGTACCAGGATACTCTTTTCTTCATACGTTAACCGACATTTGTTATTTCTTGTCTTTTTGGTAATAGCCATACTAATGGGTATGAGGTAATGTCTCATAGTGGTTTTAATTTGCATTTCCCTGATGATTAGTGATGTTAAGCACCTTTTCATATATCCATTGGACATGTTTATGTCTTCTTTGGAGAAATGTCTGTTCAATTCCTTTGCCTGTTTAAAAACCCGCCGTGTAATATCTTTCTGCTATTGAGTGGTAAGAGTTCTTTACAAATTTTGGATATTAACCCCTTATCAGATATGTGCTTTGCAAATATTTTTTCCAATTCATAGATTGCCTTTTCATTTTGTTGTACATTCATTTACTGTGCAGAAGCTTTGGTTTGATGTAGTTCCTATTTATTTATTTTTGCTTTTGTAGCCTGAGCCTTTGGTGTGATATCCAAAAAAATTATTTTCAAAGCCGATGTTAAAGAGCTTTCCCCCATCTTCTCTTCTAAGAGTTTTATGGTTTCCAGTCTTATATTCAAGTCTTTTTTCCAGTTTGAGTTGATTTTTGTGTATAATGTAAGATAAATGTTCTATTTCACTCTTTTATATGTAGAAATACAGTTTCCTAGCACCATTTATTATGGAGACTATTCTTTCCCCATAGTATCCTCTTGGCATTCTTGTTGAAAATTAGTTGACCCTCTATGTTTGGAGTTATTTCTGGGTTCTCTCTATTCTGTTCCATTGGTCTATGTTTCTGTTTTTATGCTGGTACAATACTGTTTTGGTTATTTTGACATTGTAATACATTTTAAATCATGAAGTATAATGCTTCCAACTTTGTTTTTCTTTCTTAGTATTGCTTTGGCTTTTTTTTGTTTGTTTGTTTGTTATGTGTGTAAGTCCATGTGAATTTCAGGATTATTTTTTTCTATTTCTGTGAATTGGAATTTTCATAGGGATTGCATTAAATCTGTTTATTGCTCTGAGTAGTATGGGTAACAATATTAATATTCCAATCCATGAACATTAGATATCTTGCTTTTAATTTGTGCCTTTCTCAATTTCTTTCAGTAATGTTTTATAGTTTTCAGTGTACCAATCTTTGACCTCCTTCGTTAAATTGATTTTTAAGTATTTTACTTCTGGGATGCAATTATAAATGGGATTTTTTCTTGATTTTTTTTTCAGGTAGTTCATAGTTTTATATATAGAAATGCTACTGATTTTTGTAGGTTGATTTTGTATCAACTTTACTGAGTTTATATATTAGTTCTAACTTTTTTGTGTGTGAAATTTTTGGGGTTCTCTATGGATAGGGACATGCCATCTGCAAATAGAAATAGTTTTCCTTCTTTCTTTCCAATTTGGATGACTTTTTTCTTTCTTTTTCTTGACTAATTGCTCTTGCTAGTACTTTCAGGACTGTGTTGAATAAAAGTGGTGAGAGTAGACATCCCTGCCTTATACCAGATTAGTGGAAAAGCTTTTAGTTGTTCCCTGTTGATTAAAATGTTAGCTGTGGGTTTTTCATAAATGATCTTTATTTTGTTGAGGAACTTTCCTTCTATACCTAAACTGTTAAGAGTTTTCCTTATCAAGAAAGGATATTGAACTCTGTGAAATGCGTTTTTTAATGCCAGTTGAGATGATCATGTTATTATTATCTCTTGTTCTGTTAGTGTGATGGATAATATTGATTGATTTGTGTATATTAAATCATCCAAGGATAAATTCCACTTGGTTATGATGTATAATCTTTTTGATGAGTTGTTGAATTTGGTTTGCTAGTATTTTATTAAGGATTTTCGTATCAATCTTCATTAGAGATATTCACCTGTAGCTTTTTAAAATTGTGGTGTCTTTGTTTGAGTTAGATATTAAGGTGATAGTGGCCTCATAAAAATATGTTTGGAAGCATTCCCTTTAATTCTATTTTTGATAGAGTTTAGGAAGTATTGGTAATAACTCTTTAAATGCCTGATAGATCAACCATGAACCCATCTGGCTCTGGACTTTTCTTTTTAGGAAAGTTTTAAATTACTTCTTTAATCTCTTGATTAAAAATAAATCTGTTCGAGCTTTCTATTTCTGCTTGATTCAATCTTGGTAAGTTGTATTTTTCTAGGCAGTTATCCATTTCCTCTAGGTTATCCAATTTGTTGCCATGTAATTGTTCATAATAGTTTCTTAAAATTTTTTTTTCATTTTTGAAGCATCTCTTGTAATGTCACCACTTTCATTTCTCATTTTATTTATTTGGTCGTTTCTCTTATTTTCTTAGTGTAGTGTTCCAAAATTTTAAACGCCTCACAAATTAATTGTATGCCAGTCTCCTAATGACCACAGCTGATGGGAGTGTCATAGCCATCAATACCCATTTACTGCTTTGCACAGAGCTCTGCTGAACTCTGCCATTGTAATCCTACCCTTCTCTGGAGGAAAGCTCCAAGATTCTGCATCTTTTTTTTTTTTTTTTTCTGGGCCTACTGACACATTAATTGTCATTGAAATGTTGGACATAGCCTCCCTCAAATATTTTACAACAAAGTTATAGATTTATCTGAGCCATCTTAAGATTTGTGAATGAGTACAGAAAGCAAATGTTAATGTTTATTCAATAAATTAAGGCTAAACTTTAGTTTACTGTTTTATTTTTTTTATTGTCAGACATGTTATGTAGAGTTTAACATGATGTGTACAGAAGAATTTGTTCATGTTTCTCAATTGTTTGCCTTCTGGAGCTTCCTGCCCAGATGTGGTACACTGCAAGACTATCTCATAAGAAAGCCAAAAGTCCAGTTCTTGTAATAACCCTGTTAAAATGAACAGAAAGAAAAGAGAGAACACAGCTCTGGATTTCAGTGAATAAGTAGAAAAAAAATGGAAAAAATGTGTTAAATTAATTTTATATATTTGCATTGGGTATTTCATCCAAATATTTTGAAGCTTCTTCTTACTTCATTAAAAAAACATTTTAAAATTAATAACTTATTCTCTTTCCTCACTTACTTGATAATAGACACTTGATTTTCTCCATATGGAATTAAAGAGGCCATTGAAAGCAAGTGGGGCAGACACCTGCCTGGGCAGGAGCCACTGCATGCTAAATGCATGGAACACTAGTTTGTTTGTTTCTTTTCCTTCCTTCCTTCCCTCCCTTCCTTCCTTCCTTCCTTTCTTCCTTCCTTCCTTCCTCCTTCCTTCCTTCCTTCCTTCCTTCCTTCCTTCCTTCCTTCCTTTCTCTCTCTCTCTTTCTTTCTTTTTCTTTCTTTCCTTCCTTCCTCCCTTCTTTCTTTCTTTTCTTTCTCTCTCTCTTTCTTTCTTTCCTTCTCTATCTCTCTCTCTCCATTCCCTCCCCTTCCCTCCCCTCCCCTCCCCTCACCTCTCCTCCCCTTCCCTTCTCTTCCTTTCCTTTCCCTTCCTTCTCTGTCACCCAGGCTGGAGTGCAGTGGCATGATCATGGTTCACTGCAGCCTCAACTTCTGGACTCAATCAATTCTCCCACCTTTGCCTCCTGAGAAGCTGGGACCACAGGCATACACCACCACGCCAGGCTAATTTTTAAAACATGTTTTTAGAGACAGGGTCTCTTTATTTCACCCAGGCTGGTTTCCAGCTCCTGGGCTCAGGCATTCCTCCTGCCTTGGGCTCCCAAAGTACTAGGTTTATAGTCATGAGCCACCATGCCTGGCCTAAGAATGGTTTCTGAAGTATGATTCCTCAGACCAGCTCAGCATGCAGATTCTAAGTGTTCACACTACACTTACTGAATCAGAAACTCTGGAGGTGGAGTTCAGAAAACTGGGTTTTAATAGGTTCTTTGTGTAACTCTGATGCAATACTGAAGTTTAAGAGTCACTGGCATAGGACATTAGAAACGAAATCTTCCTATTTTATAGTTGAGGATTCCACAGAGGAATAACAAAAACATTGAAGGAGACTGGTATGTAAAGCATTGCTAATTTAATTAAATGAAGTTAAGGAGGTTTATTTTTGAAGACTGAGGAATTCTGCTTGGGTCCCCTCTTTTATCCCCCCTTTTAAGTTCAGCCATTTTGAAAAACCAAAGATCTCCATGAGACTTATCAAGCCTTAAGAGCTTGGATAGCACAGGTGCATGAGCTCAATGAAGGCTTAACCACATCCCCAGCACTCCTAAACCTGAGCTCCTGAGTCTGTGGGTGGCCTCTATTTGGAGTGTCTAGAACCTCTCCAGTGTCCTTGCACATGCTGTTCTTCCTAGAACTCCCTTTCTTCACGTTCTCACTTGCAAATTTCTACTCATCCTTCAAGTCTTCACGTTGGCATCATCATCTCTATATACTCTTCACCCAGGTGAAGAGAGGTGCTCACATCCTGTGTTCCTCAGCACTTTGTATAGCTTTCTATATTATTTTGCTTATCCCACAATATTATAATTTATCCATCTCTCTCTCCACTAGTTCTCTGAGGAAAAGAATGGTTTCTTTTAATCTGTTATTTCTAGCACCTGACTTTTTGTCTGGCAAACAATAAACACTCAGTAAAAAGTTGCAAATGTATTGCAATGCTTTATTCCTTTCTCTATGAATGATTGTAATTTTGCTGAGCATTTGAGGGTTAGTTGCTGATAGTAAGGCCCTTTGCTCCATAATGCATCAGTGTGTATTTTTAAATAAGAAGGACATTCTCTTACATAACTACAATACAATAATCAAAGTCATTACATTTAACATTGATACGGTATTTTTTTGAGAGAGGGTCTCACTCTGTTGCCCAGGCTGGAGTGCAGTGGCATGATCACTGCAGCCTCAACCTCCTGGGCTGAAGCAACTCTTCCACCTCAGTCTCCTGAGTAGCTGGGTCTACAGGCGTGCACCATCACGCCCAGCTAAAATTTTTTGTATTTTTTTTTTTTTTGTAGAAACGGGTTTCTCCATGACATTGATACAGTGTTATTATATAATATTCAGCCCATATTAACATTTTGTCTACTGTCTCATTCAATGGCCTTTATAACATTTTTTTTTCCCAAATCAGGATCATGAATTGCTTTTGTCATGTCTCTTGGGACTCCTGTAATCTGAATCAATTCCTTTGCTTTGTCTTTCATGACATTAATATTTTTGAGAAGCACAGGCCAGTTATTTTTTAGGCTAACCTCAAGTTTTGGTTAATGTGACTGTTTTCTCATTATCAGATTTAGGTCATGGATTTTAAGGAGAAATACTATGTAAGTGATGTTAAGTTTTCTCATTCATAACATCAGGAGTTACGTGATGTTGGTTTATCCTATTATTATTGATGTAATTGATCACTTGGTTAAGTCATGTCCATCAGCCTTCTCCATTGTAATGGTACTTTTTTGCCCTTTGTAATTTATAAGTAATTTTTCTGAAGATACTTTGAAAATGTATTCATATTCTGTTACCTAACAAACTTTTACCCAATGGTTTTAGCAATCTCTGATGATTCCTCCTGAGTCAATTGCTATTCCGGTAGTTGCAAAGTAATTTTTAAACTGAATAAATGAATCTTAAAAAGTAGAGTATTACGGTTAACTATCTGAGGAATATCTTTTCTATTGCAAAACTATTGGAGTTGGAGTTATTTCCAGAAAGAATCCATATTCTATGCTATCCCTATCTAATTGCATTTCATTTAATGGCTTTATTTCTTGCCTCCATGAGGAGCCCATGTGTTCAAATGCAAAATCTCTTCAGCAGCTTAAATCAGATATAAAAATCTTAGTGAAATAGTACATATCATGTAGATATTAAGTCCTTAATACATAGATATTTAACTCTTCATTGATATAACACAGACATGCACCACTGTAGTATGTTTACAACTGTTTATAAATGTTTATCATTTTGACTTTCCCACTAGAGTTTCATAAACAGCTCTAGTGCTTTATTTATAATTAACTAAAAATGCTTATTTTTTAACGACTAATTGCAAGGATAGTAATAATTGGGACATGATGGAAAATGAAAATGTAGACATAATATCTATATTTAGGTTTTACATAATAGAACTTTTACTTAAAAATTTTAGTTTTCCACTAAATTAACCAAAGTGTTTCAAAATTGGAAGTGTAATATTTTATTGCATTGATGATGATGATACATTAATTTATTTTGGATTACTTTTTGTACCTTCAGACTCTCAAGCCCTTTACCCTCATACAGTTCTTAATTCATTAGAGAAATCTATTCTTTATGATGCATGCATTAGTTTTTTTACCCTTGGGTAAAAGTTTATTGGAGGATAGGATATCTAAAGTCTTAAAGTATCTTTCCTTGAATTGCTTATACACCTCCTGGAGGAGGCACTAGTGGGAGGTTACGTAGAAACTGAGGAACAGAGGAATCTAGTTATAGCACATCTATCTACTGGAAAAACACTGGACTAATTCCCTGGGAGATGTTTGTAATATAGTGGCCAATATAGTAGTTGGCTCAAATCAGCGCTAAGCCCTCTAGACTCATCACATAAAGCCTGAAAAGTGAAAGAGCTTGCTCAAGTCTGCAGAGCAAATAGCCAAGCTTAAACCAGAATCAAGGCCTATGGGCTTCCTTTAAAGTCGAGACTTCTCCCAGTATTTTGTGTTGGTGTAAATAATAAAGGAAATAAAATAAATGTGGTTATCTCAGAGTTTTGAATCAACAGTAGATATGTGTTTTTAGGGAGTTGAGGTGGTTACTCTTAACACTTTCTGGAAAGAGAAATGGAGCTGTTAGGTGTCTGTTATTTCTGGGTGTTGTGATGATCACTTCCATACAATATTCTATTTAAAGAACCCAAGACTAGAAAGTGATTTAGACATGGTAGAGATTCTTGCTTAAACTCTTTGGTTTGTTTAAGAATGTGCTTTAACTATTCACAATAGCAAAGACATGGAGGAGTCCTTTTTAACTTTTACATATTGGGGCTCCGAGAAGGTTTATTTTATTTAAAAAACACCTAAAGAGTGCTTTCTATGTGCCAAGAATGGGTAAAATATTTTACAATAACAAACTCTATCCTGATAACACTATAAGGTAGGTGCTATTATTGCCCCTATTTTATAAATGGGGAAACCAAGGCACAGAAAAGTGAGGCAATTTACCTAAGATCCACTATTAAGTAGTGGATCAAGAGTCAAGCCCAGGCAGTCTGTCTCCAATAGTCTGCTTTTTAACCACATACATTCTGCTGAAAACAGCTGTGAGCTTGGCTGGCTAAGAATAGAAAGATGAGGTATCCCCTGTTCCACTTGGAACCTCTCATTCAATGGGATTAACATGTTCTTAGTTTTAAAGAAATGGACTTTCTTAGAGTAAAAAAATAGAAATGGAATTGAGAGTAGACAATTTCCGTGGATCCCTTTGTAAATGGTTTTAAGCTTTGGGGAGGGAGGTCCGATGTTCTGCTTTATTTATTTATTTTTTGAGGATGTATGAGATATTTTCCGACTAGGCTGATTTGACCAGGCAGATGTGCTCCTGAGATATCTGCATATTTTAGCATGCCACAAATGTTTATCAGGTCATCCCACTCTTATATAAATATATAAACAAAATCATTCAGAAATGTTTATGACCCACCAAATGAATGCCATGGGTGAAATGGAAGTTCTATGCCATGTCCTGTATGCTTTCTCCTTTTATAGCCACATCTGGACAACTTTAAATAGTGAAGTCTGAGGTGTACACTCTGGGTGTTTACAAAATTCTTCCAGAGTTGGCTTAGCAAGACCATTTTCCCTGCACAAGTGAAACCATGTGGCAACATGTGGGGAAAGACATCCTTATACTTTTTAAAAAAATCAACTTTATGAGGTTTAATTTATATTCAATGTGATGGACACATTTTAAGTGCATGAAGGCACATTTTTAAATTACAAGGTTTCCTTTTTTTTTTTTTCTCTAGGTCCACATCTAGAATGGAGGCGTGGAAGACATTTTGGGGGATCATCCTCCTTGAAGCTGGTTTTGGCTTCATCAAGTCACAGAGGATCGGTAATATATGCCATTCTTTAAGCCGAAAACCATCTAGTGGTAGTGACCATCTTAAAAGGAAATATTACAGAAGCTTTAATTAATAAGAGGGAATCGATTCATTGAAGGAGAATTTAGTCAAAATCTGGGAGCTTATAGTGAATGGTGGGCACTTGTTTTTTCAGTACCTAACCCCAAATGACAACAAAAAATACATATTAAAAAGTTCCAAACTCTGAAGTGTGTTACTAGGTTCTCAAACGCTTTTGTAAACAGGAGCCTCTTCTGCATTCTGCCTTTTCTCTTTGGCAGAGCTGTTCTGAGGGGTAATTATCGTCACAAGACCGATCGCTTCACTGAGTGCGAGTGGCACATCTGCAATTTTTTGCAGTTATTTTAATGGATTGTTGGGACTTTTCAAGATGAAAGTCTCATCAGGCGAAGATTGTTTGAGTAGCATGAAGTCCCAGTGAGACAATATTGAGGTTTAAATATTCAAATATAATTACACAGGCTGTTATTTGTTGGGAAAAAAAAAACCGATGAAGCTCTCTCAGTTTTCCTTTTAGCTCTCTTCACTTGTGAACAGAAGCTGTGACAGTCTTTTCATGATTCAAACACCTTCTAAAACTACAAAGAACTAGTGGAGGGGTTAAGAAAGTGACAATCTATGAAAATGCAATACATCCCTCAAGTTGCATGTGATGAAACTGAAATTTACTTGCCTGAAAAATATTCTACAGCTGTATGGTTTCTTCTGATTTGAAAGGTCAGGGAAATACTTCCTGGTTTGCATTTGATCACCCTTGAAAGAGATGTTAAGGGTTGTGATAAGCCAGTCAGCCATTCCTGTAACAGTCATTGAATTCTCTCCTCCCAGTAAGACTGCATTTTGGAGGACTGAAGGGAAATAAAGCTTAAAGGACCAGAAGTTCATTTATTGTCTGCTTTTTCCATGATCAGGTTCCACTTGGCTTTATGACCAAGGTTATGCAAACTTCTGAGAGGTGGAACCCAGGACTCCAGAAGTGACAAGTGGATTAAGTGCTCCAACCTCCCCAAGTCCTCTCTGTCCAGACTCTCACTTGGTCTTTGCCTTTCTGTAGTATGGATTTCTAATTTAATCTTCATGGCAGTTCAGGGTATAGACTAGTTATCAGGAGAACTGGGTCTTAATTCTGGCTCTTTGAATGGATTTACATGAGTTACTTTGCCTTTCCAGGTCTTATTATCCTTCTCTGTGAGATGACTGAATTGGATTTGTTATTTTATGCTTGTGCTGTCCAATACAGTGGCCACCAGCTGCATGTGACTCTCTAAAGTAAATCAAAATTCAGTAAAATGTCAAGTTCAGTTTCTGTTATGCTAGCTACATTTCAAGTGCTCAGTTGCCACACATCTAGCAGCTACAGTCTCATATAATTATTTCTAGCACTAAAATTTAAATTCCATTATTTGTTTTCATTAATGTTCAAGATTTCCATCCTTATAAGTGCTGTCTCTTTCCTTCTTCCCTTTTCCTCTATTCTTTCCTCCCTCAATATTTTTGGGTATCTATTCTATGCTAGCTACTTATGTAGTGAAAAAACGAACAAAATATATGGTTATCTGTTCTCATGGACCTCACAGTCTAGTTGGGGAAATTGCCATTAATTAAATAAGCATAGTGATGAACAAAGTTACATTATAAACAAAGACAAAGGAACATGATCCTATGACAATTTACCAAAAGATAGATAGATAGAGAAACTTGGAGAGAAGAAAGAATATTAAAATCCAGTGGCAAGTAAGAACATGGAAAGTTGGAGACATTGCCCTAGGGAGCCTGGAACTGAGAGCAAAGTGGGGAGGGCAGAGAGCTGAGGCTGCAGAGACAGTGCAGGGCCAGCCTCGTTCGGTATTTTAACCCTCCTGGCACAAAACCAAGGGCAAGACACTTTTAACCAATGTGGAATAATCATTTTTTTTTTTTGGCTTTTCAGCTACTCTGAACTAAAGCCCATTTTTCTGTTGGTTTCTGCTTTTGTTTGTATTCTCATTAGTAATTTATATCCTCCTCCCGCCATCATAGTTAATCAAAGCAGGAGGTATGGGAGTGGGGAGAAATCGTAGTGATTGCTGACAAATAGATCGATCATAATCACCTCTTCTTTGTATCTACATATGCCCTGTACTTACTCCACATTGTACGTATTATCACAGAAAAGCAAAGTTTGAGTTGGAAGAGACCAGGGCATCTGGTAAACTCTTTAGAGAGATGCAATTTGAGAGACAGAGGGTTAGAAATTTGCTCGACTCCTGCAGCCACTTGGTGTCTGATCTCTTCCATGCTGGAGGCCAGGATGGGCCCAGGTGGGGTACAAATGAGCCGGGTCACTGTTGAGATGGTGGTTTCCAGGCTTGTAGCTGGGGTTGGGGAGAAGTAGCTACATAGTGCAGGTTGAGTTCAGGGAGCCAAAAAGACAAATGTGAACCACACCTATAGGAATGCCAAGGATCAAACTAAAAGGGGCTGGTGGTGGCTAGTGAGTACAGAAATCAAAGCTGGAAGGCTGATGTCATAGGTCAGATTCCCTGGAAGCAGAATCTGGGACACGGATTTGAGTGCATTATTTTGAGAAAGTACTCTTTAGGAAAAAAAATCTGTAAGGGAGTAAGAGAAGTGGGTTAGAGTAGGGGATGAAGACAATAGGTAAAGTCAAGCCTTGGCCTGAGTCATGAGAGGTGATGGAGTGTAAATAACACGGCGGCGTTTTTCACTTAAGGCAAGTGGGCCAGGCGTTTGTACCTCCATGTTGATTAGTCACTGGCCACCCAGGGTGGTGGTAGTGCTGTAACTTCCCAGGTGTGTCCAGTTGAGGCCACTCCCTTCAGCCAAGGTTAGGACTCGAAAAAGTCACAGGTAGCACTTGAAGCAGCTGGGGGATAGGTGTGCCAACCAGTAAAGGCGATCTAGGTGGGTGCCGACAGCATCCACTGCTGGTAGAAAGCTGGGTTCTTTTATTTAGGTCAAGGGATGAGTGGAGAGCAGGGTGGGTGATCTAATTGAAGGGCCAAATGTTGATTAGAATGGAACAGAGTGGCAGGTGAGCAAGGGAAGGTGGTAGCCATGGGACGACAAGGGAAGATGATGGTGTGTCTAGGTGGCATGCATATTGACTACCATAGGATGGCTGTGAGGCAGATCTGTGGGGAGTAAAGGCACTGAGTCAGGAAAGAGGGGATTCCAGCCAGTAGCTGTCATTTGTGATGTTTTATTTGAAAGTGACTCTCTTTCCCAGTTTGCAGGGAGGCCTCTCTGGGAGATGTTGTGTTTCTGGTGGACACCAGCATCAACCCCCAACATACACGCAGTGTGCGGAACTTCTTGTACATTCTGGTAAACAGCTTCAATGTCAGCAGCGAGACCATCCGTGTGGGTCTTGTTCAGTACAGCGATGTGCCCCATTCCGAGTTCTTGCTTTCCACCTACCACCGTAAGAATGATGTATTGAGACACATTCGGCAATTTCAATTTAAGCCTGGGGGCAAGAAGATGGGCCTGGCCCTGCAGTTCATTCTAGATCACCACTTCCAGGAAGCAGCAGGGAGCCGAGCAAGCCAAGGTGTACCTCAGATCGCCGTGGTGATAAGCAGTGGGCCAGCTGAGGACCATGTCCACATACCTGGGGAGGCACTGAGGCTGGCAGGCATCCTGGTTTATGCTGTTGGCGTCAAAGATGCAGTTGGGGCAGAGCTCAGGAAAATTGCCAGTAGCCCCCAGGAGAACTTTACCTCCTTTGTTCCCAACTTCTCTGGTCTGAGTAGTCTCGCCCAGAAGCTGCGGCAGGAGGTCTGCGATACCTTGGCAAAGGCAGCTCCACGTGTTGACCACATCTCTCCAGGTACAAAGGCCTTTTAAAAAAAATTTCTGATCTGGAAGTCATGAAACTCAAAGCTTGACCTCCTATTCCTCTCTCCCCCGTCCTTCTTATTTTTCATATGTGTGCATGTCTTAATTTTAAAATCGAAATTTCATGAAGCCATCCCTATGCTCCTTTTCAATCACTGACCAAAGCCTCATCAGCTCTTTTTGTAAATCCTGTGGCCCTTATGCTGGTTCTATATACTGATGTAATATAAGTCCAGTATTGAATGAACATTTATCTTTTTCTAGAATGACATTATTATTCTTAGGTTAACTTACCCATGTTGCTTGGATGAAGGATGGGGGAAGGGAGAGGGACAGTAGTTCTCCTAGGATGTTTGCTAATTTAACTGGAAGCCTGTTGGTTTAATATACTGGTCAAGATGATGAATTTAAGGAAAATAAAGACCTGTGTTCAAATCTCAGAAAGTAGAGAAATGTTCATCTTAGTCAAGTTACTTTACCTCTCTGAATCTAAACTTTCTTCCTAGGATGATAGTACTTGTTCAGAGAGTTGTTAAAAGCATTAAACAAAATTGTGCAAGTAAAGTGCATGGCACAGGACCTGGCCAACCACAGGTGCTCATAAGCATTACCTGTTATTAATGGTCGTAACCTGTGATGATGATATATCTGTCATCAACTTTGTGCTTCTATTGGTGATAGGGCATAAAATGGTGAAAATTCTTTATCAATTAATTACTAAACTCCATAATAAAGCATACGACTTTGAGTAGAGAAAGAGAAGAATGCTTGTGGGCTCCATCAAAACCCACAAGAGGATAGACTCTTAATAATTTATTCATTGTTTTGGTATTTCTGTACAGGGTAGGTTAATTGGAAGAAGCACTAAAACTTTTGACTCATTGATGCAGCAGGTGTGTGGTGGTAATATTGCATTTGTATGGGGAAATAAATATTATAGATATTCATTTTGCACAACACTTCAAGGTTTACAAAGAGGTTTTATAAGCATAGTAATAATTGTGACTGTTTGCCTGGTGTTGTATAGTTTTCAAAGCTGATTTATATTGCTCATCTGACTGATCATTTCAACTTTGTTAAATACATAGGGTAATTAGTATTATTGCTTGAATTTTTCAGATGAGAAAACTGAAGCCAAAGGTAGCATGAGTGGATGACAGAACTGGAGACTTGATCTCAGATCTTTTTTTTTTTTTGAGATGGAGTTTTGCTCTTGTTACCCCGGCTGGAGTGCAATGGCGCGATCTCGGCTCACCACAACCTCCGCCTCCTGGGTTCAGGCAATTCTCCTGCCTCAGCCTCCTGAGTAGCTGGGATTACAGGCACGCACCACCATGCCCAGCTAATGTTTTGTATTTTTAGTAGAGACGGGGTTTCACCATGTTGACCAGGATGGTCTTGATCTCTTGACCTCGTGATTGACCCGCGTTGGCCTCCCAAAGTGCTGGGATTACAGGCTTGAGCCACCGCGCCCGGCGATCTCAGATCTTTTAGAGCAGACTCATTTCATTAGAGCAGGCGTGTTAAGTTGTATTCCTGGGGAGCAGAGCCTGAAACAAGAATTTGGGTACACTTGATTTGCTAAGGAAGAGCTCCTGGGGGGATGGTCAGTAAGGATGTGGGGTATTCAGGACAGAGAAGTAGAGAAAAATAAGGAAGGGCATAATTTCAGGTAAAAATTCTGTAAAGGGTTTCAGCCTGATGCTACAGGGGAACTTGGTGTACATTATGCGTCAAAGTTGTCTTGAGCTGGGATCTGGGCCAAGCAAAGATCTGGGCTTTTAAATATTGTGAGAAAAGTAGCTTCAGTAGCTGGAGGGAAGTTTTCCAAAGAGCAGTACGTAGAATGGTAAAAAAGAAATCCAAAAGGACTGAGCAGCGCATGACATTGTCTGCTACAGGAGATTATCTTATTTTTATCCTCAAAACAACCTTGTGAGAGTATGAGGGCTGGTGTAAAGATGTCAGTGCTGCAGAGGAGAAAATTAAGTCTCAAAGAGGTGAGTGATAAATAGGTCACAGGGCTATTAAATGACAGAGTTGCAGTAAGATGTGTCAAGGAACATGGAATATATTCCAACTTTCTGACCTGCTGGTGCTAGCACACTCCTAGATACGATGTTTCTTTGTCAAAAGATAGGAGGCTGATGGCTTTTTCTGACTGAAAAGAATACATTCCCTTTCTTAGCATGCTGCTTAATTTACAGAAGTGCTTTTCTTGTTAACAAAATTTAAGGGATTGTGTAAGTGGATTTCAAGGTTGGAAGTAGCAGTAGAGCAGGTCTGAAATCTCAGAAGGTGATGCAGCAGAGAGAAGCAAAGGTACAGGGGGATGTTAATGTTATTGCTGTGAGCACACTGCCACTTGGGGTGAGGGTAGTGTCTGAGGACCACTGAGTATAGTGGTTATTTTTCTTTTATGCATTATTCTTCTTTTATGCATTAGTTACTTTTCTTTTATGTATTCTTCTTCTTTTACACATTGGTTCCAAACAGTTTAAACCATTGGTTCAATGGTTCAAAGCATTTTGTGTGAAGACCCAGTAATTGCATCCCTTTTGCTGCCTCTCTCATAGCTTGCAGAGAAGGCGCTGTGGCAGATGTGGTGTTTCTAGTAGACAGTTCAACTAGCATTGGACCCCAGAACTTCCAAAAAGTCAAGAACTTCCTTTACTCCGTCGTCTCGGGGCTCGACATCAGCAGTGACCGTGTCCGAGTGGGACTTGCCCAGTATAATGACAACATCTACCCAGCCTTCCAGCTGAACCCTCTGAAGAGCATGGTCTTGGAGCAGATCCAGAATCTGCCGTACCGCACAGGAGGCACAAACACAGGGAATGCTCTGGACTTTATCCGGACCAACTATTTGACTGAGGGGTCTGGCAGTCGGGCCAAGGACAGAGTTTCTCAGATAGTTATCCTGGTGACAGATGGGGAGTCAAATGATGAGGTCCAGGAGGCGGCTGACCGGTTGAAAGAAGATGGAGTTGTTGTGTATGTGGTAGGGATCAATGTCCAGGATGTCCAAGAGTTGCAAAAAATAGCCAGTGAGCCATTTGAGAAGTTTCTCTTCAACATCGAAAACTTCAACATCCTGCAGGATTTTTCAGGAAGTATTCTTCAGACTCTGTGCTCAGCAGTGGAGGGGAAGATAAAAGGTAAGAAGCTGTGTTAGAACCCAGGATTCTAACTGTGTCAGCTCACTACAATGTAAGCCAGAATACACTGGGTGTATGGGAGGGCAAGGAGAAGGAATGCCCAGCGTCACTGGAGAACCTGGGGAGACTTCCTAGGGGAAGGGTTTGAAGGCTGGATGGAATTCTTGTGGGTAGAAAGGAACATCTTGATATGGTGTTCAAAGGAAACAGCATGTGTTTTGAAAGCCAGAAGACCTGTTTTTTAATCTTGTCTTTGCCACTTTCTAGTTATGTGAGCAGGGACAAGGGCTTCACTTTTTTACTTCAATTTTCTCATCTGCATGATGAAAATAATACTTGTCCAGAAGAATGGTTTATGAAGATTAAGTCAGATAGAGTGTATAAAAAGCTTTGGCTGGGTGTGGTGGCTAGTGCCTATAATCCCAGCAGTTTGGGAGGCCAAGGTGGGTAGATCACCTGAGATCAGGAGTTTGAGACTAGCCTGGCCAACATGGTGAAACCTCTTTACTACTAAAAATACAAAAATTAGCCGGCATGGTGGCACATGCCTGTAATCCTAGCTACTTGGGAGGCTGAGGCAGAAGAATCACCTGAGCCCAGGTGGCAGAGGTTGTGGTGAGCTGAGGTTATAGTGAGCCAAGATTGCACCATTGCACTCTAGCCTGAGCAACAGAGTTAGACTCCGTTTCAAAAAAAAAAAAAAAAGCTCTAGCACAAAGTGTATCCTCAGTAGTAGTTAACTTCCCTTGCCTCCTCTATCGGTTGAAGAAGAATAATTGAAAAGTATATTAGTGTAATTAAACAGACAAGAAGGCAGCAGGTTATAAGAGAGGAAGAGCCTTGTGATAGAGTCCCACATAGAGGAAAGGAAGCACAATATATACAGAGTGTATAAATACAGTATCTCTCCCTCCCACATTGTGCACACAAAACCATCCTTATATTCAATTTTCATGAGAGTTCAGTTTGATTTACTTTCCCTTTTGTGTCTTTTTCTGCCCCTCTGGTCTCCCTTTTCCTTTACTTCCAGAATTCATCAAAGCCTACGCAGATGTGGTCTTTCTTGCTGACACCTCACAGGGCACATCACAGACCAGTTTCCAGTGGATACAGAATTTCCTCTCCAGAGTGGTTGGCATGTTGGAGGTTGGCAGGGACAAGTATCAGATTGGGCTGGCTCAGTATGGTGATCAAGGTCACACTGAGTTTTTGCTCAATACCTACAAGACCCAGAATGAGATGATAGCTCATATTCATGAACGTTTTGTGCCCCTGGCTGGCTCCAGGAGGACAGGCAAAGCACTGCAATACCTTCTTCAGACCTTCTTCCAGGAGGAAGCAGGAAGCCGTTTTCTCCAGGGCATTCCCCAGTATGCAGTGGTCATTACCTCAGGCAAATCTAAAGATGAAGTCCAGGATGCTGCACAGAGACTAAGGGAGAAAGGCGTGAAAGTTATGTCTGTCGGTGTGCAGGACTTTGACAGGAGAGAATTGGAAGGGATGGGGTCCCCAGACCTTGTGTACGATATGCAGGGAGAAGACAGAGTCAGACACGTGGTGGAAGATATGAATGTGGTGATCCAAGGGACTGGACAGCGGGAGCACAGGAATACAGCCAACAAGGAGGCTGTAGGAGGTAAGGTTTGGTCCTAGGATATGTGAGCCTCTAGGAGATCTCAGCGTAAAAGGAAAGTCTAGGGAAGTAGCAGAGAAGGCAAGTATTCCGGATTTCTCAGTGCTGGGGCACAAGCACTGGCAGACAGGAGACAGTGGGAAGCATGGGGTGCCTCAGACACAATCTTGTGTTAGTTAACTATGGTCACAATGCTGATGTGGTCTGGGTGTGTGAAAAGCCAGTGGCTGAAAAGAATTGTTTATTTTCATAGATCAGTTGATGAACAGCCAATCTTGGCTGGGCCCAAACAAATGGCTTTGCTGATATTGTCTGAGCTCATTCGCATATTTGGGATTCGGCTGGGTGTTGGTTGATCCAGGTTTGGCCCTGCTCCACATATCTCTCATCTTATTCCTGGGATCAGCAGGGTAGTCTGGGCATATTCTTCTCATGGTAATTGAAGAGATACCAGAGAGAAAAGCAATTACATAAGCATTTCTCAAACCTCAGCTGCATCATCTGCTAACATTTCATTGGCTCAAGCAAGTCATATAGCTATGCTGACATCAACAGAGTAGAGAAGTTTATCTTCCCATGGAAATAAGGAGTAAGGAGATAATATTTCTGAGTAAGAATCTAAATTACCATAGCACTCAGGCTTCTCCCCAAAGATTAAATAAATTACTTCCTGATGTTGGCATCCAAGACACTCAAGGGAGATACTATTGGCGTTTTGGGTAGGACAATTCATAGTGTAGAATTGTCCTGTGCATTGCCAGAGGTTTAATATCCCTAGTTTCTGCCAGTAGCACCCCTGAATCATTATGGTAATCCAAAACATCCCATACATTTCCAATATGTCCCAGGGAGATAGGTATTGTTGGCTGAGAACCACTGGGCCTTATCTCTGCTATGTCTTTGTACACATTCTATTCACTGGCCAAGCTGAACTACTCATCATTTGCTGTGTGTATACTATGCATTCTCATCTCTGTCTCTCCTCTTGAATACATCATAATATCAGCCTGTGACACCCACAGTCAAAACTTACCCTTCAGTTCTTAAGTTACCCTCTTCATGAAGCATCTTTTGAGTACCACCACCAGAAGTGGCCAATTTTTCCTTTCTCTGAATTGTCATACCTCTGCCAGACCTATCAACATCTAAAGCGTGGGGGTCCTTGGAATTTTATGAGCAGAAAAAAGACAAACATATATGTGACAAGAAGAGGAAAATCCAAGCAGAGGTAATAAGGAATTAAGAAGCACTTTATGGGGATGCTACATTAAGCAGAGATAGATGGTACAAAAAAAGGGCACTCTAGAGGATGTGGCCTCAAAGGAATTGTGCTGGTACCTCAGTAATAGGCGTTATTTTAATATACAGGAGGAGGAGGAGGGTACTCTGAGTAAGGAGAAGGGCCAGGTAAGGGGTCTACACTCCCGGTAAGGGTGCGGAAATGGGAATGGTCTGGATGAGTGTGGAAGAAAATTTAAAAACTGAGCCAGTGTGGGTCAGTGGAAGAGTACAGAAGTAGTGAGAGATGAGATTGGTCTAGATAGGTTAAACCCTGACTACAGGATCTCAAAGACACTAGAAGTAATTGGTGGGCAGCTTTTAAGCAGAAAAAATGACATGACCAAAGTAATCTTTAAGGAAACCTTCAGTGGGCAGACTGGGTGGCAAATGGCACCTCAGACTCAGAAGGACTTTAAGGCCAAGCTGTCATCTGGCCACATGGAGAAGATGACTGGGCTCAGCCCAAGGGTAGCTCTAATAATGAGGAAAAGGAAAGAATCCTGAAGACAATTTGAAAGGAGAATAACAGCACTTGGTACAAGAGGGTGAGAGAAGGGAGATGTCAAAGATGTGTGGAGTTTCTAGAGAGGGTGTTTTAGACTTGCTAAAATCAGGAACAACACCCTCTTCTAAAATCTAGGATTGAATTTTGATTCTTTATAAAAAAGGACCACAGGGGAAATTTCAGGACACCAAGAGAAAAAAGAGGACATTAAAAGGTTATTCTGTTGCCCCTAAACCTTGTTTTATAACATTCAGTTGTTTACATGGTGGTTTCAAGCTTTCTGCATGTGTGGTTTTGGCTCTCTGCTACGGAGATTTCCTGCTTTGATATATCAAAGCAGATCTGGACCTCAACACTATGTGGACACAGTGGGTTTCCTGCAATAGGTACTGTCTCAAATAGAGTTTATGTTTTATTCCTTAATTTGAGGCAAGTGGAAGAGAAGGCTCTTTTGTAGCAAAATGAAACAGCTAGCTAGCCTAATATTTGGTTAAAGATTTTTCATAGAAATTTGCAACATTTCAGGCTGCCCCTGTTAAAATGACATGACATTGATCAGAGAAAGATTTAGAAATTAACAGCCACAATTAATTTTCATCTTTTTGGGAAGTTTCAGGCCTATAAGAGAATTTGACCCAGTCTCTTGAAATTAGAAAAATGAAGAAAAACTAGTCAAGACTCAGATGCTTCTGGTGGACTTAGATAAATTGAAAAGCAATCTTGAAGCACATTTTTTTTGTTGATATTCATATATTTAAATATTTTGAAAGTGATATGAAATACTCTTCCACATGAGAATTTCTGAAATAGGCATGAACCCTGTGATGTTCTTTGACCATCATGCCAAATAAAGGCTTTGATGAAATTCTAAGGTGTATAAATATAAGTTCATATGATATATATTATTATAATTGTAATAATAAATATGTATGTGATATATAAAATACATCATAATGCAGCTTTTATATATTAATCTTGTCTTTATTATTCTGTTCTTATGCTAAAGCCCTTCTTTCTGATTTTGTTTGTTTGCAGCATGTGCAATTGCTATACCGGCTGACTTAGTATTCCTCATTGAGGAATTTAGCAGGGTTAGGCAACCCAATTTCCAACAAGTTGTCAATTTCCTAAAGACCATTGTCAGTTCTCTAAGCATTCTTCCTGATGCTGTGAGATTTGGCTTGGTCTTCTACAGCGAGGAATCACGACTTGAATTTTCACTGGATACATTTCGGAATCCAGCTGAAATCTTGGAGCATTTGGACAAATTAACCTACCGTGAAAGAAGAGGAAGGACGAAGACTGGTGCTGCATTAGATTTCCTGAGGAATGAGGTTTTCATTCCGGAGAAGGGTAGCCGGTCCAGCCACGGCGTGCAGCAGATAGCTGTGGTCATCACGGAAAACGTCTCCCAAGACAGTATCTTTGGACCTGCTTCTCGCCTCCGAAGAGCAGGGGTCACCATCTATGCAGTGGGCACCCAGGATGTCTCAGAGAGTAAGGACCTGGAGAAGATGGCATCATATCCTCCTTGGAAGCATTCAGTCCCCCTGGAATCCTTTTTGCAGCTCTCCATAGTAGGAAGCAAGCTTATGAACCAGCTCTGCCCTGAGATTGTGCACCGTCAAGTTTCTGTTAGTGGGACGAGCTATCCCGTACAGGAAGGTAGGAGGGTCTTTTCCAAATTTGACATTTTTAAACAAAAAACCTTTCTTAAGTTTTTTAGTTGCTCCATGTACCTATATCCTCTATCCTCCAACAAAGAAAAGATTTTGAAGTCAATTCATTAAAAAAACAGGAACAGAAATGTATAAAAACTTTATCTTGATGCCAAACAATGCAGGAGACTAGAAGTGAAAAGGCAATATTTCTAGCACCTCCTATCTTATCCTTCATCCCTTTAAAAATATATACAAATTTTACTTTTTTTTTTAAAGATAGGATCTTGCTCTTTCACCCCGACTGGAGTGCAGTGGAGCAATTACAGCTCACTGTAACCTTGAACTCAAGAGATCCTCATGCCTCACCCTCCTAAGTAGCTTGGACTGCAGGGATGCACCCCCATACTCAGCTAATTTTAAGATATTTTGCAGAGCCAGGGTCTCATTATGTTGCTCAGGCTGGTCTCCAACTTCTGTCCTCAAGTGATCCATCCTCTTGGCCTCATAAAGCTGTGAAATTATGGGTGTGAGCCACCATGCCTCGCCCCCTTCTGTTTTAACAGTTTGATGAAGATATTTACAGTAGAAGCCCTAAGAAACCAAATTTGGCTTGATCAAATCTTAAGTCATTTAAGCAGACAACTACTATAAAAAGGATACAAACATACTTGAATTTTAAAAATTTTATTTATTTTTTCCTCAGAAACTATTGTTTCTCACATACTTGAAATAAAAAAAATTAATACATATAAATGAATGTTAATTTGCCAATCTTTTGGTATAGGGCCAAAGCTTCTTTGAGTATGAGCCCTGCTGATTGGATTTCATGTATTTTTTTAAATAAACAGTCCAATATTATGTTATATATAATTTCCAGTTTCAGTTTCCTTAAAGGGGAAAGACTTTTGAAACAATTCAAAACAGAAACAGAAATAACTATTGATTTTTATAATCTTAAAAATGAAATCTTTTGTAATGCTATCTAGTACACTGGCAAATTTTTTAAAAACAACTTTCTTTTATTGAGTCTTTCTGAAGCAGTTAACCTGGTTTTCATAGATGCAATAAACCTCTTTTAGTCATGCTCATATCCTATTGATTTGCATGTATTTGATTAATTATGTAATTATAACAACAAAACTGCCGTAAACAAGCTAGGGACAAACCTACCTTCATCTTGTTAAGCTTATTCTTCCAATGGGTGAAGTGGAACTTCAGGTTCTCAATGTTTTATAGGAGCATCACTCATGCTTTACAGAGGAAAGGGAGAACATTAGTTTACCTGGTAAGTTACTAAAGTAGAGTTTGGTCAGGAGAGTTCCTACTACATATGCAGTTTTTTTAAAAAAACATACACACCAGAAAAAACATAGTGGTTAAGTGTATGCACTTTGGCCTAGATTTGCCACTTACTCGCTGTTATGAAAATCTTTGTGTCTGTCGTCTTATCTATTTTTGTCTACCCATGCTAGTATTTCTTAGATTCAGATTAGAATCACAGATTTAAATTAGAATCGTTGAAATGTATGTAATTGAGGTAAAAATTCAAGGCTGTGATTATGTCTTCAAGGGAAAAATCACTGAGCTTCGTTTCTTGTTAAACAAATACTGAGTGATCTGGTAATTTCTTGATTACTTGTGCTGAGGCCTGGATTTGAAATATCTAAATAAATTCCTATCCTTCTCTTTGACCTATATTTTTAGTTCCTTTCTCTGTTCCGGAAATGAGAAACAAAATTGTTGAATATGAGTTTCATTTCCATGTGTGCTCCCTGCCTATATTCTGTAGATGAGAAGGAGGGAAGAGGAGCCCCGCTAGTTCACAGTATGAAGAGCTGAGGGTTGGTTTCTCTTTGAGACTGCAGAGAAGCTAGAAAGAAACTTGCAATCAGAAAAAGTAGCCCAAAGTCTAGAAGGGTGGGGGAAGGGGGTAGCCTAGAGGTAAATAGAAGCTGTGATAATTTTACCAGAATTTTGTCTTGGCTGATCACAATGATCATAATATCTACTATTTATTGGTCATTTGTCATATGTCAGATACTCTGCCAAGCATTTTATGTATATAATTGATGTGAATGCTCAGCAGCCTCCATACTGTAAGAAATATTCCCTTTCTCTTTTCCCCCAATATCTCCTTCTGCTAAGACTGACAAGAATGTACAGTGCAGGCAGTATTTAGAGCCGTCAGCTCCTCTTGACAATCCAAGGGCCCTGGACTATGGTGAAGCCTCCTTGGGCGGCTCCTGTAGTGAAGCCTCCTTGGGCTGGCTGCAGAGATGCCCTTTCCTGCACAGTGGTCCTTTTCTCTGATGCCAGACAGCCATCTACGTATCAGCAGTGGATGCTGGGTTCCAGCAAAGTTTGGGTTTTTGCCTTATTTTACCATAATCTGTCCTCTACTCTCCAGAATTTAGCAAATACTTACTGTGGGGTAAATGACTCCTTTCTCTACTTGCTCTAAGCTACACTCCTTTCCAATGCATGCCCCTCTAGGGTAGCACTGCCGGATGAAATATAGGACACTCAATTACATTTGAATTTCGTTCATATAAACAAGTTTTTTTGTAGTATAAGTATGCCCCATATATTGCATGGACCCAGGCCCTCCCACATGAAGACCTGAGCAGGGGAGCCCAATTCCTACCTCATACCACTTCCCTTTCAGCCAAGAAAATTAAAAGACTCTTCATGGGGTCAAGGGGATCCAGAGATTAATAACTCAAGCCTGGCCTGCCCTTATTGTGCCCTTGTTGAGAGGGAGTGGAGAAAAGTTTTTTTTTTTTAATCTGCTTGATGACAAAAATAAAACACCAGGTACTCTTAACCCTACATCTCTAATGCTGAACTCTGCTGTGTTTACATGATATTACTGTCTCTTTACAATAAGCTTATTGAGTAGGTGTCAACATCCTCATTTGATCGATCAGGAAACTGAGATGCAAGGAGGCCAAGCATGCTAGCAACCGAGGAGACAGGATTAAATGTAGAGCCACTTGCCCTGGGGGCTAGCTTTAACATAAGGTGACTCATTTAATTCAGACTCTTTTTAAAAAGAATTTCTTCTAAAAAGAAAAAAAAGCAGGATACATATACAGAATGTGCAGGTTTGTTACATAGGTATATATGTGCCATGGTGGTTTGCTGCACCTATTGACCTGTTCTCTAAGTTCCCTCCCTTCACCCCCGACCCCTCAACAGGCCCTGGTGTGTGTAGTCCCCCTCTTTGGGCCCATGTGTTCTCAATGTTCAACTCCCACTTATAAGTGAGAACATGTGGTGTTTGGTTTTCTGTTCTGGCGTTAGTTTGCTGAGGATGATGGCTTCCAGCTTCATCCGTGTCCCTGCAAAGGACATGAACTCATCCTTTTTTATGGCTGTGTAGTATTCTATAGTATATATGTGCCACATTTTCTTTATCCATTCTATCACTAATGGGCATTTGGGTTGGTGTAATGTCATTGTTATTGGAAATAGTATTGCAGTAAACATACATGTTCATGTGTCTTCATAGTAGAATGATTTATATTCCTTTGGGTATATACCCAGTAATGGGATTGCTGGGTCAAATGATATTTCTGGCTCTAGATCCTTGAGGAATCGCCATACTGTCTTCCACAATGGCTGAACCCATTTACATTTCCACCAACAGTGTAAAAGCGTTCCTGTTTCTTTATAGCCTTGGCAGCATGTGTTGTTTCCTAATTCAGGCTCATTTAATAGAGAATGTTTTAAATTAACTTAAGTCAAATTATTAAATTAAATTACATTTCAGGATGCACATGCTTTTGCCCATGTACTTAAAAATACAACTTGGATGGGAGACAGGAATAACAGAATCTGAGACAGTTCATAGCTTCAAATGTGCTCTGATATTACTTTCATTTCCTTAACTTCCCTATTTAAGAAATATCAAGTTATATTTACTTTATGTCTTAAGAGGGGTTCATCAGAAACAGACTCTGAGACTATGATTTGGATGCAAATTATTTATCTGTGTGGTGATCCCAGGGGATACTGATAGGAGAGTGGAGACTTAAGCACCCATTCGGGGTGAGGAGTAACCTACAGGTTATTGCTACAGGCAACTGGGGACTCGGAAGCCATGCAGGACTTACCTCAGAGTGGTTCTATGCAAAGAACAAGGGAGCTGGGGTCTTTATCCACAAACCTCTGCCAATTATTGCTTGGTGGCTGCTTCTAGACTGACTCTCAGGCATTCTAGTCTTCCCAGTGTGCTGGCTGATCATGCTGTTGGCCAAAGAGTACACGTAGGCAGAGTCACAGGTGCTGTCAAGGGAACAGAGAGTACTGAAGGAATATGGGTGGAGACTGGGATCAACGCTCTGGTTCTTTACCATCTCAGACTGTGTTATGATGGGTTCTTGCTTCTTTTTGTCACCTAGGTTGTGCGCACATCCAAAAGGCAGATATTTACTTCCTTATTGATGGGTCTGGCAGCATCAATCCAGAAGCTTTTCTTGACATGAAAGTGTTCATGAATGAAGTGATAAAGATGTTCCAGATTGGGCCTGACAGAGTACAGTTTGGAGTCATTCAGTACTCAGATGAAATTAAAAGTAAATTCGTCCTCAGCCAGTATCCCACTGTGGCAGAGCTGAAGGTAGCCATTGACAACATCCAGCAGGGGGGAGGTGGTACCACAACCGGTGAGGCCTTGAACTACATGACTCAAGTGTTTGCAGACACTGCCCGAATCAATGTCGCTCGATATCTTATAGTCATCACTGACGGTAAATCTTCAGACCCGGTGGCTGATGCTGCAGAAGGATTGAGGGCAAGTGGAATTATCATTTATGCCATTGGAGTAAGAGAAGCTAACATTGATGAGCTTAAGGAAATAGCTAAAGACAAGATTTTTTTTGTGTATGAGTTTGATTTACTGAAGGACATACAAAAAGAAGTGGTACGGGACATCTGCTCCTCAGAGGGTAAGACTTTTTCTTCTTCAATCTCCTTTCCCGCCTCTCTGAGAATATGTACCTGATCTATTTAAATGAGCTTCATTCTTTTACCCCTCTTTCCCCCCAACACAGGATCTCACGGTATTGTCCAGGCTGGTCTTGAACTCCTGGGCTCAAGCAATCCTCCTGCCTCGGCCTCCCAATAGTGCTAGGATTACAAGTGTGAGCCACCGTGCCCAGCCAGCTTCATTCTTTAATCATGGATTCACTGGTTGGCAACTTAGTATTGAACATTCAAAATGACCATAACCTAGAATGAAGCGAGATGGTCAAGTTTTATATATTTATCATACAGCTGTGTCTTATTTTGAGACTACTCCGTATTGTAGAGCAACTCTACTGGGTTGCAGAATATTTGCTTCATTGGATTCCTCTTCCACCTCTTTCTAAAATGTTTTCATGTTGTATATATGCCATTCCAGACTGTCCCTTTGAGCTTGTAATTAATTGGCTTCAGATTATTTTTTTTTCCAGATTCCTAATGAATGTTCTATTCTGCTTCCTTTTTCCCCAGCCTGTAAGAATAGTAAAGCTGACATTGTCTTCCTGATAGATGGTTCAGAATCTATCTCCCCAGAAGACTTTGAAAGGATGAAAATATTTGTGGAGAGTATGGTGAACCAATCTAATATTGGTGCTGATGGAATTCAAATTGGCCTTTTGCAGTTCAGCTCAACACCACAGGAAGAATTCAGGCTCAACCAATACTCCTCAAAGGTGGACATTTATAATGCCATCTTTGATGTTCAGCAGATGCGTGATGGCACCCGCACTGGGAAAGCTCTGAATTTCACTCTGCCTTTTTTTGACAGTTCAAAAGGAGGGAGACCCAGTGTTCAACAATATCTGATTGTGATCACCGATGGGGTTGCCCAGGATAATGTAATTATACCAGCCAAAGCCCTCAGGGACAAAAACATAATTATTTTTGCCATTGGGGTGGGAGAAGCCAAAAAATCGCAGCTTTTGGAGATCACTAATGATGAGGACAAAGTGTACTATGATGTAGATTTTGAGGTCCTGCAGAACCTGGAAAAGGAAATTCTTTCTAAGGTCTGTGATCCACAAGGTGAGTGACAGAGAATTGTTATTTGATCCACAAGCTCATCGTAGGTAT
>NW_016107747.1:286739-333322 GCF_001604975.1 Cebus imitator
GCGATCTCGGCTCACCGCAACCTCCGCCTCCTGGGTTCAGGCAATTCTCCTGCCTCAGCCTCCTGAGTAGCTGGGATTACAGGCACGCGCCACCATGCCCAGCTAATGTTTTGTACTTTTAGTAGAGATGGGGTTTCACCATGTTGACCAGGATGGTCTTGATCTCTTGACCTCGTGATTCACCCGCCTCGGCCTCCCAAAGTGCTGGGATTACAGGCTTGAGCCACTGCGCCCGGCCTGGCTTTCTTAATAAAGTAAAAATCTGATCCTTCTAACTAGTCAAGGAGGGGAGCAGGAGATCACCCTGTAGGGCCTGAACTCCTGATGCTGTTATTTACCTTCCCCTGGGGATTCTTTTAATCATTCCCATGGTTGTCACCACTTTGGCTTCTGAAGGCCTGAAACTTCTTAAAACTCTGTCTCTAGGAAATCCTCACACTCCTCCTTTTATTCCTTGTAGCATAGACAAAACCAGATTGGAATGTGTAAACACAACTTGCTGAAGGTTTGGCCATGTCAAGAGGGAAACAGAAGCAGGGAGAATAATGTCAGTTAGACAGTTTCTCTTTTGAAATAGAATATAGTGTTTTCTCTATGAGACTCTGTACAGGGATATATCTGCTTTGTTGCCAATCTTCCATATGGCCAATGTCATCCTTAATACCATTCCATCTTCTCAAGTCTTTATCCAAAGCAGCAAGGCCCAAAGGCAGGGGTTGTTCCTTTGACGGTCTGAGTCCACTTTTCTTCCTTAAGACTTGCTTTTCAGCGGGTGATTGAAGACCTCCCAAACTTAAACACATTTGAATCATCTAGGGATCTTGTTAGAATGCAGATTCTGAATTCAGCAGATCAGCATGCTGCATTTCTAACAAGCTCCCAGGTGATGCAGATTTTGCAGGTCCTCATCATACTTTGAGTTGTAGGATAGTATAGTCTACTACAATGAAGCATCATAAAGCACAGTATAGTGAAATAGCAATATGTATGGTATGGTGTATTACAGGATAGCACAGAATGTGATAGAATGGTGTAATGTCGTATAATATAGCATATCAAAGAACATATAATAGAACCGATAAGGCTCAAAATTCCTTCAAGTGATCATGTGCATACAGGAGATCATTTTGTTATTATGTTCCTAAATAGATGTGCATTTAATTGGATCTAGAAGGGTTGTTTTTTTTTTTTTTTTTTTTTTTTTCGTAGTTTTAGGCTGCTAATAGGAGGCTACTCATCTCTATGCACTTACTTAACTGTGTGCCTCTTGATGAGGTCCCGCCACACCTTCTGCTGGGAGGCAGAATATGGGCTTTTGACATTTACAGAGCACTTTCTCATCCTTTATTTTATTTGATTTCTCACAGCAAGTCTGAGATAAAAAGCAGTATTTTAAGAAAAATCATCTTATCAGGTTGGATGTTTTTACCTATAAGTAATAGAAAACTCAAGTAAGAAGGACACGTTTTATTCCATCTAACTGGCACTCTAAAGGCAGAGCAGGCTCTAGGTGGGGCACAATCAACATTCCTACTTGTTTTTTTCCATTATGTGTGTAGCACTATTTTTTTCATTTTTTTTTTTTTTTTTNTTTCTAATGCGTTAGATGGCATACATTCATCTAATGTCCACATCAAACCCATGTGAAGCAGATGCTATCATTATGATACCCAATTTCCAGATGAAAAATAAAAAACAAGCAGGGAGAGGTTAAGAAACATGGATGGGAAGTAATAGAGGCAGGGTTTGAATTCCCCAGTAGTTGGGTGCCCAAAGTCCAACCACTAAGCATTATGTATGCCTATGAAACCTCTCTGTGAGAAGCCAGGCCTTACTTGGGCCAAGCTGTTTGTTTGTTTGTTGATTTTGTTTTGTTTCTAAATTTTAAGACAGGATGTCACTCTGTCACCCAGGCTGCAGTGCAGTGGCATGTTTACGGCTCACTGCAGTCTTAACCTCCCATGCTCAAGCCGTCCTCTCACCTCTAGCTGGGACCACAAGCAAGTGGACACCAGCTAGTTTTTAAATTTTATGTAGAGACAGAGTCTCCTAGTGTTATAAAGGCTGGTCTTGAACTCCTAGACTCAAACAATCCTTTCTCCTTGCCTTCCCAAAGTGTTGGGATTATAGGTTAGAGCCACCGTGACTGGCCCGGGCCAGGTCTTATTTTGGAAACAGAGGCTTAATTTTGGAGGACTAGGATGAGAACCCTGCATCCCACCAAAACATTTGAAGCCCAATTTTCTAGGACATTAAATTATTGTCTTTGCTTATATTGACTAAAGAATATAACTACTTTGCAGTGGTCTAGCCAAATTTGAAAATCATCTGACAAAAATATACATGTATAATTATTTTTAAAAGAAACATGAATTATGGTATGTCCTACATTAAGTAGTTCAGATTTTTTAGGCATCAAAGTCCTATTTTTTGTCTATATGCGGGTGGGTATTACACTGGGGGAGAAGAAGAGATATAGGATTCCAGCTTCTCTTTTCAGTTTATTTTGCCCCATATAGTAAGTTAGGATTTATGTTTATCTTCAACTTTCTTTAACTTTTTTGATGAAATTAGCTAGACACTTTAATAAGGGCTAGACTCTAATTAATTACAGAACTTGAGAATCATAAAGCTGAAAAAGACCTTAGAGATTACCTGGCAAGATTTATTCCTCTCCATTAACAGGGAAATAAATTGCTTGTTGCATTTGTCAATTGTAGAAAAGAGCCAGCTGGAAATGTTCCTGGTGAAAATGTGAATCAGAAATGTTGGAATAATATGCCATACTACAAAAAGGAAATTCCTTTTTTTCTAAGATTAGGTCCAATATAGAAATGGGATTTACATTTGTGAAAGCTCATTTTTATAACTTTGAATTACACATTAAAAAAAAAAAAAAAAAAAAAACCAAGGTATTTTACATGAAAGGAGGAGAGGAAGGCATTTTCTGTCTTGGCAATTCCAGGAATATATCTTAGCAGCTAGCATGGACTTTGATATTTAGGGGATTGAACGCTTATGGGCTCAGCTCTGATCTCAGGTTTTTGGGAAACTTTAAGTTGCTGTCCTTGACCTTTTTCACTAGTGAACGATCCACTACATACTTATTTTTCCTCAAATTGTTCCTCCCCATCTGCAGTTTTGTTTTTGCAGATTCCGACACAGGTATACAGATTCTGTTGGAGACACAGATCCTTACATGATCACGTACTCTAGTGTGTAATGGTCTAAGGAGAAAATGTCTGCCTGTTCTGGACTGCCTTGGACAGTCCTAAGTTATGCTTGTTGCGCAGAAGTAATTAATAGGTACTCTTTCATGGTTGTTACATTTTAATTCGTTCAACCAGATTCTAACCCAGATGTGTCTCTGACCATCAACTTTTGGTCCTCAGTGTAATTTTGTGCATGATCTTATTATACACTGGTAAGTGTATAGGTATAGCCTGAAATATTAATGGGCCTTTAAATTCCAGAGAAAACCTTCCTAAGAGGGCTTAAATATTTTTAGGCAGAAAAAAACAGAAAATTGGGAGTGACTTTTTTTCCTGACATTTTCTAATATGCTCCCATGCTGCTGAAACAAGGTATAGGCATGGGTGGTGAATGAGGAAAAACACTTTCAGGAAAGAAGGAAATAGTTCCAGTTATTGCTGAAAGAGACTCAAGGCTCATTTATATTTCCTTCTTCATTGATTTGTCAAACATTTAATGAACATCTGTATTAGGCAATTGGAAAATTAGATGGCATAGTCCCTACTATTGAGGAATCCTTGTTTAGTAGTGAAGAAGGTCAAGTAAAGTAACAATGGACATGCCAGGGCATTTAATAACTTAATGTGAGGAAGTGGGGACAAAAACCAGAGGGTGCTTGAAGAGCGGGGTAGGGTGGGGCGGGGTGGGGTGAGGTGGGCCCTTGACTACTACTTGAAGGACCAGACTGGGGTGAGAAGATGGGAAAATGCAGTTTAGGTGAATGGAATAGGATCTACAGAGACATAAAGGTATGAAACAGCATGTATGGTATCAGTTAGCTTTTTCTGTGTGACAAACAATCCCAAAACTTAAACTACCATTATTTAGCTTATACTTCCATGGGTTGGCTGGGGGTTTGTCTTTTACGACTAGCTTGGCTATATCTTCTGGGGTCAGCTATACACCTGTAGATGACTAATTTTATTTTCTTCACCTTCAAAGGATGCGACCTGGATTTGTCTGTAGGAATTGATATCTCAACTCCTTCAAAGCAAGTTCAGCAGAAGCTTCAAGGTTTACTGCCAGAGCTGATGCAACAGTTGGCTTTGCTTTCTAACATCAGCTGCATTTCCAATCAGATTAACCCAAGATTCCGCTACTTGGTTCCTGGCCCAAATGGCCAACTTATCTTTGACTCTGGCTTTGAAAAATACAGTTATGAGATCATCCAGAAGTTCTTGGTTCATCAGGCTGCCAAGAATAGCTATATGGATGTGAACTTTTTGCAGTCCTTGGGAGATAATGCTATTCATCTCTCTTCTGCTCAAGTGAAGGTAATAAATGCTGAGAACTCTTGCTATGGAGCCATCAGGTAGGGTAGAATGGATAAGGCTTTGTGACTGAGGCCAACTAAATTGTTCTTCATTGGAGATCTTGCATAGAGGAAAACCATACTGTTACCTAATCAGAACCAGCAAGAGATGTGTTTTCATTCAACAACAAGTATTTTTTAAGCAATAGAGGTTCTATGCTGAATAATGCTAATAGGAATATAAGAATAAAGTCCCTGCTCTCAAGCTGCCCACAGTTTAGTGATTCATATTCTTCCATAACATAAATTCATTTCAAAGACACCTTGGATGGCGTTTTAAGAGTCCTTAGCTTTTTATGGTCACTCATTACCATTTAAAGTAGGGTTGCTATTTTCCAGCCAGCATCTTGAACTGTCTTTAGTGACAGCTATTTAGTATAGCTCACCCCCAAGCCTCTTCCTCCATTCTGCTGTCTCTGAACTATATACTCACAGAAGTCCACAGAGATGGAAAGAGTTTATGTGATGTTTATTAAAAAACGACATCCCCAAACTTCATAACTTACATTTAGCTTTTCCTTTAGTCATGCATCCAATGGATATATTTTTTGACTAGTATCATCCATGTTTTATTTTTTATTCATGTTTTAAATTAAAACTTTCTTATGAGCAAGTAAATACATTTCAATTGTAGATGATGCATTACAAAGTATAACAGAAAATAGCAATAACCATCCCCCACATCCCCTCCACTCCACCCCTGTCCACATTGCACGCACCACATGTGCACACACAGCACTCTGCTAATATTTTGGTATTTTTTGTTGATAAGGATAAATATTGTAAGCATTTTTGGAAGGTATTTTTAAATAAGTTCAGATGATTCAAATCTTTTTTTTTTTTTTTTTTTCCCCTAGGGAGATGGGGAGGTTGAAATAAAGATGAATGTGTAATAAAAGAATAAGTAAAAAGAAACAGGGTAAAAGTCTGGGCATAACCAGAAAAACTCATTCTTACATTTTAAAGAAATGTAAAATTTATAATATCCATGTTATGCGTGCCTTCTCCCCTTCCCCTCTGTTTCCTCGCTTCTTCCTCCCTCCTTCCCTTTCTTCCTTCCCTTCCCTCCTCTTTCCCTTCTTCCCCCCTTTCCCTTTTCCTCTGGTGCTCTCTCTCTTATTACCTTCCTTTTCTCCTCTTTCCCCACTCTCCCTCCTTCCTACCTCTCTTTTCTCCATCCCTCCCTCTCTGGCTCGGCCACCACACTTTCTCATAAAAAACAGGTCCTTTTAGTATTTACGGATGGACTGGATGATGATTTAAAGAGACTGAAGAAAACATCGGAGTTTCTCCACAGCAGAGGTAAGGGCATGGGGTTGCCCAGTGTGGGCCTCCCTCCTCTCCCTGGAGCTGAGGCACTCAGCTCTCCAGATGGCACTGGACTCTATGAAGCTTCCTACGTGCTCACCTAGTGTGTGGAGCTCAGTGTGCTTGATGCTGACACCTGGTCTCCTTCTTTGTATGAGCCAGAGGATGTTTTGGGTCTGAGACTCCCTGCCTTCTTCAACAATGTCCCTGACACTGACCAGGAGTCTTCTGACTCAGACAGGACTAGCTTTTGAGGGTGGAAGGTTGAAGGTACACCTCCTACTTCAATGGTGGGAGGAACTGTTTCTTCTTCTAGGCCAGTCTGGGGTCCATGTGTCATTTCCCCCTAAACTCTGAAATCAGTCTAAAGCTGGGCCCTGCTCTTTGCATTGTAATTCTCCTCTCTTCACTCTTCATTCTTCCTCCTCCATCTCCAAGGGCTCCTGCTGCTAGTCCATATGGCATCTTTGTGCAATTAGAGAGAGACATCCAATATGCTGGATGGATGCAAGGCTGTTCCTGGGCTCCTGGGTGGTGAGGGTATGCTGGCTAGATTTGGGCATGCATTTGCTCTCTCAGATGGGCATTCTTGTGCAGCACAACTTGTTCAACTGTACATGATGGCTCTCACCATTCCCACTTTGTACCATGTAAAGGCTCTAAAGCAATATAAGGATGAACAACCAGCAACTTGACTTGCTGAAGTTCCTTTCACCATTTTTCCTCTTCAGCCGAGTATATTCAACATATTCTCCTGGGGTGATGTTTTCCATTGTTTAATCATGTGCTAGAATATTTTTTATGACACCTTGCTCCCATCTTAATTCACTGCATAGATTGTCACTGGAAGTTTAAATTGTTGCATGGTTTCTGGAAGGGATTTGGGGGTATGTAACAAGAGACTAAACTTTGCTTATAAGCTATGCTAAATCAGCAATTCCATTTCAAAGAATTTAGTTTTAAGGAATAATTAACAATTTGTACAAACTTTTAACCACACAATTGTCAAGCAGCTCGTTTACCATAGCAAAAAGCTTATTTGTGTGTGCGTGCCAAGAATTTGCTGTTCAAACTATTAACAGTAATATTTGTTTTGAAATGTGACAAACAAGGTGATTTCTAGTTGAATTTCCAAAATACCCTTGTTCATTTGTCTTTTGGCTTTGTGGACAAATCCAGATGATCTCTTAATGCCTGCATTGGTAAGATAAGCTAGATTATGCAGCAATAACAACCTCCAAGTCTCAATGACTTAAAATAACAAGAAGAGATTCATCTTATACCTCCTGCTCACCACTCAAGAACTCAGGCTGAAAGAGATTCTGTCCCAACAGCTGTTTTTGTAATCACTGTGGCAAGGGAAAGGAAATGGGGCAAATTGTGTACTACTCTTAAAATTTATCCTGGGGATTAACACATGTCACTTCTGCTCACATTTAACTAGCTGGAGTGAGCCATACGGTCATTTGTAACTTTCATAAGATAGATATTTCACAGGTAGAGAATTGAGGCTCAATGAGTGTTTATATCCTGACTGAAGAAGTGCAGTCCTATCATGTGCCCTTAAGAAGGGAAATCAGAACATTTGTGAGCAGCCACAATGACTGCCACAATTCCTAAGTGTAAACCAAAAGTCAACTTCAGAGATAGGCTTAGAAGTATGTAACTTAATACAATGAGGGCTGAAAACCATCTGTGAAATGACAAAATGAGGGCTATAGGAGAGCTATGAGAGTCCTTTGTGATTCTGCTTAACTTTCAATGGGTGGGATTGAAAGGTATGAGACCAATTCTTCAAGAAGGCATGCCACAAACTAGCTTTAACTGTACAAAATGCAAAATTTGAGGCATGACAAGTGAAGGCTATGGGAATGGTGGGATAATGCATGAATATGTGGGGCTAAGACAAAGACAGACCATTCAAAAGACATGAAAGTAATCTCCCACCTGTTGAAATTGTGAAGGATTCTCTGGACTCCTAGTCATTGGCCTGGAAGGTGTCCATAAATTAGAAGAGCTCCAGGAGCTGGAATTTGGCAGAGGGTTTGCATATAAGCAACCTCTGAGCATCACACTGCAATCCCTCCCAAGCATCTTACTGAAGCAACTTGTAAGTACCTTTTAAAAACACCATTCTTTGCTAAGTTCTATTAATTAAAATAATTTTAAAACATTGAGAAAATTTTGTCTTCTTAGTGTGTAATGCGATATAGACTAACACAGATGAGAAAAATCACGTGTGATATGAATCTGTTTTTCAGGATACAGTTGTGGAAAGAACGTGCTGTGATATATATGCAAAGTGTTTCGGAGAAGATGGGTACAGAGGTGATTATGGGAGTCCTGGGAGGAAGGTAAGAATTTGTCAGATGTGAGTGGGGGAAGGAGAGAGAAGATATTTCAGTACCCGCTACATACCAGGCTCTGTGTTATGTATTTAACAGCATTTTCTAATTTTACCCCCCTAACAAACACTTTCAGGTAGATGTTATTTTACACATGTGAAATTGAGGCTCAGAGAAGTGACATCACTTTCCCAAAATGGCATCATTATAAAGATGCATTTGGGATTTAAGCCCCTATGTCTCCCTGACTCCAAGTCCCCCTGATTTCCATCATATTATGCTGCCTTCTTGTGCTCATTTGACAAATAATGTCACAAATTCTGCTGCTGCATGGAAGTTTTCACTTATCTTCTGGATTTCCCCTTGTCCAACATCTGCTTTCTTTACAGTAGTAAATGTCTCTTTCCCATCTAACAGTCCTTTCTACAGCATCAAACTGAGAAAAGATATGCATCTCCGTTAACTCTAGGTTAACCAATAGGAAAATTACTACTTAACACTTCTAAGGGAGAGTACCTTATTAGAAATGATCCTCAGATATTCAGGGCTGGCCAGGTTCCATTATCACAGGGATTGAAACTTTATGCTGAGGATATAATCACAAACCCACGTGTAAGGTTGGGTCAAACCCATTGGCTTTGTGCCATCTTTTTACATGCTCTCTTTGGAAGATTTTCCACGAGCTTGTTGAAGTGAGCTCTTCAGGGCTTTGCAGACCAATCTTTTAAATTTAGAATAGTATAAAGTTTATAGTTACTGTTTGAAAAATAAATTGCAATAGTGCCTTAGCATTAGATTTTCCCCTGTCATGTTGTTATTCACTATCAGACTGGAGAATCAGAAAATCAGGTTTGGGGAGCTTTTTGACATGTTTATTTGCAGCTTGTTTCTGTGCCGCTAAAGCCAAAGAAGGCAGTATTTTAAATTTTTGACTTCTCTGCTGTTTCTGTTTGCTAGAATTCAGTAGATAGTCATAATGACTTTTATATCTTTGTTGATCACAAATAAAATATGCCTTCCAAGTCTGATTGACCAGCTTTCAGACTAAATAAACACATCTGACTACAACATGGCAAGCCAAAACTTTTTCAGAGGAAATGGTTTGTATGTTTCGGCGTGTAAGAAGTAAAAAACAAAACAAAACTGGACAGTTGAGCCAGACAGAAATAAATAGCCGTTTCTCGTGAGTCAGATGGGCAGGAAGACATTTGCTTACTGATGTTTTGTAAAACAAGGTTGAAAGCCTCTTTAAGAGTAAGTTTCCCTTAAGCTTTTAGCTAGAAACTAGTCTTGGTTTGGATTTTTACGATAGAATGACTTAGAAGTTATTTTGGAAAATAAGAATAGTTTAAATGCTGACTATTAAGACAAACTGGTATGCATGTTTTTACTGTCACATTGGCCAAGAATATCTGTTTCTATACATCTCTGCACATTGGGCCTGACAGTAAATTCTCCATAAAATGTCAACTCAGTGAGACAAGGATATATATTAGTAACAATTTTTATTTCCCATAGATTTGAGAAATAAGGACTTGAGAGGTCAAATTATTTATTTTGACTTCTTGTCTTCTCAGGGAGAGAAGGGTTTTGATGGATTACCTGGTCATCCTGGTGAAGAAGGCAGATCTGTAAGTACTGAATATTATTTCTTCACTTTGAAAGAACATGGCAAAATGGACCAAATATTAGCAATATTTAATTGCACCTAAGTCATGAAAGTTTTTTCTCATCTATGCCATTTAAAGTGGATCTAAAATATCTATATAAAATAGACACTTTTTATAATAAATGTCAGGATGATCTGCTTTTTTAAAGATATAGTTTCTAGAAGGTATTGATGCAGTATGGCTGTTTTATTTTTTAATCAGTGAATTTGAACTAACTGAAAATGTGGTCTGTGTCTAGTGTGCATGGATATCAAAGTAGTTGTTAATCATGAGCTAAATTGCAGATAATTTGTTACTGTTAAGAAGCTATCCATGGTTGTAAATGGTTAACAAAATAATTGAAGAGAATCTAAGACTGTTCTTACTACAGGTCACTCAGATGCTTTCCTGTGTGGCTGAGAAGGTGGTGGAGTTATAGTTAAGCAACTGATGGCTTGCACGTAACTGTGGACACACCCCTGGGGATATGCTGGGCAAACAGAAGTTATCTATTAGTCATGTGTCTGACTATGAAGAAAATGTGTATAATAGAGAGAATTGTGAGCTAGGGGACTGGGATGTGGGACCATCTTTATTACATAATATAAACGCCAGAAGGATTTTTACATCCCATGGTTTTCAGTTAATTTTGAATTATGAAAAACCACTTTGCCACCGGTGCTATTTTAAGGTTGATTTGTATATATGTCGCTGGTCTTCAAACATTTTGGCCTAAGGATACTATTACATTCTCTCCCCCACCCCAACTTTATTGAGGTATAATAGACAACTAGAATTGTACAATTTAAGATGTACATTATAACAAGTTTGATATATACGTATACATTGTGAAATGATACCAGAGTCGTCAGTTAACACAACCCTCACCTCATATAGTTACTATTATTTTTGTATGTGGCAAGAACATTTAACATCTACTCTTTAGCAAATTTCAAGTATATCATATGGTAATGTTAACTGTAATTACCGTCTTGTACATTAGAACTCCCAAACTTACTAATAACTGAAAGGTTGTACCTTTTAACTAAAATCTTTCCATTACTCACACGTCTCAACCTTTACACTCTTAAAGATTATTGGAAACCTTGAAGAGCTTTTGTTTATGTGGTTTCCATGTATTATTATTTAACATATTAGAAATTAGAACTAAGAATTTAAAAAATTATTCCTTATTTCAAAATAACAATAAATTCACTAAAGTTAACATTCATGACATATTTCTTTATGAAAAATAACTGTATTTTCCCAAACAAAAAAATATTAGTGAGAAAGTGGCATTTAAAAAATATATATTTTATTTCATTTTAGGTTTTGGGGTACGTGTGAAGAACGTGCAAGATTGTTGCATAGGTACATACATGGCAATATGGTTTGCTGCCTTCCCCCCCATCACCTATATCTGGCATTTCTCCCCATGTTATCCCTCCCCAACTCCCCACACCCAGCTGTCCCTCCCCTAGCTCCCCCCAACAGACCCCAGTTTGTGATGCTCCCTTCCCTGTGTCCATGTGTTCTCATTGTTAACTCCTGCCTATGAGTGAGAACATGTGGTGTTTGATTTTCTGTTCTTGTGTCAGTTTGCTGAGAATGATGGTTTCCAGGTTCATTCATGTCCCTACAAAGGACATGAACTCATCATTTTTTATGGCTGCATAGTATTCCATGATGTATATGTGCCACATTTTCCCTGTCCAGTCTATCATGTTTAGCATATTTAGCTTATTAGAAGGCAGCTGGATTTCCATATCTGTCTTTATATTCAGTCTCTTGTGATGTCACTTGCCATGTGACCTCTTAATAACTTTACTACATACTTGGGAGAGAATAAGAGTGAAAAAAAAAAAAGACATTTTTAGTGTAATTGGAAAAATAATTTTAACTTTGTGATGCTCCCAAAAGGGTGTTGAAAACACAAGGGGCCCTTTGACTACACTTTCTTAACCGCTGGTATCTATGTTGTCATTGCTCCACTTAGAGTGGCACATTCTTTTATTATTCCAAACATTTAGGCTCTTAGAAAATCAGCAGAAATCAGAGGAAAATGTAGCTGCTGAGACCCATGTAAGCTCATCCATTTCTTTGATTATGTTTACAAGAGAATTGCTCAACTTTTCTATTTATTTTTCCACAGTAAGCAAAGTCTTAGGTGTTAGAAATACATTTAGGAATGTGATTGATGAATTTTTGCTATTTATTTATTTAGAAATAATGAAAATATTCCTTCCCATTTTTATTATGTTTTAAAATGTCCTTTAAGTGTTACTTTATTTTTTCTGCTGGGTCTGTGTTACAATGAGTCCAGTCAACATTAGGAGAATGATGTTAGGTCCATCCCACTCATTGGGACCATTGACTCTGATTTCAGGCAAAGAGGATAAACCAAATTCTTGTCTGTCTAGAGTGAAAGACGGTTTTCTCCCCTTTCTCTACTGTGCCAGCATTATGAAACCAAGATATGTTATAAAGACCCTTTTAGTACAGGGCTAGAAATATAATGCAAGTGACATTTGTAATTTTAAATTTTATAGTAGCTATCTTAAAGGAAAAAGAAACAGATGAAGTTAATTTTAATAATATAGTTTATTTATCTCAATATATCTAAAATAGCATCATTTCATTAGTACTTAATATAAAAATTAATGAGACTTCTTACTTCTTCTGTGCACTGTCCTCTAAATGTTACTTTACACTGAAGGCACATCTCAGTTTGAACCAGACACATTTCAAACGCTCAACAGCCCCTGTATTTGACAGAGCAGCTCTAGTAGATCTTAGTTTCTTTTTTCATGCATTTCTCACAAGAGAAGGTGACTTCACAGTGCGTTGTCCTTTGAATGTCTTTTAATGTTGTTGGCTTGAAAAGCTGGTCAGATTGGCCTACTCAACAGCAGAGACATCTCTGTGCAGATGTAGACCAGTTTCAGAATGGGGCCCATAAATTTGTATGCTCAATTTGAAAGTGTACAAGGACAAATAACTAAATCATTGTTCCAGTTCCTTGTAACTTACAGTTCCACTACCCCCCACGACCCTCACAACTTAGTGATGTAAAATAATCATTTTATTATATTCACAGACTCTGTGGGTGGGGATACTGAACCCTTTTCTCCACCCCTGGGATCTCGGCTGGGTTGACTAGACTATCTGGGCTCTAGAAGCAGGAGCTGGAGGACCCACTGCCACTTCCATCGCATGTCTGCTGCTCTGGCTTCTTAGCTGGAACAAGGACAGGTGGAGCTGGAACTGATAGGCGGCACTCCAGCAGGGAGGGTTGGTCCTCAGAATGAGTGCTCCAACAGACCAAGGCTGAAGCTGCAAGGCCTCTGACCCAGCCTCAGAAGTCAGGCAGTAACATGGCTTTCTCATGGTGTTGGTTGCAAGCCAGTCATTAAGTCCAGACCAGATTCATGAGGAGGGGAATTAGACTCCTCCCCAGCACGGAGGAGGGGCGTGGTCACAGAGCATGTGGAATGGGAGATGTTGTCTGGCTTTGGAAAATGCAATCTGTCAGACTCACACATTCTATTTACTTTAAAAGTATATCTATATGAGTGGGTGGTTTAAATAATAACTTATGCATTGGTTACACAGCAAAGCCTTACTTGTAGAACTAAGTCAGACTATCTAAGGTCACAAAAAATATTTATGTAACTTTGTAGTAACAAAAACATCTAACATTTGTTGATAGATTTATATATGCCAGACACAGAGGTAAACATTCTTTGTTTCCTCATTATATATCTATCTATACACACAAACACATATGTATGTGATTATTATTATTTCCATTTGTCACAAAATAGCCAAGCATCTGAAAACCTTTTAGTGCTGTTAGTCTTTCCATTAAATCATGGATATTATGTACAGCCTTAAGCAACTACTGTGAGTAGATGAGAGACCAATTTTTAAACATTACAGAGCTTAATATTTGAATTGGAAATACAATAAACTGTTTTTTTTTCTCCAAACCATTTAACATATGGGCTCATATAAAAAATACAGTTCTCATTTCCTCTTGTGAACATCCTAAAAATGTTTTTGGCCAATTAGAATGTATAAACTTTTAGGGATGTAGGTAAGATAGGTAAATGTCTATTTTGATATAAATAGAATATTTATATCTTTAATTTAGTTATATGTAAGCAGTTTAGTCTTTCATTAGGTGTAATTATGTATAACATTAGAACAACTGCTTTTCTCTCTCTTATATTTTATCAAATTATTTTATTAAAATTTTTTCCCATGTAGTTTCTATATCAATTTCTTTATTATTACTGGAGCTGCTTTTTGGAAAATTTTTACTTAGTTTTCTATAGCGTATTAAAAGTCTTATTTGCATGGCATTCAATATTTGCAGTTGTAGGCCTCACCCCAAAATATAGTAAATAAATTTCTGTTAGATTTCTTCATCTCCTTTTTTTAAAACTGACCTGGAGGGTGACCTCTGTAACATTCCATAAATATCTCATATTGATGCTGATTATGTTTCAGTACTATGCTCTTCAAAGTAAAGTAATGGAGAGAGTACTCTGAAATATGAGAAATTGTGAAGGTTTTGTGGGGTCTGTAATTTAAGACTGCTCTTTTTTTTTTCTTGTGGACTAATTTTGGGAAAACATAATTATGTGTAAACAGCAACTGAAATTTTAGAAACTGGGGATAGAAGTCACAAGAGTGAGTTTATTTATTTTTCTTCACAATGTTCTTTTTAATTAATTGTGGTAAAATACATATAACAGAAGATTTATCACCTTAACAATTTAGTTAATTGGTATTAAGTACATTTACATTGTTGTGTAACCATCACCATCATCTCCATCACTTAACAGTTCAGTGGTATTAAATACATTTACGTTGTGTAACCATCACCATCATCCATCTCCAGAAATCTTTTCATTTTGTCAGTGTAAAATTCTGTATACATCAGACAATCACTCCCTCTTCCTCCAGTCTCTGTTGCCACCATTCTATTTTCTGTCTTTGTGAATTTGACTACTTTAGGTACCTCGGGTAAGTGGAATCATATCGTGCTTGTATTTTTGTGACTGGCTTACTTTACTTTGCAAATGTGTTCAAGATTCATTCATGTTATAGCATGTGTCAGAATGTCTCTCCTTTTTTAGGCTGCATATATTCAATTGTATTAACATACCTATATAAGATACGCCACATTTTGTTTATCCATTCACCGCTGATAGACACTGGGGTTGCTTCTGCCTTTTGGCTGTTGTGAATAATGCTACTATAAACATGGGTGTACCAAAATCTCTTCCAGACCTTGCTTTTAATTCTTTTGGGTATATACCCAGAAGTAGAATTCCTGGATAATATGATAATGCTATTTTTAATTTTCAGAGGAACTGCCATACTGTTTTCCACAGCAGCTATACCATTTTGCATTCCCACCAACAATACACAAAGGTTCCCATTTCTCCACATTCTCTACATCTTTGTCAACACTTGTTCTTTTCTGTTGTTGTTATTTTTTAATAGTAGCCATGCTGAGTGGGTTAATTTTAGTTTTGTTAAAAAGTAAATTTTTCCTTGATGTCCCTGTTTTGTATATATCAACTATTTTCTAATAGATACAATGACCAATCACAATTAATAGCATTATACAGTGCAATATAGTACAGTAGATACGTTAGGATTGCATTTTCCAGATGAAGCTTGAACACCACACACTGAAGCTAAAAATACAGATACACTAGGAAGAAGGGAGGAAAACAGACATTTATTTAGCATCTACTGTGTGTGAAAGTAGAAACTCAGAGAGAATAAGTGACTTGTTAAGGTTGGAGAGGGTTGGAGGTGCGTCCAAAACTGTCTGGCTGATACCAGATGTCTGTCTGTGCTTTTCTCATTATCTGTTGCTATCTGAGTATAAAACACCTCATTTGTTCAATCCATAAACTTTGTGAAGTATTTCCAATACAGCATCTCATACACTCAATATAACAATCCTACGAGATGACTAGAGTCAGTATTATCTAGATCACATTTACAAATGGTGAAAATTGTGATTCACGGCGTTATGTGCTTTTGTCTAAGCTCGCAAAACAAGCTAGAAGCAGAACTAGGACTCAAATACATGCCCTTTCAGTCTAGATCCATAGCCTTCTCATCTTATTTTGTGCCTTTTTACTGTCCTGAACAGATTATGCAGTTATCAACCTAAGTAAGTCAAAGTTAGTTATTACAAATGTAGACTGTCTTTTGATTAAAGTTCATGTGATGTGCAGTACTTTCTAATTAATATTTAATCGACTTGGCAAAAGGCATATCTACCATTCCCTTCCTTATCTAATACCTAGATGAAAAGGTTATATTCATTAATTTAATTCAGTAAGTCATTCTTCAAATCCTGGATGAATGTCTATTAGATCAGATGCTGTGTTTGGGGCTACAAATGCAGCGATAAAGAAATGAGACATTGTCTTTGTCTCCATGAAGCTCACAATGTAGAAGGAGATTCTGATATGTATAACCACATTTCACTATAATATATGCTAATTTGTATCCTCCAAATACTACAAGGAAACTGAAGGGATAATTGTGTGGGGTCAACAGAAAAAGCTTCTCAGGAGAGGAGGTGACAAAGGACCTATACCTTAGGAGTGGGTAGGAATTCACCTAGAAGAGAAAGGATCAAATAATGATTTATTCCTTGAGGGACCACAATGAAACTTCTGTCCAATGTCAGCTGACTGAAGAAAATTTTCAGACAGACCTTTTGTTTTATTTAATTCTGAAGTTTTGCCCACACGGCTTAACTGAATTGATTAAAAAAATGCAGATGGATTGGAGTTGTGTGGGTTGGAGTCATCTCTATGAGCAGTTGATGGATTAACAATGTGAGTGCCTTGCAGGTGACCTGAGCAGTCTTTGAGGTTGTAAAAGCAACTGTAAAGACCAAGTCATATTTTGGTCATTTTGAAGGTCCTTACTGCTGCCTTGAATTAGCTGGTGGTGACAGAGACAGTTGCTTGAATGCATTCATGTGTCTTCTTCTTCCACAGGGAGAACGAGGCCTCCGGGGTCTTCCTGGACTCCGAGGTGAGGAAGGATGCCCTGGTATGAGGGGACCTAAGGTGAGTGAGACCTTGAGCTGTGGGATTCTTTCTCTTTCTTGGCTTCATCTCTTGAGTTTGAGGAAAATCGTAATTCTTCAACATAACTATGAAGTCTTAGCTACTCCTCAGATTAAAAGTTTCCCAGAAGTAAAGTCTGAGACAAAGAATCAATTGCAAGTATTTTACTGGGAGATCATGCTAGTAAGCAATAGTAGGGAAGTAAGGAAGTGAGATAAGGAGGAAAGAGGCCTGAAAATGGAACATTATCAATCAGATCAGCACTGTAGGTAGATGGAGCGTAATCCTGCTGAAGAACTCTGGCAGCCAGAGTTGAACATGCATCTGAATATACCCCAGTTAAGGGGTGAGGGAGCTCGGGTGTTTATACACCAAATCCCATCAGGAATTAGTTGAGGGCGACTTCCAGGAGGTATTAGTTCCTAGCACTTTTGACCTGTCTTGCATGTGGGTAGAGCAGGCCCTGGTCCCTGAAAAAACCCTCAGAAAAGAGTGACAGATGCTGGTGGCTGAAAGTAGGACAGATAACACTAAAGTTTTTTTTTTTTTTTTTTTTTTTTTTTTTTTTAATTTTAAGTTCTGGAGTACATGTGCAGGATGTGCAGGTTTGTTGCATAGGTAAACATGTGCCATGGTGGTTTGCTGCACCTAACAACTCATCTGCTAGGTATTAAGCACAGCATGCATTAGTTATTTTTCCTGATGCTCTCCCTCCCCCACCCCACCCCTCGACAGGCCCCAGTGTGTGTTGTTCCCCTCCCTGGGTCCATGTGAGAACACTAAAGTTTTAAAGGCTGAAGGGATACAGGTGCACTTTTTCAGGTGGTTACATTAACTGTCCCTCACCTGTCCAGGATTGGAGAATCTCCCTTAATAAAGTTAAAAAAAATTATACAATCTAAGCATCCGGAAGAGAATTTTCCTAACCACAGTGACCGTGTTCTGTATACCTATCAAATTACTCTTCCAATGAATTTGTCCTGTTGTTCCTCGAAGCCCTCTCATGCTTACTGGCCAATGTATTCTCACTTTTGTTTGAAAAATTCATTTTAATAACAGGCAGGTCACTGTTGTTCTCTTTGATTCCCACTATGTGAGGAGTTGCAAAATGCAATTTTCTCCAAGTTCCAGGCAAAAGAGGGTGATAGCAATCAGGGCGCTGCAATGCCCACCGTATTTGCCAGACACGGCATCTTCATTTCTATTTAATATCATAGTTGCATTTCCTTCAAACCAGGGAGCATATGGTTTCCTAAATAAAACAAGGGCTTAACAATCTCATTCAAGCTCAATTCTTGTGATCTCTTTTTAACTTTAGGGAGCAAGAGGATTTTCAGGAGAGAAGGTAGGTAATCTCGTTTACTCTTGTTAAACTGGATACCTGTTTCTTTGGGAAATACAATACTTATTTCAATCACATTTCTTTGCCTGAGTGAGGTGAGACTTCAGACTTTCAGGCAAGGGAATTTGTCAGATGATATTACTAGTCAAACTTCCATGCTAATGAGTGATTACTTGTAAGACATGTATTTCAGGTTTAAGGTAGTGACATATTATTGTTTTCAAGCCTTGCTGACTCTATATAAAAATTGGGCCACCGTATTCATCACATGGTGGTCTAGAAGTGTTGGTCCTGAAGCCAGGGTGTGGTGGGGAGGGTCTGGTCAAGGTGAACGTCAAATGGAAGAGGAGTGCTGGGGCGAGGTTGTTAGGAAAGGAGTGGGCACAGGAAGGGAATGATTTGCATTCAGATTCAGAACCATAGTATCCACTTGCTGATTCATTCACTCAAAAAGTATTTATTAGATACCCACCCTGTTCCCCACATTATCCTAGGGAGTGGTTACAAAATGATGAACAAGGCAGACAAGGGCTCATGGAGCTTCCTTATTTATATTTTCTGGTACCACCGATTAACCTCCTGTGGCCTGTGGCAAGTATGCTGTGTCACTCTATTCCAAGAGTTTGCTATACTTATTTTTATGTACTAACTCAGCTGTGCTTTGTTTAAAAAAAAAGCCTGAAACTTGATTTTCTTTTGTGGACAGTAGGAGTAAATCAACTATTTCACACATGTAAATGCATTTTATTTTGCTTGCAAAACTCTGACTTTTTCTTCAAAAGATTCTGCTGGGTGCAGTGGCTCACGCCTGTAATCCCAGCACTTTGGGAGGCCGAGGCAGGTGGATCACAAGGTCAGGAGTTTGAGACCAGCCTGACCAATATGGTGAAACCCCGTTTCTACTGAAAAATACAAAAAGTAGCAGGGTGTGGTGGCACGTACCTGTAGTCCCAGCTGCTTGGGAGGCTGAGGCAGGAGAATCGCTTGAACCTGGGAGGCAGAGGTTGCAGTGAGCCGAAATCCTGCCACTGGACTCCAGACTGGGTGACAGAGTGAGACTGTCTCAAAAACAAACAAACAAACAAAAAAAAAACCGAATTCTTTATAATGAATATATTATCAGTCATTTGGGGATAATTGGCAAAATGAAGGGCCCATAATTTGAAAGTGATGAAATATTTGATGAGATGTCACCGTGTCACTGCCCAGTTTTACTCTTATCCCCTAATTAGCCTTGGTTTTTCATTTCCTTTTTTAAAAATTTTATCTCCCAAAATGCACACAAATGCACACACACTCATGTAGTTCCTCTTTAATTTGTGAACTACCAGGTTTCCATGAAATTAATTAATTCAGGCATATTTACCATCTTTTTAAAGAAATTCTGACAAAATGACCATTTTTAGTATTTGACAACCAGCGTTTCATTTGTTTTTGTGAAAGAGCTATTTGTTCCAAGTGCAAAAGTTTAAAGGGAGTCTTTCTTATCCATTCAAATTTTGAGGTTAAAAAATATGTATACATTTTTAGCACCTGAAGCTATAAGGTAAAACAGTATATAACCCTAATGACTATTTCAGGAAGAAAATAATCATTACTTTTTAGTAACTAGGTGCAGTATACAAGTGTTACGGAAAGTCTAGATTCTGTATCAAATGAAAAAATATTAGCAAGGAAATTAACATCAATGAAATATTCACATACACTTGTTTCTCTTGTCTCTAACATTCTGATGTTCCTTTGCTCTACAGGGCAACCCTGGTGAGGAAGGAGCTGATGGCTTGGATGGAGAACAGGTGCTGAAGTTTCTCATTTAATGTTTTCCTTTCTATTAATCTGGCATTTATACTCTTGTAGAGAGTACAGCTTTTTCATGACTAGCTAGAATTTTTAACATGCATACTCAACAATGTTTAGTGTTAATCTATACATTTTTCCTCATCCCCAAAATACAAGGGCTCTAGAAACTTTAATCAACTCCCTCCCATATTATATATTATTGTCTATTATTTTACTTCCATCTATTTTTGTTAAATTCTACCAATTACACATTCTTATTGTTGTTTCATATAGTCAGTGCTTATCTACTTTACCCCATGTTTACTCGTCTCAGGGATACCTTCCCTGTAGTCATTGATACATTCAAAAGAACATGAAAAGAATCACGTTTCTTTTGCGTAAAGCATGGCTTTTAGAATTTCCTTTAATGAACGTCAGTTCATTGTAAACTCCTCTTGTTTTTCTGAAAATCTCTTTGAAAAATAGTTTAGTTCATTGGGTAAGCAGTTCTGGTTGACAGTTACTTTCTCTCAGCACTTTGAAAACGTAATTTTATAGTCTTCTGGCTTCTATTGTCTTCTACCTTTCATTATTGCCATTAAGAAGTTATCTGTCAAAATAATTGTTCTTCTGTAAGCAACCTTTAAAAATGTATAAGGATGCTTTAAAATTTTCCCTTTGATTTTAGTTTTTGACAGCTTCAATATCATTGTCCAGGTGTGGATTTCTTTTTATGTGTTCTGCTTGGGACTTGTCAGTCTTTTGAATCTGAGTGTTTATGTCTCTTATAAATTTTGGAAATCTTTAGTGCTTAATTTCAAAATTATCATTTGAAATTTTTGTTTTTCCTATTTTCTCTATTATTTCTTTGCGGAAATCTAATTAGAAATTTGTGAAAACTTCTCATTTTGCCCTCAGTGTCTCTTAACTGCTCTTTTATATTTCTATTTCTTTGTTATTCTGTGCTGCATTCTGTATAATTTCTTCAGTTTCTAGTTCATTAATTCTCACCTCACTTGTGTTTAATATGATATTTAATTTGTCAATTGGAATTTTAATTTTAATTATATTTTTCACTTCAAGTAGTTCTGTTTGATCCTTTCTGAAATCTACGTGGTCTCCTTTCATAGTTGGTTATTTTATTCATTCTCTTCTAATTATTTAAACATATTAAATATACTCATTTTATATTCAGTATACTAGAATCCCCATATTTGCAGTCATTGCAGGTCTGATTTTGTTGCATTTTGTTTCTGCTGGCTTTTCCTTCATGGCGTCTCCCTCATGTGTGTTGTGACTTTTGGTTTAAACTCATTTTTTGATGGAATGTTATCTGTGAGACGTCATTAGGGCTTGAGTTGAGATTGTTTGCTTCTGCCATGTTCCTAGTGGCAAAACCATCTAGGACCACCCTAAAATAAATTGTCAGCTTGAGGCCCTTCACACCACACACGCAGAGACACACACACCACACCACACCACACACACACACCACACCACACACACACACTCACACACACACACACAATTACAAGAAGCCCTCGGGACAGCCATAAGCTATTACCTGTCTACATTCTTGCTTTCTCTTTATTATGACCCATAAGAATTTTTAAAATCAGATTTTAATATATACAAAATATATTTTAATTTATCTGGAATTTTAAATTGTTTTTCAGTGGGAGGGTTACATCTAGGCTGTCACATTGTCAGAAATATAGTAAAGGTACTTTCTACTCTTGGCTAGAGTGTTAAAATACATAAAGAAAAATTTTGCTGATACTAATAACAGACACGTTGTTTGTATGTTCACTTTTCTTTCTTTAGGGTGATCGTGGAATCCCAGGGTCACTTGGAGAAAAAGGAAATAGGGGAAATCGGGTAAAGCATGATGATATTCTTTCATTTTCCTATTAAGTAACCTGACATGGATAGTTTATTTTTAAACTGTGGGAAACTGTGGGGATAAATATCATCTAGTGGTTTAAATCCTACAGAGTTAAATGGGGAGTTAAAGGGCAATTAAAATGAGATAGCTGTTGGGAAGTTTCACCTAAGGCCTGACTCTGCTGATGGTGAAGTGAGTAACGTAAATCCTGTGACTTAACCTTTTGTGCTTGAGAACAGTGATCATGTCACTCCCCATCTCACAAGCTTCTCATGGCCCCCTGTCGTCAACGATTTAGTGTTACATCCAAGGCCTTTCAACCACATTCTTTACAAATCTCTGTCAAGAAATGTCTTCCCAGACTCACTGATTCCAAAATGTTGCTTATGCATGCCCACTTCTATTTCTTTGCTCATGCCAGCTGCCTCGCCTGGAATGCCTTTTTCCTGCTTCCATATTCAGTGCTTAATCTGAATATCACCTTTTCCTGAATGCCCAGTTCCTCTCTTTCTTTCTTATAATGGCTTCCTTGGCATGCCAGTTTGTAGAGATCTTTGCCTTCTTGATATACATGCAATTATTTGTACTTTCTGTTTGACAGTGATTACACACTTCCTCCAGAGGGTAATTCTGTCTCCATGTAAGGGATAGCAGATGCCTGGCCTATGTCCCATGACCCTCCTTTCCTGTTCCTGTAGCAGACATTACTAACCAATTATGGAATTTGACATGGCTGAGGGATCCATCTCAACACAGTACTATAGTCAGCCTCTATTAATTGATAGGATTAGACATCAAGGGGGTAATTTATTTGCTTATGCTTCTTTGTTCTCCTCATGAAATAAGAGTAATGCTTTTACACCAAGGGTGAACAATTAGTGATATGGATTGATTTCCCAATAGGTGAAGCAGGAAGAGTCAGAAGACATGGCCCTTTATTGAAGTTTAATTGCTAACTTGAAGTTTATGGATCAGACTTCAGAGAAGGTGGAGGACACCATACTTTCTTAACACTGGAGAGCCTTCAGTTTCGGCTAAATTTAGTTAAATTCAATAAACACCTGTCAAGTGTTTATTGTCCCTACCTGTGGGACATTTGCTAGATATAAAAATAGGGTTCCAAGATATGTAAGTCATGGCTCTGACCAACAAAGAGCTTATTGACTGTGCAGGAGATATAATTGGTACAGGAAAAACTATAATATGAGATAAGATAAGCTACAGGATGTAAGAATGGTGCAAATAAAGAATCAATGGGAGCACAGTGACTTGGAGAGGAAGCTAAAATAGATTGGCTTTTCTTCATTTGATCCATCATCAAAATTTATTGAGCATCTATTGTAATCAAGGCATGATTTTAGAATGGGAAACAAAACAGGCATGGGCTCCTAGGATTGGCCTCTATGGAAAAAAATAGACATGAATGAAATAATCATGGAAATAGATATCATATTACTGCCGAGGTAAGAGTATGGGGAGGAATATGACAGGAGATTCGACCCAGCCTGTGCAGTCAGAAAAGTTTCGTTGAGGACGTGAAGATGGGATGAAATTTTAAAGATAGGTAACAATTAATCAGGGAAGAGAGAAGGAGGCAAGAGAATAACTTCTATACTAAGGTCCTGTGGCATTTAAGCAGGTGCCAAAGAGTGAGAGGATTCCAGCTTTCTAGACAATGCAGGAAATCAAGACATTTTTTGCTCAGACCTCTGTGAGAGGGACTGGGAGAGAAACACAGTATATTCTAGCTTAAGAAAAAGGCTCAAGAAAAGGGTTAGAATTAGAAGAAATAAGGATAGATTTGGAAAAATAAGGATCCTAATTTCCTAAGAGTGGAGAATACACTGTTTCTCTAAGTTAGGCACATCTGTTTCACAGATGAGAAAATGGAGTCTTAGAAAAGTCAAAGAAATTCACCTATGTAGGAAATTAAATAGCAGGATTGGAACTTGGAATTATCTAGCTCCCTTTTACCATTATATTAGGCCAGGAAAGAGATAAGGAGGCATCTCAAGTAAGATTATGAGGCGGCTTCTGTTGGAGTCTAGAGAACATTTTATTTCCGTTGTGCCTGAAAGCTGGAACAGTGATCCCATCTGTTCATCGTGCACACCCTCCAGCTCCAGGCATGTGATGTCATCTGAGGAAGACACCTGTGGTGGAGCCTCTCCCCACTTCATGGCTCTGTAGCCACTACGACACAGGGATGGCACTGATGGTGGCAGGTTTTAAGAGAAGCAGCATTTACGTATCATGTCATAGTCCTATGGCAAGTTTCTTCACCTCTCTGGTTTCCTATCTGCAGTAGTGAGGACCTCTGGAAACATTGTTCTCTCCGTTCTGTTCTTATTCATGAGATCTTGCTCCACCACTACTACCCATGCTCATGATAGAGAAAGCCCTCCTCACCACCAAACCCTTTTTAAACAACAACAGCAACAACATGTGTTTCCATGTGGAGCATCAGCAAAGGGTGGGAAGATCAAGGAATTTGATGGTAGGGAAACTTGGGTCTAGCTTCCTAGAATCTCAGGTCCTGCATAATGCAAATTGGTGAACTCCTGAGCAGTGAGGGTTAAATGAGGTAATACATATGTAGGGCCAAGCATATGGCAGATAGCCAATAAAAGCGTGTCCTTTACCTTTCAATCTCACCTCTGTGGCAGTGGATGCTTTAAAATTCAAGTACTAAGTTGCTCTTTTCATTTGATTCTCATTTTCCCTCTTAATGTTCTCTTCTCTCTAGGCAATATATGATTTTTAAAAGTGACACCTTTTTTTCTTTGTGGTTTAAGGGCTTGCCGGGACTGCCAGGACAACCTGGAGAGCTTGGAGAGCCTGGGCTAAGGGGAGATCCTGTGAGTGATGTTGGGGGATTTCTGCTACTTTAATTCCAGGGACTGGAGAACTGTTTGCTCGTGACACAAAGGCAAAGAGCAATTAATTATTCACTAATAGAGCATCTGTTCACCTTGTCTTAGTGTTGCAACAAATAAGAGAATTGAGGGAAAAACTTGTAGAGAAGTTGAGTTCTTAACAAATTTGGAATTTTAATTGCATTAAGTGTCAGGTTTTTTGAGCAGGTCAAGACAATAAAAAGGGTCCACTTTAGTTGTGCCTTATTTTGTTTTGTTTTAAATAATTCTTCCTATAATTTCTTTTCTGTTTATTTGAGGTAATGAACCCTTTATTTTCTCAGGGGGATCCTGGAACTAATAGCTATATCCAAGGCCCTAAGGGAGAAAAAGGAAGGCGTGGGCATCAGGTAAGATGTTTGCTGTTTCCTTGGGCGGGTTACATGGGAACACATGCTAGCTGGGGTAGAAGAGTTGGGTGTTCTGGTAGAATCAGCATTACAAAAAACAGAGAGCAAGCCTGTGGGAATCTGTTGTCCATGGAGATAGGAGCTCTGAATCGTAATCTCCACTGACATCCTCATCCTTGCATACTTAATTCATAGGTTTTTTTTCTATATAAATCGTATCTCCTACAACATGACATCTTTTGTCTTGATTTCCTCATCTCCAAAATGAAAGCACCAGACTCAATAATGCCTAAGATATTTCTAGTTTTCCAAATTCTCTATCTTTAGAATGATGTATTAATTTTAAATGTATTCACGGTCATTACAGTGCTAGCTTGCGTTCTGTCACAGTCAGTGCTGGTTGATGTGAACTGGGTATTAAGCTATTTTTAAAGGTAAAATCCTTGCTTAGTTCCGAAGGCTAGAAGCATTGTGATACAAGGCATCACAGAAGGAAAAAGACTTGTTAACTTTGATCAGTGTTAACTTCTTGGCAGCCATTTTTAGATTCTCATGTCCCAGACATTAAAATGCATGATTCTGAAAAATGACTAAAATAACCCAAGTGCTTCAGTCCTCATATCTTTCCTAATTCCCAGGCATGAGGTCTGCATAGCAAAATGTCTGCAGCTGGAGAGGAACCTCTATTACTCTGAACTTCACTTTTTCATCCTTTGACAAAACTATAGGACATTGGCTCTCTTCTCTAGCTAGTTTGCATTCCGTTTATATATGTCTAGATCCTGAGTTAAATGCAGTTTGTAACAAGATCATTATTATGTCGCTGTATGAGAAAATCAGCATGACTTGCTGCAAGAATCTCATCTTGTTAATTGCAGTTGTTTTGGACAAACCCCATTGAGAGGGTTTCCTGTGGTGAGTTGACATCAGAGAGCCCTGTGAATAGCCACTCAATTGGCTATGGAATTGAGCTAAGGGAGCAGCAGGATAGCAACCCTTAACCCATGTGGGCCCCAGTTTCCTCATCTGTAAGGCAGGAATATAGAGAAACCATTTCAAAGCTTCCATGAGTTGTGGTTGTTGTGAGAAGAAAGATCATGATCTGTATACTCAGATTTACTCAAGGTTTTACTGCTGGGAAGGAGCCTAGGCCTCTAGACAAATTGTCCTGTGCTGTGTACATCACAGCACCGCAGCCACGAGCTGCATGCAGCCAAGAGCTGCATGTTCACAGCTTTCTGAGGCCTCCATTGCTGACTTTTGCAGAGGGTTAACTTTGAGCATCAGATCCCTAAATTGTACATGCAAACAAAAACTGCATCCCTCTGGGGCAGTGCCGTGACATATTCCATTTGTGTTCCCCATGGTTTCTACTCCCATGCTGGGCCAAAAAAGGGTGGTAACTAAATACCCTTTGAATAGACTTAGGGAACAGAAGTCACTCATACCAGCTACATTATTACCCTCCAGCTGGTAGATGCTGACATTCTAGCCCAAGTTTGTCCAACTCACTGCCTGCGGGCAGCATGTGGCCCCGGATGGCTTTGAATGCAGCCCGACAGAATTTGGAAACTTTCTTAAAACGTTATGAGATTTTTTTCTCTTCTTTTCTTTCTTTTTTTTTTTCAGCTCATTAGCTATCGTTAATGTTGGTGTATTTTATGTGTGGCTCAAGACAATCCTTCTTGCTCCAGCGTGGCCTTGGAAAGCCAAAAGTTTGGACACTCCTGTTCTAGCAGGAGTTAGGTGCTGTTGGAGATAGCTCCCTAGGGGGCAACCTTTCCTTTCCGAGATTATCCAAAGAACAGATTAAATGTTGCAATCTGGATGGAGAAGGTTTCCTGATGAAGCAGTCTTTCTGATCAAGCAGAGCAGCTTTATTACATACCTAATATTGGAGAAAGCTTGGTGAACCAGTCATACCAGTCAGAAGTGAGAAAGCAACGCTTCTGGGGAGAATGAAAATCAGTAACCACCTTTTTGGGAGGCAATAGGCAAGGCACATTAGTCATCAAGATTACCGTTTTTTGTTTTTGTTGTTATTATGTTTTTAAATATACAAAGGACAGAAAGCCTGCCTAGCAGTGTTTAGCTAATAAATGTGTTTTATAACCCAGAGATAGGTGATGACCACTTTGGCAGAGCAGCTTATGATCCCAGAGAGCCTCAGTGATGTCGTCAGCGCGTCTCCTTCCACACTGCCACCCTCAGGGTGTCAGCTTTCCGTCCCTAGGCTTAGCAGCTCCAAATGTTTTTGTCTTCCCCTTTACATAAAATGCCAGAAGAAAAGCGGCTTTCCTTTCATCAAATTACTCCCGGCAACATTCTCTTTATAGCTCATTAGCTAAAATAGGCCCTGTGCTCTCCACCTGCCCTTGCCCCATTTCAAGAGATGCAGAAAAAGCAAGTCTCTAACCAAAGAAAATGGGATCACCACAGTGGTTTAGGCCTGTGGTAATTCATCTCTTGGAGCTGGGTGTGTTGTTGCTCCAAATAAAACTAAAAAGACCAAACAGATTTTCTTAGCGTGGAGGAAAGGGGAGGGCCTGTTTTATTGGCCACCAACTGAGTCTGCCACGGCTTTAAGATGGGTATGTCATTTGATCTGCTCTTTTTAGTCCTAGAAATTTATCAGGAAGCTATTCATGGTGCAACACAAAGATTTAGCTCCAAGGATGGTCATTGCAGTGATTTGTAAAGTAGTAAAACATTGAAAATATTTAAATGTTTAATAATAAGGGATTATTTACATAAAGAATGCTCTTCCACACAGTGGAATAGTATTAGGCCATGAAACATAGAAGATGACTTCCTGATTTGGAAAACATCCATGATGTAATATTAAGTGAAAAAAGCAGGTTACAAACCCTGTATTTAACATGAGTCCAGATTTGTAGACTGTTTCTATATCGCTAAAATTATGTCTTTCTTTTTAATTAATTTCCATTTTCATTTTAGATTCAGAAATACATGTACAGGTTGTTACAAGGGTATATTGTGTGGTACTGAGGTTTGGGCTTCTATTGATTCCGTCACCCAAATAGTAAACATAGTACCCAATAGGAAGCTTTTCACTCCTTGCCCCCCCTTCCTCCCTGCCCTCTCAAAGTCCCCTGTGTCTGTTGTTCCCATCTTTATGTCTGTGTGAACCCAAGATTTAACTGCCACTTATAAATGAGAACATGTGGTATTTGGTTTTTTATTTTTGCATTAGTTCATTTAGGGTAACGGGCTCCAGCTGCATCCATGTTGCTGCAAAGGACATAATTTAGTTTTCTTTTATGGCTGAGAGTGTATGCCCTTTACATGGGACACAGTGTCCATCGTCAGCACCCGCAGTGCCTTTAGAAGAAGTGTGCTACCTTTTCTTTTCAGTACACAGTAGAACTGGGTTTGGCCTCCAGCTCACTTATGGCAGAGGCTGTGGATACTGTCAGTTGCCAGCCCATGTCCATTCCCTTCTATGGTATAAAGAAAGAGAGATAGGAAGGAAGGAATAGAAGGAAGAAAGAAGAAATGTAGAAAGACAGGAAGGAGGGTGAGGGAGGAAGGGAAGGAAGAAAGGAAGGAAGTGAAAGGAGAGAGAAAAACCAACTTGTTTGTAGCAACAACATGCTAGCCCCTAGTGTTTCTTTACCTTGATTTTATTCTTTGTATTGTTGAAATAGTCCATGATGAACCTGTTACTTTTTATCCTAACTCTTCATTCTGAAAAATTTCAAATCTATGGAAAAGTACAGTTGTAAGGCTAAATACCAATGTTTAACCTTTAGCCATATTTGCTTTATATCTTTTTATACATATACATAGGGTGTGTGTGTGTGTGTGTGTGTGTGTGCGCGCGCGCGCAACTGTGGATTCATCAAAGGCTTCATGACGCTTTGCCTCTAAATTTTCAACAAGTATTTGTTAAGAAAGAGGATATTCTATATAAACATAATGTAATCATCACACTCATGAAATTTAATATTTATACAATATTCTTTTTTTTCTGAGTGGATTCTCTCTGTGATGCCCAGGCTGAAGTGCAGTGGCACAATCTCGGCTCACTGCAACCTCCACCTCCTGGGTTCAAGCGATTCTCCTGCCTCAGCCTCCCAAGCAGCTGGGATTACAGGCGTCTGCCACCATACTGCTGATTTTTGTATTTTTAGTAGAGAAGGGGTTTCACCATATTGGCCAGGCTGGTCTCGAACTCCGGATTTCAAGTGATCCACCCACCTTGGCCTCCCAAAGTGCTGGGATGACAGGCATGAACCACCGTGTCCAGCCAGTATTATTTTCTAATATACAGTCCATATTCAGATTTTTCCACCTGCTCCATGTCTTAGGCAGTTTGGCTACTGTGACAGAATATAATAGACTAGGTGGCTTAAATAACAAATATTTATTTCTCATAGTCGTGGAAGGTGGGAAGTCTGAAATCAAGGCCCTAGAAGATTCAGTGTCTGGTGAGAGAGTGCTTCCTGGTTCATAGACAACCATCTTGGCTGCAACCTCACATGGCAGAAGGAGAGCTAGAGTGCTCCTTCAAGCCTCTTTTATAAGGGCACTAATCCCACCACGAGGGCACCACCCTCATGGTCTAATCACCTTCCAAAGGCCCCACGTCCTCATACCATCACACTGGGGGCTAGGATTTCAACATATGAAATTTCAGGGGAACACAGACCTTGAGTCTGTAACACCCCAGTAATGTCCTCTGTGGCTGCTGCTGTTGTTCCAGGATCCAGCTGAGACTATGCAGTGCCTTTAGCTGTCCTATGCCGTCAGTGCCCTTTCATCACTTCTGCCCAGTTATTTGTTTACATGACACTGACACTGTACACCAGTTATTTTGCTAAACACCCATTGAATTAGGATTTGTATGATTGTTTCCCCATAACTAGATTCAGGCTAAACACCTCTGGCATTATAGCACAAACTTTTTTGTACTTTAAAAACTTTTGAGAAACGTAGTTTTTAATTGTTGCATTCCATTTCAATAAGTGTTTCTAACATAATTTGATCGACACTTCCCTCATGTTGTGGGATCTTTAAATTGTTTCAGAATTTATTATAAATAACAGTTGGGTGAACAGTTTTGCGTGAAACGTTTTTGTTTCTGTATTTCACATTATATCCCTATTTGTGTGTTCCTATTGAGTTAGCATATAACTTTATGAAATAATTATCCGAAGTCCCCCTACTTGGCATCCCACGTGGTTTCCATTTTTCCTAAAAAATGAACTCATTCTTTCTCTGAAAAATACTCATTTTTCCACTTCTGACCCCAAAGAGGTGAGAATACCAGAATCTTTCCTCACTATGACTATATAAACTCCTCTCTCTGTCAGCATCTGTATCTTTTGGTCACCCATGTCTTCAGAGAGACACTTTTCTACCTTCTGTTTCTGTCATCCACTCAGGACTCTAAATTATACAGGTAGAAAGAGAAATACCAATATTTTCAAATATTAAGCATGGCTTGTTGGAGGCTACGTGTGACTGTGGTCCCAGCATGGTGAACTGTAAGGAGTCATCAAAGGAACAGTCTCTGGGGAAAGATGCCTACAACACTGATATTTTGAAATATCAGAATTTAATGTCGTTTTCTTCTTGAGGAGCACTAACCAACAGAACATGCTGAGATCGTCAAAATATCCTGTATCTGTGCCATTCAATATGGTAGCAACTAGCCACATGAAATTATTGAACACTCGGAAGGTGGTCAGCATAACAAAGAAGCTACATCTTTAATTTAATGTAATTTGGTATAAATTTAAGTGCCACATCTACCTAGTGGCTTCTGTGTTGGATAAAAAGTTTTGCTAGCATTTGTTGTTGTTTGTTTCTGATCTTCCCTTTATCTCTTACTTTTCAGGGACGTTCTAGTTTTGATGGAGTTCAGGGAGAAACTGGAAATGTTGGCCCTCAGGTAGGTATAGCAGCTGGAGGGATGTATTTCCCCTGCCTTTGTGGAAGAGGGTGGTAGGCTGGGGTGAAAGTTGGTTTGTTTCCTTCTCTAAGGTCTCTGCTTTCCATTTTTCTTAGGGGACAAGAGGAAGGCGAGGTCTGGCAGGGTTAAAGGTCAGTGCTTTCTGGAAAGAGTTGCTCTTTTCTCCACACATGTGACTACTGTATTTATTATTGATACATAATATCTGCACATATTTATGGAGTACATGTGATATTTTGATATATACATAGAACACAGAATGATCACACCGGGGTATTTAGGGTATCTATGCCTCAAACATTTATTTCTTTATGTTGGGAACATTTCAAATATTATGTTCTAGCTATTTTGAAATGTCTAATATATTGTTAAGTATAGTCACCCTACTATACTATCAAACACTAGAACTTATTCCTTCTATGTGACTGTTTTACACATTAATGAACCTCTTTTCATTCTCCCTACCTCCAACCCCCTTCTCAGGCTTTGGTAACTATCATTCTGCTCTCTACCTCTGTGAGTTCAGCTTTTTTAGCTCCCATATGTGAGAGAGAAATTGTGATATTTGTCTTTTGGTGCCTGACTTATTCCACTTAACATAATGACTTCCTGTTCCATCCATGTTGCTGCAAATAACAGGATTTCATTCTCTTTTGTGGCTGAATAGTATTTCACTGTGTGTATGCATTGCATTTTCTTTATCTGTTCATCTGTCGACGGAAACTTTGGTTGATTCCACATGTTTGCTATTGTGAATAGTGCTGCAACAAGCAAGGGGGTGCAGGTAACCGTCTGATGCACTGACTTGGTTTCCTTTGGGTAAATGCCAGTTAGTGGAATTTGTGGATCATATGGTAGTTCTATTTTTAACTTTTTGGGAAATCTCTAGACTGTTTTCCACCATGACTGTATGAACTTATATTCTTACCAAAAATATGTATCCCTTTTCTCTGAATATTTGCTAGCATTTGTTGCTTTTTGCATTTTTGATAAAAACTATTCTAACTGGGATAAGATAATATCTCATTGTGGTTTTCATCATTAATGATGTTGAACATTTTTTCATATACCTATTGGCCATTTGTATGTCTTTTGAAAGGTGTCAATTCAGATCTTTTGCCCACTTTTTAATGGGATTGCTTTTTTCCAATTGAGTGTTTGTTCCTTGTATATGCTAGATGTTAGTCTCTTGTTGGGTGAATAGTTTGCATGTATTTCCTCCCATTCAACAGGTTGTCTCTTCACTCTGCTCATTTTTTTTTTCTTTTCAGAAGTTTTTTAGTTCAATATAGTCCCATTTGTCTAACTTTTATGGCTACTTTAAATTGTTCTCTCTGAGGTCAAGGAGAGTGCTGCCTGGGCTGTCTGAGGTTGCATGAGGTTCATTGAAAGTTTCCATGAAGATTTTTTGTTTTTCATGAAAAAGGGAAAGTTTATATGGTTATCCGACTCCTCCCCACCCTGCTATAATGTTTCATTTAGATTGAAAAGAAGCTAATATCCTAATATATTAGAGTAGAGCTTTCATTTCTATTATTCATTTTATTTTTATCTATTTCTGTTTCATTGCTCTATATGCCTATTTTTATACCAGTATCAGGCTGTTTTGGTGAGTATGGCCTTATAGTATAGTTGATTTTTAAAATAAGAGATATAATTACAAATATTTGCAGGCTTCAGAATGAACTAGGTTTATCCACCACATCATTGATTTGCTAGATGACTCAACATTGGAGCACTGGTCATATAGGCCCATTTATGTTCTGAGGTTGTAACTTGCTAAAAACCAGTCAGTCCTACCGGAAGAATATAGTTTATAGAGATGCTGAACTCCAACTTACAGCATTCCTTGGACTTTGGGAAAATATGGCTCAGTATTATCTATAAAATTAGATCTGCTTTCTTTTGCAAGATGTATAACAAAGTGAAATTCTAAATAAAATTTTATTTATAGAAAATGTTATAGTTATGCCAAACAAATTGATGCATACATTTTTTGTCAGTAAGGCAAGACTTTAAATTTGTTGTTTTTGATAAAATTAAGAATATTATTAATTTTTTTAAAGGTACACAAACCCACCATCCTTCTGCAAGTATTTTCATGTTTTTCCACTCTCTTGTATAAAAAATGAAGGATTATTATAATGTATATGACATTTTGTATTCTGCTTTTTCCTATTTCCAAATCTCCCTATTATCATTTTAGAACATTATATTTTACTCTATTGAAGTACCATGATGTACTAATCTATCCTTACGTTGAGCATTTAGGTAATTTCTGTTTTGTTGCATATCATAGTAATTGATGTGAAGAACATCAGTGATGTGTATTACAGATTTTTTGTTTTGTTTTTGCTTTTGCTCTGCTGAAATTATTTTCTTAATTTAAATTTATAAGCATAGAATTATAATAGAGTCTGAACTTAGCTATATATAGCCACATTGTTTTTATAAATGTTGCACTTTGAATGTCACTAATGTGATAATATGCAAATTAGACAAATTTCATAACTTGGTTCAAAATTTCTAGCTGTATTCCTTTTAAAATTTGCTTCATGTTTATAAATCTAGAAATAAACTCTTAAAGAGCAGAATAACATAACAGGAATGATTAAAAGAAGTACTGAATATTTTCAAAAACTGATGAAGCACAAGTAATTGATCCACACATTGATTAAATTCTGACTTTGAAGTTTTTGCTCTTTGCATATCTATGAATAATTAATGATCTAGTCAACATGTGAGCAATATGAAAAAGAAGGCAGAATAATTTACAAAGTGGGTGTTATCCTCAATCTTGGAAAACATATCTTCTCTGTAGAAATGAAAATTTGTGGGATAAATTCAATCAGGTGTAGAATAAATCATTTTAATAACTCACCCTTTGCCTAGAGACCTAGCTTCTTGCCATAAAGATCTGTAGGGTTTCAAAGCCAGTTTTCTGTTATTTTCTCGTGCACTTTGTGTGCCTTTGTCTCAGTGTCATGTTTATTGTTGTGTTCAATATTCTGAGTTTCCCTGTATGGAATAAAAGACCTTAAGAAAGGCCGTAAGAATTTGGTCTTGTATTTTCCCAAGATAAGTGTAAATATCCACATTTCGTCTTCAACTTCATCCCTTAAGAGGATTGATCACAACCTGTCAAATCCTGTTTGAGTCTTTCTCTTGTGGTTTCAAGTGATATATTGCAGGAAAAGCTGCTTTCAATAAGAACACTGAAGATGGCTGGTGAACTCACTATAAGTCTTATTCATTTTGACAGGGTGTGCCTGGAGAATCCGGTGAACAGGGTTACCAAGGAGAGCTTGGGTATCCAGGCTCACAGGTTGTATCTGGGAACTTGGTTTTAGTGCTGAAGGATATTTGTTTGAAATTTCAAGTTATTTGTTTGATAAGAATTTAATATAAATCAGAATGGCTTTAGGTGCCTCCTTTCCAGGGCCTCCCAAAGCAGATGGTATAGCCCCCTTTCTGAAAGATTAAACCACAATAGCTAATATTTATTGACCTCTATGTTCTAGACACTGCCTAAAGCACTTGTATTAACTAATTTAATTCTTCAATGGGAAGGGAGTTATTATTCTCATTTTACAGGAGAGAAATGAAGAGGGAAGGGAGAAGTTAGGTAAATTGGCAAAGGTCACACAGCTAATAAATGATAAGGCTGGGATTGAGACTCAGGCAGTATAGTTACAAAACCAGTGCTCTTGATTACTGCCTCTGAAGCTGTGTATTCAAGTATTATTTAATTTTTAAAAATTGTATTCATATCTTGGTATAGTGGTGTACATCTCTAGTCCCAGCTACTTGGGAGGCTGAGGCAGGAGGATCACTGTGAGCTCAGGAGTTCAAGCGTGCAGTGAGCTATGATGGTGCCACGGCACTCCAGCCTGGGCAAAAGAGTGAGACCCCATCACTCACTTTGGTAGGAAAAATCAGTAAAGTGTTTACTAAGTATCTATTATGCACAGGGCACTCTGCTAATAGACCTGGGACATTGATACCATTAAGGCAAGGGTCCTGTCCTCAAGTTCACCCAGTGGGGTTTTGTTAGGTTATCACCTGATAACTGGAAATTTAAACTTTCAACTAGCTCTTTCAGCATCATCTAAGCATAACCCAAATCTGTCATTCTGCAAGCCCTTCTGGAACACACTATATGTATTTCTTTTAATAGCCAAATTGTTTTTAAGTATACGCAAATGGAAAAACTTTGAAACAATAAATTTTACTAACATCTTAAATCATTCTCCATAATTAAAAATCCTATGAGTGTCAGATGATAATTTCAGAAGATATCTGCTCCTCTTAGACTTGCTAAAGGCACTAAGGAAAAAAATGGGTCGTCAGTGTGTAATTAGAGATTATATTTATTTTATGGTGAAAAATAGTATCTGAACTGAAGGGAAAGCAAGTAAAAGATGTGTATTTTTCCCCTTTCTTTTTGATGACTAGCTCAGGACCGCCCCACCCCTGCCCCCCACCTCACTGCCTTCCTGTCTATACTCACTTCATTACACAGCTGGGTGAAAGGGAAGCAAGTCATGCTGGGAACCATGAACAAGATAATCAATAAAACCTCTCCTTAATTCTCACCTTCCCACTGGGATGTGAGTGTGATAGTCTATTTAAATAGATGACTGTCAATACCTCACCTAGGAGAGTAGAAGCCATGATCCATCAATACTTCTAATAGGAAAGTGTTTCTCAGAAAAGCTGGAAAATATTAAAGTGTCAAAAATCAGCAAAGTAAAATATATTGGGGAGAAAATGAGCAAATCCCCAGAAGTGTAGTCAGTGAGATTAAGCCACTTAAATGCACCCTTGGCTCTTGATCAAATCGAAAACACAATCTTTTGTCCTTAACCCTTGTGTGTATGAGGAAAGGGTTCATTTTTCAGTGGAAATCAATAGCCTTGCTGCCCTCTTATCCCTCTTTAGGATTTAAAATTAGTTGAATGAATTAAAATAAAAAAGCAACATTTTCAAACTTTAGTACTCATCATATTCACCTGGAGAGACTGCTAAAAATATAGATGCTGAGGACTCACACCCTCTGCTTCAGATGGAGTGAGTTTGAAGTGAGTGTTCTCGGGTGCTTCAGAGTGCAGATGCTCCCTGATTAAAGTTTGATAAATGACATAGTGATGGGTCGGGCACCTTAATTTGTGCTTCCACTGGCATCCAAGGTGATTTTGTGGTTACATGGAATGTAAATGACTCTTTAAAAACTGGTTGAATTTTAATTTCATCTTTGGATCAGGGGCCAAGAGGAAGGCAAGGACCACCAGGGACTTCTGGACAAAAAGGCTTAGTGGGTGCTCAGGTAGGTTTTTAAAACAACTACAATGCAGCTACTCATTAACACTGGCTGATTTATACTCTGAGTGTTCCTGGATAAATAACATAAAGCTACACTGTTTGTTCTGGGATATGGGGATATCAGGAATTTCTAGAAAAGTTCATTTGATGCAGTAGATATTGATCATCTGCTATGTATCTCCTACTCTGGGTAAATTGAGGTAAATTGTTTAAACCTCAAGGGTATGTAATACAAGTTCAAATTTAGCTACAGTAAAAGATGAAATAATAGTACCATATAAAACTATAAATAAGTAATCTTGATCCTCACAAATATATAAGGAATCATTACTATACCAATTTTATAGATAAGGAAACTGAGGCTAAGAGGAATTAAATGACTTGTCATCCAGACAGTAAGTATCTAATCTTGGGTCTTGCTAGTACCTGCTCTATTCTCCAAATAATATCTTGGTGGTTCATAGGAGGGTCAGGTAGATTGAGACTGATGATCAGAATAGCTTTCTAAGGAAGTGAGCATTTGGGATGGCTTAGAAACATGAGCAGCATGATTAGAGTCAGGAATGAGTCTCCATCAGGAAACTGAAAAGGGCAGCTTGAAGATGGCTAAAGCCATCTGTCCCTTTTCTGCCTTGATCAGGAAAAAAAACCTGGCCTTATAACTGATTATATTATTGTCAATCTCAGTTGAAAATATTTTCAATTTGGAGCAGGTGGAAGTCTAGGCTTTTATTTTCTGGATCTCTTAATCAAATAATGTTTTCCCCTGTAGCGTAGAAATGATTCCCTCAATTCTCAGTATGTGGTAGATGTGGCCTCCTGCTCCCCTATCTCAATGCCCCCCAACCCATAGTGTAAATGTTTATATTATGCATTTTGTATGTTAGAGGATATAATTAATTAAATGTATTAAATATCAAAGGCTAAGCTTCCATCTATAAGGTGATTCGTGAGCATATTACCAGTTATAAACTATTTCAATAATAACAAGAGAGACAGATAGTTAACTTCTTAGCCCTAGTGGTAATTTTGGCTATGGTCTTGTTACAGGGGAATCCTGGCACTCCAGGGCCTCCAGGTTCAAAAGGAAAAGATGGACTAAGAGGAATAAAGGTAAATGTCAGAGAACATGATCTTTCTTGATTGTAGCTTGAGAAAACCCCTTGGGTTTTCTTAAACAAATCTTTACTTATACCATCATTTCCAACATACATTTCTGATATGGTTGGTGATGCTATTGACTGGAGGCAACACATACAGAGGAACATATAGAAAAATAAATCACATGTATAAGTAGACAAAGAGGTATCAGTAGTTAGATATACATATGGAGTCACCACAAATATAAATGTGCACATCTGAATTTAGAAAAAGCCATGGTAATATAAAATTCTGTAATTGATGTTACATACCTGGTGTTGCTAATTTTCCATACCAAAATTGTTACTATGTTTGCTAGTTATACATATTTAACAAAGCCTAGAGAAAAGTATTAACCTTAGGGTATATGGTATGCTATCAAAACTTGAAAACAGTGACTGTAAAATCTCTAAGGAAAATGACACAAAATTGCATAACCTCATAGAAGAAAATTAATTTTATCTTTTCTCTTTATTTTAAAAGGGAGAGCTTGGTGATGCAGGAGAAAGAGGCCCAAGGGGTCAACAAGGACCAAGAGGGCAACCTGTAAGTCCAGTTTCTCTGTTTTGGACTCTTGATTGAATTTATTTGCCATTGTTCTTGTTTTATTTAAAATTCTAATATTCTTTTTTTAAATGTATGAAACCACTTTTATTCAGTTCAGAATATATCAGGCAAATCAGGGAGATGTTATCTAAAAAAAATCTCAGTATGCACCAAGCCAAATTTTGATGGAGTCATCTACCACAGCATTAAAGTATCTTATCCATCTTTTAGCTTACAATAAGAAATCATGAAAAAAAGACTTGATAAACAAAAATGGCATCAACTTGATGTAATAAACTGGCTTTAATATCATTGCTGTGAACTCAAACTTCTAATATTCTTAAGCTAAACTCGTGGTTACAAATATGACATGACCACCATCACTCTTAAGAATCTGAGTAGTCAAAGTTTCTCAAACTTCCTGTATAAATTAAGAATCCAAAGATGTCTTGGAATTTATTTTGCCTTCTCACATGTTGAAGAGCAAAGTGCCAATGTCCCTCATCTGTTTGACAATGATATCTTATAAGCATTTGAAGTCTTTCCGGAATAGAGAGCTGTTCAGTGAAACATTTTTTTTTTTCCAGGGCAACAAATAAGACAGCCAGATCAGCAAACTTTTAAGAGTATGGATTTGATTATTTAGAGTGTAGAAGTAATCTTTGGAGACCAAAGTACATAAAATACTTACTTCTACAAGACAACACTTTCAAACACAGGACTACGCATTTTTACCTTAGTTATCACCCTGAACAGGAGAGCAAGTTAGCTATTTTGTGACTATTTTCAAGAGACCTCTCCAAAAATACAGAGTTTGGGTCTCTGAGGCTGCAGATGCTGAAGGTTCTGCACATCCTTCATCAAGGAGAAGATGGAGTAACAGCAAATGAACTTCATTATCACCCCTCTGGCCCCTGCTAAGAACTCATTTTTGGCAATCTTCTTTGTCTTATTTTTTTTCTCTTCTAGTCTTTCAGACTTTCCAATTTAGACCCTAGGAATCTTTTTGTGTCTTCAAATTTTTAATTTTTCCTCTCAATCTATCTACCTGGTTTTGGGGAACCCTTTGTCCATTCAGAAAAAAAAACCCCTATAGGGTTTTGAATTTACTCTTTATTACAGGAAGCTCATTGTCTGTCTATACAGATGCTAAGCTCCCTGGGAGTATCATCATTTTCATGATTATTATCATCACCACCACTGCCACCTCCACCATCATTATCTTCAGCAATAACATCACAACTACCAGCATCATCATCACCCCCACCATTACCATCAATACCATCATTACCATCATCACAATCACCATCGCCACCACTATCACTACTACCATCATTATCACCATTGCTATTACCACCATCACTGCCACCACCACCACCATCATTACTATCACTCTCACCATAAACATCATCACCACTACTACCACTATCACTATAACCATTATCCCAATTATTACCACCACCACCATCATCACTACCACCACCACCATATTATCACCATCATCACCATTGCCACTACCATCATCATTACCATCACCATCATCAGCACCACCATACTATCACCATCATCACCATTACCACCACCATCATCACTACCATCACCATCATCAGCACCACCATACTATCACCATCATCACCATTGCCACCACCATCATCATTACCATCACCATCATCAGTACCACCATACTATCACCATCATCACCATTGCCACCACCATCATCATTACCATCACCATCACTATCATCTGTCACCATTGCTATCACTATCACTACCATCATCACCACCACCTTCACTATTACCATCTGCACCACTACCATTACCACCCCTCTGCTGACACCATCACTACCACTGCCACCACCAGCAGCAGACTAGTTACCATTTATTAAGTACTGCCTCTGTGCCTGACATTGTGCTAAGCACTTTTCATACACAATCTCACTAAATCTTCCCAACGAGTATACAGTATAGATGATACTATTATCCCTATTTTACAGATTAGGAAACTGAAGTTTATAGAGGTTGTGCAACTTTCCCAGGGTCACTCATACAACTAATGTTGGAACTGGAATAAAAATTCAGGTCTATGTGGGTTTATAGTCTGTACACTTAACCACTAAACTATATTGCCTCTATTCCAGTCTTTTTCTCTGAAGTCTGTGATTTTGTCTGATGATTCACCAGTTCTAGAGCTTCTATTTTTACTTTATCTCACAAGGAAAGCAAATTTAGCCCAAGGGAAACTTTGCACAGTTGTGTATGCCTTCCTATAACTGAGGTATCATCTTGCTGATGTACAGATGGGGGCTTAAAAAACCTAAAAACTTCTTTCTATGGTGGTCTTTCGAAGTTTTAAACCTGTATCTCCTCCAAATCTGGAGTGTTTGTCCTATGAAGGTAGTCTCCCAATCTCCATCAAGCTCATTTGCTATCCCAGCATTGTTGATTTATCCAAGGGTTCATATACTATTATCAACAAGTGTTGATCTGCGTGACTCTACAGTTCATCTTATATGTCATCTTCTTAGGGTCTTCCTGGTTCTGATGGATATGGACATCCAGGAAGAAAAGGAAAAAAGGTGAGGGTAACCTTACAGGGTATTCCGAACTAAGGACTATAGTTTTTATTTTACTTTTTAAAATAAGCGTTATTTTCCAAGTTGTATGCCAGGAACGGTTTCTACATATTTACAAAATGTTTTGGCTGCCAGCGTTCCCTCCCTAAAAAGTAAAAATTGTTTTTGTCGCCCCCTTATTTAAAAGTCAAACCTCATCTTCCACATATATGTCAGACATTCCCACCTCAGCTCTGAGAGTGCCAGAGCTTCCACATATATGTGGAAAGGTAATGTCTGGAGATGTTTTGGTTCTTACAACTCAAGGAGAGGGTGCTGGCATCTACTGAGTAAAGATGCTGTTTGACATCTTGCAGTGCACAGGACAGCCCCTCCCAATAAAGAACCATCAGGCCCAAAATACCAGTAGTGCTGAGGCTGAAAACCTGATGACACTTGAGCCTTCACTCCTCGACCCTCCCCACTCAACTATATCTGCTTTAGTTGAGGTAAACCCTATGTTGCTAAATCCAGTGGTTACTTCCCTGCCCTCATTATGTTCCATCTCTCAGCAGCATTTGACAGATTCATCATGGGTTTATTTCTGATTTCTTTCCCCTCATTCAACTTCCAGCACAGTCTATTTTCCTGGTTTTCACTGGCTTCTCTTTCTCATCTGCTTTCCTAGATCTTCTGGATGTTATTGACCTTCAAGTACTCAAAGCTCTGTTCTCATATCTTCTCATATGTACTTATATCCTCTTCCCTCTTTGCTCATCTCTCAGGTGACATTTCTTGGGGAAATTCAGTTCCATGGCATCAGTAACCATCTACCCTGTTATCTCCACTTTATTTCTCCAGCTTGGACCAATATCCTAAACTCTAAATATATTTCCATTTGGTCATCTAACAGGCATCTTAAAATTGGCGTGTCCCCAAACAACTTTCTTCTTGTTTTTGTTTGTTTGTTAACCTTGTATTAAAGACAAATTCAATGAATAAAAGTGGAGACTAGTATAATGATGCTCCCCTGTCTCACCCCATGTATCCATCACCTAACCTAAACAATGAAAAACCCTTGGCGAATTTTGTTTTGTTTTATTTATACTCCCACTCACTTATCCTCCCACCATGCTAATTTCATACCCCCTCCTGTCTCCTCAAACCTCCAAGATCTGCTTTGTCGTCCATACTTAAAGCAGATGAACATGTTTCATATTTCATTAAGAAAGTGGAAGTGAGGAGAGAACCTCTATATATGTCCACCTACTGTAGGTCATGTGACATATAAAATTTACTTCAAGATAATCATATATTCCATACACAGATATTTTGGGTTGCATCTTTAAAAGATTGTTTAAAAATATAACCAAAATACCATTCTTATACCAAAGAATAATAATAATCCTTTTATATGTATATATATATCCACATATATAATTGTACTTTAAGTTCTGGGGTACACCTATGTCTGGCATTTCTCCCCATGTTATCCCTCCCAAACCTCCCCACCCCCCACTGTCCTCCCCCTAGCACCCTCCAACAGACCCCAGTGTGTGATGCTCCCCTCCCTGTGTCCATATGTTCTTATTGTTCAACACCCACTTATGAGTGAGAACATGCTTTAATATTATTAAATATCCAGTCAGCCAAAACTGTTTCCTTTAACAACCTGCCCCTCCTCCAGCCCTTCCTATCTCTGAGACTGGAAACTTCAACCATCCAGTTGCTCAAGACAGACACTTGCAGCTGTCATTGATAAATCTTTTTCTCTCACTCCCACATTTAATTCATCAACCACTTGTGTTAAGTCTATCATCAAAGTACATCCGACATTTTATCATGTCTCACAACTGCACTGCCACCCTCTGGACCAAGCCAATATAATTTTCCATCTGTGTTTCTGCAATAGCCACTGAACTGGTCTCTCTGCTTCCACCCTTGCCTCATATAGTTAGTTCTCCATGCAGCAGCTAGAGACGTCTTTAAAAACATAGTCAGATCAAGTCATTTTCTTACTCAAAGTCCCGCTGTCATTCTCAATGTCCCTCAGAATAAAACCCACTGTTAACATGGCCTGCAAGAATTTATACAACATGGTCTCTGTAAACTCTTTGACTTCACCTTCTCCTGCCTGCCCTCCTCCCTCCACTCTGCTTCAGTCTCCCTCAAACATGGCGGCACATACTCCTCCTCTTACTTCAGAGTTTGTTTTCACATACTCTTCTCTCCACCTGGAATACTCTTCTCCCATAAGTCTGCTTGTTTTCTCAATTCATGCTGGTCTTTGCCCAAATGCTGCCTTTACAAAAAGGCTTTTCCTGACCACCTATGTAAAATAGTGCCTCCTCATCCCTTGATACATGTAATCCTTTATTCTTAATCCCCTTCCTGGAATAACATTATCTCTTTCTCACATATATTTCTTTGTTCATTTTCTTCCCCACCAGCATATAAGTTCCATAAGAGCAAGATCTTTGTTCTGTTCATTGCTGAATTTCCTGTGCTTAGAGAAGTAGTTGGAAGATAGATTCAAATAGATATTTGTTGAATGAATGATCGCTTTGTAGTGTGTCTTTGGTTCTGACAATGAGCACCTGCTTCCCAGCACTCAATGTGGTGCCCTCTCCCTTGGTTTCTGTCGGATTAAACCTCAGGTTATTTAAACTGAGAGATAAAAATGCCTTAAGGAAGAAGTTTCATTACACAATATACTAAGGAGGGGGAGAATTTGTAAGTGATTTACAAGTTGTTTCATGTTGAATTAGAGAAATGAAATATGGCCACTTGAGAGCAGCTCAAGATAACAACTGTTGCTATAGTTGTTTTTCTTGGCTCTTGTTTTGAGTCTATTTCCTCAAAATTATAGTGTCTTCTTTTTCCCCAAGGTATGTCAAGGAAATTTCTTAATCATTAAACAAGATCTCATCTCATTTCTGACACTAGGGTGAACCTGGATTCCCTGGCCATCCTGGTGCACAAGTAAGGAGATATATTTCTGGGCCTGGCAACTGGTAGGCAGCATGTGTCGTTTGTTTATGCTTGTATTTCTTTACACTTAGAGTTCTGCTTTTGATTCTGTTAAGGGAGAAGATGGTGACCCGGGCCGTCCAGGAGAGAAGGGGGTGAAGGGAGTAAGAGGGAAGAGGGTAAGAATTAAATAAACTTCCCAGGAGCTATAGAAGCCCACATCATTACGGAAGCACATTTCCGCTGGGTTAGGACTTCTTAGCAGGAAGCCCATTCCTCTTCAGTCAATGCTCATTCCACACCCTCCTGTGGCTATCCCACTCCCCACTTAATCCCACTGCCATTTATCTTCTGAGTACAAATACAGTTTGCCAAGCCATAGCAACAGAAAATCCAAGTTGGGAGTTTCGGTTTTACAATACCAACCTTTTAAAACCAAGTTTGGGAGCAACTCTGTCTTTGGTAAGTCTAGATGTCATTTGGAAGGATATCGTTTTAGCTGTAGAGCAAACATTGCTATTTCTTTAGGATTCTCCCAGGCCTTAACTTTCTCCCGCTATTTTCAGAAAAGATTCTTGAGAATATTGTTACCATCTTGGTGGACTTTGAGTCCACTGTGCTTTACATAGTCTCTGATTAAAAATCAATTCCTTTGGGTTCTGAATAATCAGCCTTGAAGAGCCATAATCACTGGCAGCTCTTTTTGAAAAGAGTAAGCTTGTGGATATCTAACATCCTGGTGATGTTTAGTTGATAGACCAAGGTCTTCTAGAAAATGGACTAGAAGAGAAACTAAGGTCTTCTAGGAAATGGACTAGGGTTTACTGCAGAAAAGAGGAAAGGAAAGTGTTTTCTAGTTACTTAAGAATTAGTATTTTCATGCACTGGTAAGAACATAAAGAAATATTTGATCTGTGCCTAACTTGACTTGCTGCTGGCAATGGTTGCTCTAGTCAATTAACTTTTATTTCTAGTTTCAAATAAAAAAAGATAAAGGATCCACTGTATTTATATAATGCTGTGTCATTTCAAATATTTGGAAGTAAACCTATGGCCACCATGTGCCTTTTCTGAAACACTGAGAACAAGAAGGTGGTGGAGAAAATTTTCCCTTTTTCTGATGTCAGACTCTTAATGCAGACATCCTGCATTCTTTTTATTGTATGTCCTCAAGACTCAATGGAGTGTATTGAGCCATCTTTTAAGGATCTGTCTAGACGTGTGTGTTTGTGTGTGTGTACACATGTGCATGACTGAGGTTGAGTATATAGGGGTGTGGATTTGGATGGTTCCCATAAAGAGACTACCCTCTCTTTCTATTCTCCATGTCTTATCCCACAGATATTCAGTTTGTAAACTAGCTGGTCAATATCAGACTCATTGGCATTAGGAATAATAACATATCAAAGTGGATCTGATAGTTGTAATCAAGGAGGAAGCTTATTCTTCTGGTATGATCATTTTTTAGGCTAATGCTGGCTTTCCTGGATTTGTTGGAACTCCAGGTGACCAAGGCCCACCAGGAAAAATGGTAACATGTACCCTTCTTTTTTCTTTTGTTTTCAACTGTTGTATAAAAATGAATAAAGATTTGATAAGAGGAATCTCTAAAGAAGAAATGAACATTTGGGACAAACAGGAGGATCGTCATAGAGAATGGGGCAAATTTGTCCTAAAGCGTATTAACTTCAAGTCTCTATACAGTGTATTTATTCAATATATATTTTTACTTGAACATTGGGAAGATATTGGAGTGGCTGGAGATTTGTGAACCTGTCTAAATAAATAAAAGGATGCATAAAACTCACTGGCGAGTGAGTTTATCAATGGAAACAAGATGAACAACAACATTTATGCAAAAACCAGAAGAAAAGCCTAAAAAAACATAATATTTATATAATCTTAACTGAACTAACAATGTTGAAAGCCCACAAACATTTTTTAAATTCGCTGGAACATCATTTGATATAAAAGGAAATACTTTGAGGACGCAATCCTTCTGGTCTGTGCCTTGTCCTAGGAGGCCGGACTGTCAATCATGAGGGATGGCACAATAGGTCAGCCACGAATTGAACCTATTGGTCTCACTGCAGTTTAGGGTTTACTGGAAAGGTGGAACAAAGTCAGAAATTAAAAAAATATTAGTACTAGAAGGACCATTCATGCCATTTTTACAGAAGAGAAAACAAAGGCTGAAATGAATATAGTGACCTGCCTGAGGTCACAAATTACCACCTTGTAGATTCTGAATAAGAACAATGATCTGTAGACTCCCAAAGAGGTTGGAGCCATGCAGCTCTAATCTGAAGGTTTTCAGGGAAGACTTCTTGTTCGGTATTAGGGCAGAAAAAGGGTGATGCTGGGTGGCCTGAAGAGAATGGGTAAGGGAGGAACTGGGGTCTACTTTAGAACTATTGATGAATGGTCCTGGGATCTTGGATAGCTCTTTTTCTGAATATGATCCTAAACTATGGTTTCAAAATGACCTGGTCCTCTAAGAGTGTGTCCATCAAGATCTTCTGGACTCAGAGATCTTGGATATACCTTTTAGGTACTCGGGCTTTCTCCCTAAATGATTCAGACAGAACTCTAGGGCTGGGAGTGAAGGACAGAAGATGGCCTATGTAGTGTGGTACGTTTTCTTAGACTCTTTTGCCAACTCTGTAGAAGAATGTGTTGGATCTCAAAATCTTGCATTTTAAACTCAAGTTTCTGTTCTTTCCAGGGCATCAAGGGCCCCAAAGGTTTGGTAGATATGACGGTAGGTGAAGATTTTAATTCTAAACTTTCTTCTTCTTCTTTTTCTTCTTCTTCTTCTTCTTCTTCTTCTTCTTCTTCTTCTTCTTCTTCTTCTTCTTCTTCTTCTT
>NW_016107747.1:333612-342507 GCF_001604975.1 Cebus imitator
GAGACAGAGTCTCACTTTGTCACCCAGGCTGGAGTGCAGTGACACCATCTTGGCTCACTGCAACCTCCACCTCACGGGCTCAAGATCTTCTCCTGCCTCAGCCTCCTAAGTAGCTGGAACTATAGGCATGTACCACCATGCCTGGCTAATTTTTGTATTTTTTCGTAGAGACAAGGTTTCACCATGTTGGCCAGGCTTGTCTTGAACTCCTGACCTGAAGTAATCCACTTGCCTTAGCCTCCCAAAATGCTGGGATTATAGGCATGAGCCACTGCACCCATCCAAAACTTTAGTCTTTTTAGAACACGAAGCTTTCCACTTTCGCAAAATAGAAATCTGTTACTCTTAAAGATTCTTTAGTTTTTTTCCTCTTACAAATTCTGTTAGTACTTTAAGTTTACAGACTACTCTGAAATGTTATCACAAGTCAAATACAAAAAGTAGAATGATATTTTAAATCCAGCAGAGAATTGGGGTGTCTTTGAGCAACACTAGTTGACATTAAAAAGAAAGAAAAAAAGACTTTGAGGCTACCACCTTTTGTAATGTGACTTTTTGTAAAGCTCAAAAACTGCTTATAAAGTATTTATAAACCCACACACAGGCCTTTATATAACACAGGTTTTTGTGTTTCATGGCACAGTTGAAAACAATCTCAAAAGTTATGATAGCGTTTTATCTCCCAAGTACAAAAATACTATTAGGTGGGGGGTGTGGGGTGGTGGTGTGGAGGCAACTGAGGAGCAGGAAGTGATGTCTTGGATGGAGGGAAGAACAGAACAGAGAGGAAGGAATCAAAGGAAAGAAGCAGAACGACTAGGTAAGCTGTTAGGGGTACCTGTCTTGGCAGTCATTCTAATGAAGTGATACAGGAATTGCTATTATAGCATAGAGTGCCAAGAATTGAAAGCATTTACCTGCATTCTCTGCTTAGATTCTTTGATTTCAACTTCCTCAAAACCAGGTTTGATTCCACAGCTTTGTAAGGCAGATTTAAAAAATGTGTATCCCTTATGTGCCTATCTCCAGAAATATGGGCACTATATTGTATACACATCTTTTAAATGTTTTAAAGTATCGACTGTATTTGGAAATGTAATTGTAGAATAGTCTCATGTGCTCTGATATTTTTTGGATTTTCTGTTGTAGATTAAAAACTTCAGATAGGCACTGATAACATCCATATGACATTCCTAAGTGACAAGCATGAACAGAAATATGCTTCAAGTTAAATACTTTTTACTTTTTCCTATTTTTCTCCATCTTTTTAACAGCCTTGCAAAATTGTTGATTTCACACGCAAAAACTGCCGTAAGTTGTTTCGGAAAGGCTCAAAAGGAGCCAGTGGTGTGAGCTGGGGATGGATTATGGATTAGGATCATAAGTCACTTGAGGCTTTGGCTGAGGTTTGGGAGGTGCCTTATTCATCATGAAAGGCTTTTATAAATTCATGCGTTGGGCTCCATTCCCCATTAGGTAAGTAATCTTCCCTAATGTAGTCGCAGAAATAAAGTGGATTGAGAGCATGCCATCTCAACAATGAAAAGAAGCTCCACTGATCAATACTGTGCCCCCAGGAGATGTCAAACTGCACACCTGCGTGTCTATATCTTGCCGCCTCTTATCTCAGAACAGAGCAGCTCTGTTCTTTTTATCTAACCCTTTTACACAAGAGGGATCAATGGTCACCCTCTGAGAAGAAATCTGTCCTATTTTATTTACAGTTGTGTTTTAAAAATGGAATTATGAACAATCCAATCTTAAGTAATGTTTTGTCACATCCCCATGTTGGAATTTTAGTATGTTCAATGCATTCCACGATATCTGTGTCCTGTGATATGTACATTTCTCTACTTACCGGCCATGGGGCGAGAATGTTGATTTGGCAAATGGCTTCATTTGGAAGTTTGGGTTTTCTCTACAGTCATCCTGCCCTTCATACCCTAACACTTCCATGTTCTCTCTGTTCCCATCCAGTGGCTGTTCAGGGAGATTCTGGAATTCTTTTTCCTAGAAATAAAGAATTATACCATCAGTGTGATTAGGAATTAAGAGTGTCAGAGTTGACAATGTAAAAAGTGAAAACCCTTTTACATTGAGGGATGCCATGAAGTCAAAAGTAAACAGAAAAGTGGGAAAAAATTATTTGCAATAAAAGCAAAGGACACAGACAAAGGAACTAACTTCCTTACTATATCATGTTGAAATAAAAAATTGCTACTGCTCAATCATTTTTATCTACAAACACAGACATTTCATAATGGCTAAACCTGAATGTGAAAACAAACAAACACCACTTTTAAGTTGAAAATGGGCAAAAGATATGAATTGGAGATTCAGAAAAATATATATACAAATGTACAATAAACCTATAAAAGTGTTCAACTTCACTAGAAGTCAAAGGATACAAATTAAAACAAAAAGACACCCATTTTGTTTCTCAGATTGGAAGTGTTTTAAAAATGCCAGAAAGATCCCTGTTCAGACTGGGAAATGTGTAAGAGTACACATTGCTTGTGGGAGTGTAAATTGATACAACTTTTCTGAAGAGCAGTTGGCTGGACCGTGCATATAAAATCCAAACTTACAGAGATTTATATAGCGCTATAATTGGACAAATGTGGACAGATACATGTACTAGTATGCTCCTCATAAAGGGTCATCTCTATAGTAGATAATATTGCTCTAAATTCATTGATGGAAAAAATAATCACATACTAAGTGAATAAAGATTCAGAATAGACTATATCTTAAGCTCCAAGTTTTATAAAATGAAATGAAATAATTATATATTTATGTACGTAAATACATATACATGATGAATTAAGAGTAATTCTAATTTTTTTGTTTTTTTTTAGTATTTTCCTTGAAAATATATTACTTATATATACACACATATGTAATACATATAGTTTATAATTATATATATGTAATTTTGTATGTGTATATGTCATATAAATATATAGAATATAGTTTCAGAATAGCTCAATGTATTTGTTAGGTTTCAGTTCAGTTGAATGTGACCTAAATTTTCAGTGACCTAAATTTTCAGTGACAGGGTACAAATGTTATTCTGAAACCATAGGCTGGAACTAGTCAGCTCAGGTTGATGTGGAGCCCGTGATGGTCAAGGATCAGTCCCTTTACATTTTCTTCCTTTGCCATTGTGTGTATATAGGGTGTTCTATTCCCCAAATTACCTCATGGTCTGAAAATAAATCAAGGGTCAGTCATCGTATCTATATTTCAGCTGGTAGGAAAAGGAAGGGAAAGGAGAAGAATAGTTTTTTCGAAGTTGTGCCCATTATCCTTCCTATTCTATTACCTACAACTTGTAACTTCACCATCTGGTGAAGTTGGGAGTTGTTGTCCTTGTTCCAGGCATCCATGTGCCCAATCCGAAATTGGGGGTTCCATGACTATAGAAAAAAGGGAGAATGGATTTTGGGGAACACGTAGAGGTCTCTGCCACACTCAGCAGGAGTCTGAGAAGGCTATGCTTGAATTTCTCAGAGGAGATTGAAACACACACATGGAAAAGGTGCCACTGCCTACCTAAGCTAACAATATCTTCTTTTCTCTCCAAAATAATTTCCCTTCCAGCTTGTTCAAGAGGTAAATAATATTCCTTCTAACTCACTTAAATCCTTACCTCTTTAGAGGCATTACAGAACATATAAAATCTGCGTATTTGTTGTGTCAAGGTATTTCCAGATGCCCAGCGTTCCCAACTGAAGTAGCCTTTGCCTTGGACATGTCAAGTGATGTCTCTCCACTGGATTTTGAGAGGATGAGAGACATTTTATTATCTCTGCTGATGAAGATGGAAATAAGTGACAGTAACTGCCCAACAGGTGCCCGTGTGGCCATTGTTTCCTACAATGCCAAAACCAATTACCTGGTTCGTTTCTCAGACTACAAGGGGAAAGCTGCACTCCTGGAGGCTGTCAGGAACATCCCCCTGGAGCAGTCGTCTGGCCGCAGGAACCTCGGGGCCACCATGAGATTTATGGCAAGACACGTGTTCAAACGTGTACGCTCGGGTCTTCTCATGAGGAAGGTGACTGTGTTCTTCCAGACTGGCTGGGCCTATGATACACCTTCCATCATCACAGCCACACTGGAGCTTGCTGCAGTGGACATCATCCCCGCGGTCATCACCTTCACAGAGCGGCACAACCTCCCAGATACCCTGCTGGTATGTAGGGGAAACCACAATTGGGCAGGAGACCTGCGGGTGGGGGCTGGGCTAACACCTGGTTCTTACGTCTCCATCAAGGACCACATGAGGAATAAGAGGTGTTCAGGGAAGAATTTCCCTGGAATTGATGTGTTTGCAAGGAGTGAGGGCTCTCAGGAAGGTACCTATATTGGTGCTACTCCTAGTACCCACAAACCATTCTTGAGCACCTCTTCTGTGCTATGTGCCTCTTAAACATTATCTTACTTAATGAGTCCCACAACCCTGTAATGGAGGTGTTATTGTTTATGTCCATTTCAGGCATAAGAAAACCAAGGCTTATGGAGGTTCAATATGACATCAAAGGCCAAATAGCTAGTTAGTGGCAGATAGTGTCTTCCTTCAGAACTTTGCTTTACCACTATGCTAAACTGTATCACTGAGGGTCAGAGAATAGCACTTTCGTCCTTTTTAAAGACCTGGACATAACATACGTACTCAGGTAACAAAGTGGACAAAATGCAGTGATTTTAAATGTACAGATGAATTAATTTTTATGTATGTTTAAATCCCTGTGACCAATATGTGGTTCAAGATATAGAACACATTCAGTGCCCTAAACGTTTTCTTCATGTTACTTTATGCAACCATACACTCTCCATGGTAACTGCTTCTCTGAGTTCTATCACAATCAAGTACTTTTTTGCCTTTTCTGGACTATCACATACATTGGGTCATACAGCATGTGCTCATTTGTATCTGGCTTCTTCCAGCCAACATGATGTCTCTCCTTGTTCCTCTATGTTGTGTTAAGTGGTTAGTTTATTCTTTATTATTCCCGGGCAGTATCCCATTGTATGTGTACATCACCATTTATTTATTTATCTATTCTCCAGACTGTACTTGGCTAATTGAAACCCATACAACACACTCTCATGGAATATCTGGGATGACTTATCAGAACGAAGGGTGATTTTCTTCTTAAGAGACTCCAGGCTGCTTATGAATGTTAGCTTGGATCATGGGACGCTGGCAATATTTCACCAGTTTTGATCTGCAGAAATGGAAATGTTATATGGTTTAACTTAATAGCTAATCGATTCAGCCCATTAAATTTTCTCTGAAGGTTCAGTGTGCAGCAGAAGTCGTAGGTGAGAGATTTTGTTGACATAGCTTTGAATATGCTTCTAAGAATCAATAAAGTTGTGACAGCTTGCAAACTGTGGGGAAGGACGGACAAAATATCTTGAGTTGAGAAAGTTAAAATGCAGAGGATGAGTTCCTTGTTCATCCTTACATCGCTCTTGCTTAGTATGATGTCTTTACAGGGTGGGTTGGTAGGATACATTCTCAACAGCTGCTAGAATGGATTTATAAAGGCAGGGTATAAACGAATAACCAAATAAATTAGAGATGCAGCTTTTGTCTTTAGCTCTTTCATCAATAATGAGGTGCCTTTGGACAAGTCTCTTCACCTTTCTTGGTCTTACTTTGCTCAGTTCAAAAATGGAGGGGAGATTGCAACTGGATATTATCCAGGCTCCCTTCCAGGTGTAATTATCAAAGCGCTTATTTCTCAGGAAGGGATTTCCTTAACATCTGGAGAGTGATACCTGGGATGTGATCACGTCCCTCCTATGCTCATCAGTGCTACTCTCTGAGAGGGGATCCTGGGCAGACTGTTGGGATGTTGCATACCAGTGATCCTTTGTTGTGATGTTCTTGCCCTCTTAGTTGCCTTACATTCTAAATAAAGGGATATAATGGTATGTGAGAAGGAAGTGCCAGCTTGTGTACTGGAACCTCAGTTCTGGCATTTCTATCTGCTTGCCTCTTCATTTATTGGACATATTCTTTCCCCAGGATGCTGGGAGACAATTTCTTGCTCTTTAAATTTAACAGTTTACAAAGGATGTTAAATCATACTTTCCAGCTCAGCTATAATGAGTAGCCTCATTTCTGGTGACATTGGTAAGGAGAGAAATGGTAAAAATGACAGCTGTGTTCTCGGGACCTTTCAGAAAATCCTCATGTCTTCACAACTAGGGAGATTCCAGCTCTTAACCTCCCTTACTCTGTTCCTCAGCCTTAGGGGAATCCAGTCAGGAGAGTGGAATATCTTGTGATTTTTCTTCTGAATTCTCTACCTGAAGGCTTTCTTTGATAATGTGTGGGGCTTTGTCTTTCACCTCTATGTTATTTTGATTTTCAGAACAACACCCACATGCTAGTTCTGGGAAAATGATGGTTGTTCAGTTTGAAGCCATTATGTAAACAGATGTCCTAACTTCACAGTCCGTTTAAACATGCTTAGAGGCTGTGGTGCATATTGAAAAGGTTTATAAAGCCATCTATTGAGCTGTCTCAGCCCTAATAAACCTGCATTATAACATTTGGACTTTCTGTGCTTAATCCCATTGTTAAGAAATATCTAATTGCCTTATGTCTCGAAACAAGACTACATTAGACTCATTTTTTGAGTTAAAAAGCAGAGGATTATAAGGAAAATGCAATTTGAAAGCCAGGTTTCAAATTTTGTTTTTCTTTATAAAGAGTCTAGCACATATTACCTTGAAACAATGCCTTAGAAAATAGCTCACATTTATTGATCTAGGCACTGTTCTAAGATCTTACTGATTCATTTAATCCTCACAACAGTCAAATGAGATAAGTATTATTATGAGTCCATTTTTCAGATGATAAAACTGAGACACAGAGAAATTAAATAACTTGCTCAAGGTCTGGAATTCTCATTAGCAATGGGATTTTGAATTCGAAAACAGGAAAAGAAGAGACTTTAGAAGATTTAAGTTCTTTCTTTGTATTTATGCATTTTATCTTTACAATAACATAATGATATAGGCCTATGAATTGGCTCTATTTCTATTTCTATGTATTACTCTTAAAAATGAAGGCCAAGCAATGGAGTGCTAGCTATAATGGGAGACAAACAAAAAAAATCACCTTTAGAAAATGAAAACATTAAGAGAAAGGCTAAAGAAATTTTGGGGGTACATATTGTATAATTTCGAAATTCAGGTAATTTCAGTAGGATATTCTTCTCTATTTTTGGGGAGACAATAAAAATATATGTATTTATTTTTATTTTTAATTGACATATAATTGTGTATACTTATGGAGTATAAAGTGATGTTTTGATACACATATATATCATGTAACAATCAAATCAGAGGAACCAACATAGCTATCACAAGTTGGGAACATTTTGTTTTGAAGAAAGGTGGTTTTGAGTTATGCAGATAGGTCCTTTCAGAGGACACAGATGACCTGCTGCTGAGGTTTATGGCTGCTCTGTTCTCCGCAAGGCTTTTAATGCCCTAGGGCCAAGACCAAGCACCAAAGGAGAGAATTAGGCAATGAGGCTTCAAACCCTGGTTTTGTCCCTTGTGTAATCTGGGCATGTTATTTGGCAATGGGACCCACTTAGTTTATTCTCTGTAAAATGGAAATAAACGTATAGGATTGCTGTGAGAATTCTAAGAGATGGTACCCACAGAGATATCTGACACTTTCTATGTGTTTACTCAATTGGGTCACTATATTACTGTCTTCTTGAGATCCTAAAGAATGCCCTTTGCCCACTAACTATTAAATCTGATAGTGAGTGCCTATGGAATTCCAGCCACCATGCCACATGCTTTCCATGCCTTATCTTCCCAACCCCTCCCTATTCAAAATGTGGTTCAGGGGCCAGCAGCAGCAGCAGCATCACCCAGAATGTGATGCCCTTCCCCTGACGTAAGCAATCAGGATCTGTATTTATAACAAAATCCCAGATGGTTTGCATAAACGTTAAAGTTTTAGGACTATTGGTCTGAGCCTCATAGCTATGCTATAAATTAATAATGATAATTGTACGTTTCCCAGATATGTGAAGGCCAGAAGCGAAGTTACTTGTTCTAAGCAACACAGTCCTGAAATTTGCATTCGGATATGGCTGGTCCCTAATTCTCACTATGCAACCTAGTACGCCGTTAACCCAATGCTGACCCCTAATGTTTTCCAAGGAGTCTAGGAAGAGTTGGCTGCTTCATGGCAGTCTTTGGTGGGACCATGCCAACTGGCAGGAACTGAAACTGGACTCAGGCTCCTGGGGTCAGTCACGGGTTACCTGACTACTCTTTCCCTCTCTCTCCTTCCCTCTACTTTTTCCAGTTTGCTGTCCTTGTTTCTCAATCCCTTACGTCAGATTGATGACAGATGGTTTCGAATTCTCTCTCCTTAGGGTCCAGTTAGCCCTTCCTCTGTCCAAGGCAAATCCTCCTCTCTAGCACTAGCTTCTTTCCACTATACTCCCATCTTTCCAAGCCAAGAGCCTCCCCCAACTCAGTCCCAGAGATGAACATTGTCTCATGGCTCCTGGCAGCTTAGTATGACAACTAATGCATCAACTTTAACCCACAGGGTTAAGTTTGGGTCAGGGATCATGGGGAGTTTTTTAATATTGAGAGTTAAAGTTTGAGAGTTGTCCTTGTACTCCTTGAGAAATGTCTTTCTGTCTATTAAACAAAAGAGGATGTTAACACAAATCCCTTTGCGATATCCTCTCCCCTCAATATACTCCTGTCTTTGGTACATAACTAGTCCCAACAAACCACACCTGGACATTTAGGGATGAAGTTGGTTGAGAGAATTGCTAAAGATGCTGACTCAAACTCTAGTAAACTTGAACCTCAAGCAGACCTCTTGGTTTA
>NW_016107747.1:342672-374481 GCF_001604975.1 Cebus imitator
TCTCAGGAAATATCTTGTCTATTTTATCAGTGACAAGGACTGTGCTGGCAAGTCCAAAGTTGAAGTAATTAAATGTTTATTAATAACAACTAGGTACAGATGAATCTGTATTAAATCATAGCTTACCTGTTTTTGTTCTCACAATTTTTTTTTTTTGCAAGAACAGTACAACTTTCTTTCTTTTTTTTATTGTACTTTAAGTTCTGGGGTACATGTGCAGATTATGCAGGATTGTTGCAAAGGTACACACATGGCAATGTGGTTTGCTGCCTCCATCCCCCGTCACCTGCATCTGGTATTTCTCCCCATGTTATCCCTTCCCGACCTCCCCAACCCCCACTGTCCCTCCCTTGGCCCCCCAACCAGACCCCAGTGTGTGATGCTCCCCTCCCTGTGTCCATGTGTTCTCCTTGTTCATCACCCACGTATGCGTGAGAACATGCGGTGTTTGATTTTCTGTTCTTGTGTCAGTTTGCTGCGAATGATGGTTTCCAGATTCATCCATGTCCCTACAAAGGACACAAACTCATCATTTTTTATGGCTGCATAGTATTCCATGGTGTATATGTGCCACATTTTCCTTGTCCAGTCTATCATCAATGGGCATTTGGGTTGGTTCCAGGTCTTTGCTATTGTAAACAGTGCCACTTTGAACATCCATGTGCATGTGTCTTTATAATAGAATGATTTGTAATCCTTTGGGTATATATCCAGTAATGGGATTGCTGGGTCAAGTGGAATTTCTGTTTCTAGGTCCTTGAGGAATTGCCACACTGTCTTCCACAATGGTTGAACTAGTTTACACTCCCACCATCAGTGTAAAAGTCTTCCTGTTTATCCACATCCTCTCCAGCATCTGTTGTCTCCAGATTTTTTAATGATCGCCATTCTAACTGGCGCGAGATGGTATCTCGATGTGGTTTTGATTTGCATTTCTCTAATAGTGATGATGAACATTTTTTCATACGTTTGTTGGCATCATATATGTCTTCTTTTGAAAAGTGTCTGCTCATATCCTTCACCCACTTTTGGATGGGTTTGTTTGTTTTTTTCTGGTAAATCTGTTTTAGTTCTTTGTAGATTCTGGATATTAGCCCTTTGTCAGATGGGTAGATTGCAAACATTTTTTCCCATTCTATTGGTTGCCAGGTCACTCTAATGATTGTTTCTTTTGCTGTGCAGAAGCTCTGGAGTTTAATTAGGTCCCATTTGTCTGTTTTGGCTTTTGTTACCAATGCTTCTGGTGTTTTAGTCATGGAGTCCTTGCCTATGCCTATGTCCTGAATGGTTTTGCCTAGGTTTTCTTCTAGGGTTTTTATGGTGTTAGATATTATGTTTAAGTCTTTAATCCATCTGAAGTTAATTTTAGTGTAAGGTGTCAGGAAGGGGTCCAGTTTCTGCTTTCTGCACATGGCTAGCCAGTTTTCCCAATGCCATTTATTAAACAGGGAATCCTTTCCCCATTGCTTGTTTTTGTCAGGTTTGTCAAAGATCAGATGGTTGTAGATGTGTGGCGTTGCCACCAGGGCCTTGAACAGTGCAAATTTTAAGCATGATCATAAAGTTATTTTTTGTTAGAAAAGTTTTTAAAAAGATAACTGTCCAAATTCAGTTGAATTTGGTAGTTTTCCAGCAAATATTAAAGGAATAACAGAAGAGTTATGTGCCCTGAGCTGTTCAAAGTAGAAAAGTTGGCACATTGTTCTGATCAAGAAGCAAATAGAGAAGGTTGTAACCTAAGACCAGGCTGTGTTGGAAAAGGAAGAAAACTCAGGGACATTGACTCTTTCCCTAAAACTTTGTTGCTCAGGAAACTGAGGCCAGAGGTTTATCCAAGACCACATAGCCAATTATGGCAGATGAGGGACTAGGACCCAGGTTGCTGACCTCTAATCTGTTAGTGCTGCACAGAACTTTCCCTGTGAACCATCTCTAAGACAAAGGAGTATGAATTTGCACATACTTGGGGGAATGTTCAAAGTTGTTTGAAGTCTTTCATACTACTTAAAAAAGTCACTGAAATTTTGCATTTTATAATATACTTCACCCATGTTTCCTGTGCTTAAAAAATAATGTACACAAAATTAGCATTTCCCTACAACTGTTGAAGTAAAATTGATGCACCCGGGGTTATCCCAGCCTCTTCATATCTCCTGACACATTGCCATGGATTCTGGGTTCAGAAGCCTTCCAGATTGCCTTGTGTGATTTCCAGTATGGCTAGCAATGTGTCATATTCCTGCCTACACTGTTTTCTCAATCCTTGGTGATTAATTAGATCCATTTGGCTTGGTCAGTACTCAGATCTGATGAACATGTTGGCAGCACTGCACTCACTTTTCATGCCAGCTTTCTCCATGTGGCAAGGAGTTCCACAGATGTGCGCCATACGGCTGCATATTAGAGGTGGGTGTACGCTGACCTGTGGGAGTGGGAGCATTGAGCAGAATTCCAGAGATAAGCACAGTCCGCTTCTGGGCCTTTGTGCCTGCTGCTCCTTCACACTAGAATGCATTTCCCTGCCTCTTTGCCAGTTAAGTATGGGACTCGTTCTCTTAAAAGTGCCAGATGCCATAATTGTCATCAAGTTTCCTCTGTTCCTCTCCTTTGAAATGAAGCTCCTTTTCCTGTGCTCCTAAAATATATTATTGGTGCTCTTTCTTGTTTCAAAATTCTTTCCACTCAGATTTTAATCTCCTTGAAGATGTGGCCACGTTATCTTTGTATCTCCAAATGGCTTGTTCATGCTTTCATGTAGTAACTGTTTAATCAGTATTGATTGATTTGGATTTCTAAGTTAGGAAAAAGCATAATTTAAGGTTGCTTTTACCATATGAGGAACAAGAGAAGATGCTTTTTGCCTTTATTCTTAGGAGACTTAGGACTGTTCCCATGGTTTTTTGTGTTACGTTAATGTAAATATTCAACTCTTCATATTTCTTTTCCCACTAGGACTTTTTCTTCAAGTAAGCTGACTCTGAAAGACAATGTTTGGGATACATTATGGTCCCAAACAGAAAGAGTGAAAAGCTCTGTAATGTTAAGAAAATTCTTTTGCAAATTAACCCTTGACTGTCTATCTTCCTGAGGGCTAGCCTAACATCTTCATTTCCTCACCATCTCGCTACCTGGAGGAGGGCGCAGAGCCTGCTTGTTCCTGGGCACACAGATGAAGGAGGAGAAGCTAACCCTCAGCGGGGCCCTTTTTTGCATGCTTTGGCAGAGAGTAGATACAAAGGTGGACATGACTAAGCTTAGACATCCACCTCTTTGTAAACCATACCTCAAATCTTGAGAGAAGCAATCTGAAAGCACTTCTAGTTTCATCATGAGTTGGACATTCTGCAAATTGTCCATATAAGTCAGAGCAGGTCAACTGTGAAACCATTTTTTCCAAGTAGCAGTGTCTTCACATAATAAACGGTTATTTCTGCCACCTGTCATAAGTGGATGTGGGCCCTTGCGTATGTTTCTGTGGGAGAAGGCATGTTTTGCTGCATGTCGCTGTTTCAGGACCTGTGCTTCTGTCAGTGGCCCCCTTATACCCTAAGGCCTCAAAACCTTTTTCTGGGCCCTCTACACCTGACTGGTGGCTGAGGGGAAAGGGAGTAATGGAATATAGTGCATGCACTGGAAATGACATACATTACTTCCACCTGCATCCCATTGGCTAGACACCAGTCAGTAGGCACCACCTAACTGCAAGAGGGGCTGGGAAATGTAGCCCAGCTCTGCCCTAGGAAGAAGAGGGAAGGGTTTTACTGATCATCTAACCAGTTGACCCATGGACCTTGTTGGATTTATTGTTAATATTTTGCTTTTAAGCCTTGTTATTAGTTGTTAAATCAATCATAATTGAAAAGGCTAAGTAAAGGAGATAAACTGATTTACCATCTCTATAAAGCCTTCCCTGATCCCTCTTCACTCTTACATCCTGGCTGTGATATGTCTATCTCTGACCACCAGGAATACTCTAGCAGGGCCTCCCACGTGGTGTCTGCTGTTTCCATCCTAGTGGTATTTGACATTTATGACTGCACCTTTAAGAGTCTGCCATTCAGGTCAATAGCTCCCACCACACTGCATCCTGTGAACAATTAACAAAGATTTATGAAGTTATTAATAACAATAAAGATTATGAAGTTATATACAAATGATTTAACCTTGTCTCCTTACTCCCATTCCGATGAATGATGTTGCCTGAGTTTTACACATATTGGGAGCCTGAAGACCCACGATACACATGCCCACACCAGTGACAGTGCAACCTTCAGGTTAGAGCTAGGAAACTAAATAGCTATAAATAACTGGAACATACAATGCTGAGTTATTTGTACATATATTTATATAATTATATATTCTTTAAAAATTATATTCATGTTTTTCTCATCTGAATGGGAAAACACATGGAAAAGAAGGCATGAAATTACTCCAGCTAATTATCAACTTGAATGTGTGTGTGTGTTTGGATTAGATGGATGGAACCAACAGATTTTACTTGTTCGTCTGGAAGACAGAGCACCAGCAGGATGTGGAACATGTGGCCCGCTGTGTTCTCTGCTACGGTAAGCCAGGACAGCCTTTAGAACAGGACGAATTCACTGGTGGCCACAGGCTAGCTCTGTTGGCAGTTGTGTATTTACTTTTAAAGTCTATGGAATTTCCTGTTAAGGCAGATTTCTAGTTTTTCTTAGGAAGTCAGACCTGTCTTGAGAGTCACAGACACGGCATTCCCATGAAGCACAGTCAGCAGAGCTGAGTTGGCCTGACCCCTCTAATGGGGTGAGTGTCTCTAGTGACTCACAGTCCTCACCCCTTCCCATCTTACTCCTGGCATGTTCTGCTCATTTATCTGTCCTGCTAGTTGCTGGGGTTGGCTGGGCTTGTGGTTCCTGTCTTAGTGTACCTTAGTGTGATGGGCAGACCACTGAACTAAGAATTAAGAGTGATGAGTTCTAGGCCTGGAACCACCATTGACCAGCAGTGGGATACTGGCCAGTCATCCAGTTTGTCTTGGTTCCCAACCCCCATTGCTATATCCCACCCCAGCCTGCACTGAAGAGAAATTTCTGCTGAAACACATGCATGCCGACATGTGAAGAGTTCCTGTCCACACCCATTTTACCCAGTACCAAAGTGGGCAAACTTGAGGGGATGTCATTGTTTTCTCTCCTTGATCCACTCTAAGCCTAGTACTACCACAAGAGGCTTGGCTATGACAGCTTGGTCAAGCCAAGTGTAGCAACTACCATTTGTGAGTATGTCACAGGTGATGAACTCCTTTCACATCCGTCTCATCTGACATATTGCCTCTTTGGGCCTCAGTTCCCTGTCCTGTAGAAACCTAGTGTTTATTGAGGTCTTACTATGCAACAGGCATTGTTTTGAACACTTACATATATATAAACTCATTTTTTCTTTTAAACCTCATAAACGACCTCAAGAGGTAAGTACTATTATTATCATCATCATTATTTCTATGTGACAAATGAGGAAACTGAGATTCTGGGGAGATTAAGTAATTTACCCAAGGTTACATGCTGAGTAAGAAATAGACCCAGATCGAACCAGGCAGCCTGGTTGCTGAACTCTTGACTACTACCCCTGTGCTTTGCTAATGACTCAATTAGGACTTTTTAACTTTTCTTGGTATCATAGATCCCTCCTGGTTAAACTTATGCTTTCCTAAGAATAATGTTTTTCAATGCATAAAATAAAAACCAGAGAATTACAAAGGAAAATGATTACATTCAAATTATCAAAATACTTAAAAAATTTCATATAGTTATATATATTTTTAAAGTTTTATTTTATTTTAAATTGACAAAGAATAATTATATAAATTTATGGGGCACAGTGATGTTTCAATGTGTGTATACATTGTCAAATGATAAAATCAGGCCAATTAACATAATAATTGCTTCAAATGCTTATCATTTGTGTATGGTAAATATGTTTAAAATCCACTTTTAAAAGCCATTTTGAAATATACAATACATTATTATTAACTCTAACACTGTGTGGTGCAACAGACCACCAGAACCTATCCTTCTGTCTAACTGAGACTTGGTACCCTTTGACTAATGTATCTCCTTTCCCCATTCACCTCCCTGCTCGCTGCCTACTGTCTATTTCTATGATTTTTTTATATTCCACATACAAGTGAGATCATGCAATATTTGTCTTTCTGTACCTGGCTTATTTCACTTAGCATAATGTCCTCTAGGTTCATCCACATCACAAATCATGGAATTTTCTGCTTTTTAAAAAGATTGAATAGTATTCCACATATGTGTGTGTGTGTGTATGTGTGTGTGTGTGTGTGTGTATATATATATATATATAATGTATATGTATATATAATGTATATGTGTATATATATAATGTGTATGTGTATATATAATATATATATATACACAACATATATGTATTTATATATATAAATACCACATTTTTAACCCACTCGTCATGGGTTTCTTTATTAGCATTTTAAATGATAAGATCTAGCAGGTCTAATAACTATTATTTCAAAGTATTAGTGAGTGCAAATAACATGGAGCTGTTTGTAACCACTGATAAAGAAATCAGTCATTTCTACTGGTGTTGGAATCACTAGTATTATAGTGGTTTGTTGTCTTTATGCACAGTAAAAAGAAATGTTGAATTTCATTTCAACAGAGGTAGTGAAAATAAAGATGTAATTTTTTTCCAATCCTCATTCACAGACCCCTTGGGGGACTGTGGTTCCCAGGTTAAAAACACCTGCTCCTACCAGTTTGCCCCAGCAGTGGGTCCCTAACACCACTGTTCATCAGAATAGCTGCATACATTTCAATGGTAGATTCTAAGGTCATACCAACACTATCAAACCAGAATCTTGATATGACTGGAACCTGGAAATCTACAGTAAAAAAAGAAAAAAAATTCTACATGCCATTTGATGCTGAACCAGCTTGAGAACTCTAAGACTATAGCTTTTCATTTAAAATTGGCAGTGTTTGATCTTTTTTTTTTCAATCTTAAAAAAGGCACTTTCATATGGTTGTTAAGGTCACTCCCAGCTCTGGCAATCAATTTTGTTTACATGGTTTCCTACTACTGTTGATTTATCTGTTGTTAGATTATAATCTATTATTAGAATGTAATTTTTTTTTGAGGAGGAAATAGAGGTGATGTCTATGAACACAGAGACTGGGAAGCCATATACGGCCTAGCGGCTGAAAACATTAAGTGTGCAATCAATCTCAATTCTTCTTTTGAGAAATGAGCTCATTTACAATGCGCCTTGGCTTGCCACCTCACCACAATGCCTCAAGTGCTTAGTGACAGCTGTCCTTATTGTGGGGAACTGTGTTTTGCATGGAAAAGAAAGGGATGCATGGTTTAACTCTGGTTTCTCCCTGCACTTCCTTCCTAGACAAATGCAGACCTGACCTGGAATGCCCGGCTGGCATGCCGGGGCCCCAGGAGGTGGACGTGGACTTGGTGTTTGTGGTGGACAGCTCCTATGGTGTGGATGCCGACGTGTACCGCTGGTCTTTGAGTCTAGTGGACGCTGCGCTAGAAGACCTGGAGGTGGCTGAGCAGCCAGGCACGTCCCACCATGGGGCACGCGTGGCCCTGGTGACACACACGACACCCAACTTCTGGCCGGGTGTGGGTCACCTCCCTGTGCTGCAGCACTTCCACTTGACCACCTATGGCCACCGGATGCAGATGCAGAGACATGTCCTTGAGGCTGCAGGTCGCCCCTTACGGGGAACTCCCACCCTAGGCCACGCCCTGGAGTGGACGCTGCAGAATGTGCTCCTGGCAGCCCCTCTGCCGCGGAGGGCACGAGTCCTCTTTGCCATCGTGGCCAGCGAGACAAGTAGCTGGGACAGGGAGAAGCTATGGACTCTGTCCCTGGAGGCCAAATGCAAGGGCATCACCCTCTTTGTGCTGGCCTTGGGTCCAGGTGTGGGGACCGATGAGCTAGCCGAGCTGGCCTCCGTGGTCAGTGCCCCCTCCGAGCAGCATCTACTGCGCCTACAAGGAGTCTCAGAGCCAGAGGTCACCTACGCTCGGAGATTCACTCGGGCCTTCCTGAGCCTCCTAAAAAGTGAGCAGTCCCTGGTACTGGGGCACCTCGGGTGGAGTGGGGAGAGGAATTTACAGACCCTGGCATTTGGGCAGGCAGGTGCCTGTTGCACATTCACTATTGCCTAAATGTTTGTAGCCCAGCATCTCTGGGGAGCACCAGGGAGCACCCCATTTCCTGAAAACCCTGCACTATTGTCACCCTATCATTGTGTCAAGCCTAGTGATGGTTTCTTGTCCTGAACCTCTCATTTGATGACTGGGAGCCTCAGACTAACACATAACTTTTCAATTTTCTCATTTGTCAAGGTGCAGTCTTTTCTGTAATCGTGAAGCCATATGTTCATGGAGGGGCTTTGAAAGCACCAATATTGTACACATATAAGGCATAGTTATTGTTATTACTATTTATTACTGCAGTTTCCAACAGTATTTGACAGTGCTTCTTAAATTTTTACATGCACATGAATCTCCTGGGGATCTTGTTAAAATGTAGATTGTGATTCAGTAGGTTTGTGTTAGCGACAAGAGTCTGCATTTCTTACAGCCTTGAGAGTGATACTGATGATCCTAGCTCATATGATGTTTATTTTCAAATAGAGGTTGACATGGCAGTGTGGAGTCACAGGTTTTCAGGGACCCACTAGGAAGTCAGGAGGACAGGACAAAAGTCTTGGGTCTTCCATCTCAGGTTGGGTGGAGGAAGCCAACAGTGAAGATTAAGGGGCGAGGGCTGTGCCAGTGCGTCCTAGCCAGAATTGTTCCCCATCCCCTGCTTGAGCATCCTCACCTCCAATCAGAACTAGTGGAATTGTTATTGGTTTTTCTCTTAGAACTAGATGAATTAAATTCATGGGTAGCCAAATCTGTATCCCTAGCATGATACTGTAGATCTAGAAATGGGATGGTGAGGGTATGAGCCTGGTCACATTGTTAGCAGTTTGTCTTGGGTTTCATCCTCCAGTGCATAATTCAACTTATGTACAGGGTGCTTTGCTGTAACATGTGAAGCCTCCTTGTCCTTGCTGGGAGACATTAGTTTCTCAGTTTACAGGCAGTTGTGATAGCTCATTGGGAGCCTTGAAGGACACCTGCGCCTTCATCACTAAAAGAATAAAGAGAGTGTGATGGACATCTCAGAAGTACTAACACAGTATTTGTACCTCTCCACTTTGAGAGGTACAAAGATCAATGAATTTGTTCCAGTCCTATCTCTGCCACTAGTGAACTGTGTGATCCTAGAGAAGTCAATGAATATATCTGAACAGTAGATTTTTTTTTTTTTTTTTTGAGTTAGAATCTCACTCTGTTGCTCAGGTTGGAGAGTGCAGTGGCACGATCTTGGCTCACTGCAACCTCCGCCTCCTGGGTTCAAGCAATTCTCTGCCTCAGCCTCCCGAGTAGCTGGGATTACAGGCACCCACCATCATGCCTGGCTAATTTTTATATTTTTAGTAGAGATGGGGTTTCACCATCTTGGCTAGGCTGGTCTTGAGCTCCTGACCTCGTGATCCACCCACATCTGCCTTCCATGGTGCTGGGATTACAGGCGTGAGCCACCATGCCTGGCCCTGAACCTTAGATTTCTTATATATGTAGGGAAAGGTAACAGATGGCTGATGGCTTAGAGATTCTTTGAAGGAGAAGCAGCCTGAAGGAATCACTTTTATAATCTGTTTTAATTTAATTTTACTTGATTTTTTATGTGTATTACGTTAGGTTGTATTTTGTTATTCTTTTAGGTTGGATTTTACTTTGTATTATTTATATAATAGGATACATTTTATGGTTTTATTTTATTTTATTTGCCTTTATCTTTATATTTATGCTTTATGTGAAAATATTTTGTCTTTGATTTTATGCCTTCCTGGATTAAAAAAGTTAATGTTTTATTTGCTTTTATTTTTATATTGTCATGTTTTTATTTTGTTTTGTTTCATTTGTTTGATTTTACATTTTACTTTATTTTATGCTTTCTTTGATTTTGTTTTGAACTTGATGTCTTTATGAATATTTTGTTTTATTTTATGTTTATTTTATTTTAGAATTTTATATTATTTGATATTTAATTTGATTTTTTATTTTACTTTTAGGTGGAACGAACCAGTACCCACCCCCAGAGCTCACTGAAGAATGTGGGGGTCTACACCGTGGGGACACTCTGCTGCAATTAGTTACACCTGCCAACAGGTGGGTTGAGGACAGGGTTGAGATTGGTCCATACCCCTGCCCCAAGGGAGGAGAGACTTTCTCCCCAAAGAAAGGTCACAGGCAATGCTAATCCTCAACTTAACCTAAACCACTGGGCCCGGGATGCTCCTGGGTTTGACAATTCTGGTATGGATTGCCTTTCTTTTCTTTTCTTCAGACAGGGTTTTGTTTTATTGCCTGAGCTAGAATGCAGTGGCATAACCTTGGCTCACTGCAGCCCTGACCTCCCATGCTTACGCAATCCTCCTGCCTTAGCCTCTCAAGTAGCTGGGACTACAGGCGCACACTACCACATCCTGCTGGTTTAGTACTTTTTGTAGGTATAGAGTTTCACCATGTTGCCAAGGCTAGTCTCAAATTCCTAGGCTCAAGTGATCTGCCTGCCTCGGTCTCCCAAAGTGCTGGGATTACAGGCATGAGCTACCATGCCCGGCTCTTATTTTCCCTCTTCTTATATTTTATTGCTCAGAGTAACACAAAATCAATATAAAAAGTTCAAAGAATACATGAGTGTTTAAAGGCAAAAAGTAAAAAATTTCAATTCTACCATATCACCCCAAGACTGAATTCCATCCCAGGGGTAAAACTGATAATGCCAAACATATCATTCTGAATGTTCAAACATGTCTGCAAAGCTAAGAAAATAGTTAATGCAATAACACAGTCATTAGGAAATGCTCAAACATAAAACTTACAAATCATGGCAATATCAATTGGGAGTTGAGCCTCTCAGTTCTTGAGATTTGTTCATGCAGTTTGACACGAGTTGTTTCTATATAGGTTGCCCAGGCACCCATTTGGCATGTCCGGCTTGGCTGATGATTTGGAAGCACTTGAAGCAACAGACATTTTTCTAGAAGAGACGAGAAAAGACATGATAACATCTGTAACTCAGCAAGAAGCACTTGAAAACTATGAAAACAACAAACATGACATTGGAGGCAATAAACAAGAAACACCAGCAAAACAAACAGAAGCTAGAAAAGAAAGCAATGCAGGCATTACCTATGGTAAAAACCAAACTACTTCTTGGTCCTTAAGTTGGATTCACTTTTTTCATTTTTAACTTTTTTTTTTTTAAATCCTGTGCACTGTGTTAGCATGCAAATTTTGTTTTTTTATTCACCTTGCTTACAATTCCACAGGTTCAGCTAAAGAAATTTGTTTAAGAAGGCAGACCAAGGCTAACTCTCACCTGGCTGTCAAACTGGAGCTGGACGGAAGTGATTTCAGGGCTTGTTATGAAGGCACACTCTATGAAGTGTCTGCACTACCTTTGCAGAGAGGCAATGAGCTACTGCATAAGTGGTGGAGATACTCCTGACCTTGAAATGTACCTACTTGGAGACAGGCTCTACATTTTGGACACACCTAAACAGCTATAGAGTCAATTCTGTATTATAGCATACAGTAATTTAAATGCCAAGTTACTTTTTTTTTTTTTTTTTAGATGGAGTCTTGCTCTGTCACCCAGGCTGGAGTGCAGTGGCATGATCTTGGCTCACTGCAACCTCTGCCTCCCAGGTTCAAGCAATTCTCCTGCCTCAGCCTCCGGAGTAGCTGGGATTACAGGCATCCGCCACCATGCCCAGCTCATTTTTGTATTTTTAGTAGAGACAGGGTTTTGCCATGTTGGCCAGGCTGGTCTCGATCTCCTCACCTCAGGTGATCCTCGCACCTCCACCTCCCAAAGTGCTGGGATTACAGGCATGAGCCACTGTACCCAGCCTCCAAGTTACTTTTTATATGTGATCAACAAATTAAGTGGAACATTAAACACATGAGAAAGAGAGACCGGAAAACTTCTCTGTGAAGTTTTGGAAAGTGATTCAAGATAGCTGAAATAGTTTCTAGTGAGCCATGTGTTAGTCCTGGTTACATTAAAGGAGAGATAATGTACATAAGGTTTTGACTGTGCCTAGATGATTCTCCATCTGGGGCTACTAGCTAGGTGGCCATGGTAGTTATTTACTCTCTCTGTGATTCAGTTTTCTGTTCTGTAAAGTGGGGATTATATGAATCCCTACCTCATAGGTTTGAGATGAAAACTTGATAATTCATGTGTTTGCCACGTAGTATACATCCACACAAGTTAGTTGTTAAGATGCTGATGATACATGGTACCTTTTAGACTTCAGAGCAAACACATGTCCAAAATAAATAAAATCAGACAGACACAGGAATAGCCACCTCCTTAGGCTGAAATATTAAACACAGAAGAACTTACCTTGTTGGTTCTTATGTTTTCAGTATAGAATATCCTCAGGTAATCTTACTAAGGCAGTGATTTTCAGTCTTGATTGTACATTAGAGTCACCTGGGGATCGTTAGTGATTCACCTCAGCTGAAATCAATCAGAATCTCTGGGTGCGGGACTTACCCAGTGATTCCACTGAACAACCAAGAGTGAGAACCACTGCTTTATGGCATTCTTTCTTATAAATTCAGGATGGAAAGGATAGGGGAGAGCTTCCTGGTCAACTAATCCAATCCCATTCACAGACAAAAACTGAGGCGTGAAGGAGGTATCTGATGCTTCTCAGCTGCTCTGTTTCGTGGCTCTGGCCAGTTTCCATTCTGTTTTCATTCCAAGGCCATTCAGAACCCCCGCAACCTGTTCAAGGTCCTTCCTCCATTCCTCTTCCTCCAGCAGATATGCCCCTCTCGTTTTTAATTCTTTTCAAAAGAAACAAAGGCGACCAAGCACAACCTCCTGCAACTTCCTAAATTTCTGCAAGCCTCTCTACCAGCCCTCCAGTTGGAGAAAAGAATCGGCCCTTCTCTTATTCTGAACTGTCAGGAAAGACCAAAGGCTCTTCCAGATCTTGCTGACTTGCGCTCCTTGTGATTTGGCCACTGCTGGCCACTACCTTCCTCTTCAAACCCTCTCCTCTCACAGCTTCGGAGACAACGTTCTCCTCTTGCTCTGTTCTGACTAGTCCGTCTTTGTGGGCCCCTCTTCCCAGATCCACCTTCACAGGGCGATTCAGGTTTTCTGAAATTTATTTATACAATGTGGGGGCCCTGTTTAAGTAGAAGATTATAAAATTATTAAAATTAAGTGAAATGTGAGTATTCCTTCAGAAGAGGCTTATGCAAATGATGTGCTCTGAAGCCTAGGCTTTATTAAAGTCATGATGAATCTGCCACACGGTTCTTTCTTCAGTACTGCAAACACTCTACACACACCATGCTCCTTAGGCATGCTTTTTTCTTTTTTTCCCCTACAACATCGACTATCCCTTCTGTGCTGGTGACTCTTCAAATCCTTATCTTCCACTTTAACTCTCTCCTGTGCTGTAGCCCAGTGTATTCAACTACCCTCCAGATGGCTCCACGGGACTTGCCTGCAGTCAAACCAACTTAGTTCGACAAATCCAGCTCATCGTCTCTCCCATTCAAATCTCCTCCTCCTTTGTCAACTATGCTTATTGGTGGGAACCACCACTGGCCCAGGAACAGAAAGTCAAAACTCAATATTATTTTTTAGAAACTAACTAGATTTAGGAGTGCAAGGACAGTTGTGTTATGTGGACGTATTGCATATTGGTGAAGTCTGGGCTTTTAGAGTACCCATTACCCAAACAGTGTCCATTGTACCCAGAAGATAGTATCTCACCCTATACACCCTGCCCCCACCCTCCCACCGTTTGGAGTCTGCAATGTCTATTATTCCACTCCGTATGTCCACATATACCAATCGTTTATCTCCTACATATAAGTGAGAACATGCAGTTGTTGACATTTTATTTCTGTATCATTTCACTTGGGATAGTGTCCTCCAGTTCCATCCATGTTGCTGAAGAAGACGTGATTTCATTCTTTTTTATGATTGAGCAGTATTCCATGATATATATACCACATTTTTAAGCCAATAATTCGTTGGTGAGCATTTAGGTTGATTCCATGACTTTGCCGTTGTGAATAGTACTCCTACGCCCATATGGATGTAGGTGTCTTTTTCATACAATAATTTCTTTTCCTTTGGGCAGATACTCAGCAGTGGGGATGCTGGATTGAAGAGTAGTTCTATTTTTTGTTCTCTGAGAATTCTCCAAACTGTTTTCCGTAGCAATTGTACTAATTTACATTCCCACCAGGAGTGTTCCATTTCTCCACATTCTCACCAACATCTGTTGTTTTTTGACTTTTTAATAATAGTCATTCTGACTACTCTAAATGCTATCTTGTGGTTTTAATTTGCATTTCTCTGATGATTAACGATGTTGAGTATTTTTTTGCATTTGTTGGCTGCTTAGATGTCTTCTTTCAGAAAGTGCCTGATTGCCCAATATTATTCTAGTTGTCCTCGTTTCCCTCACCTGCTGCTCTCTAACTCGTTTCTTTTCTTCCAGTCTGTCCTCCTTCCAATTCCATTCTAAACAGCTGACGGACGTTTCTAAAACACAACTATGGTTGTGTCACTTCTCTTCTATGGTTCCCCATTGTTTCTAAGATAATGTTCAGGTGCCTGTGGAAGGCACACAGGCCTTTACAATTAGAGGCCTGCCTTGGTTCCCTGGGGCTTTACTGCCTGACACTTCCCTGCGTATGCCTTTTGTGCCCCTTATGCCCTGTGATTTATTCCAAATCTCCATACCACTGTTTACCCTCGCCTGCCTATACTTCCTCCAAAGTGTCCACTTGGTCTGTATCTACTCTTCTTTTACTACTCAGCTCAAGTTTCACCTCTCCTTAGAGTTTGTTCTATGCCCACAGTAGTTTTAGATTTTCACAGCCTCCTTTGTGTTCCTGAATCTTAAGCCAGATTCTGCCATAGCACCTGCTACGTTTCATTGCACCTACCTGCAAAGAATTAAATGAGTTATTTCTCTTCACAGTGCCAGGCTGATCTTGGTATATTTTCAATTTCACTGTTACATCCAGAGCACAGACAAATCTTTTTGGTTTTCTCCTCCAAGAAGGGCTTTATTATAAGACATATATGCCAGGAAACAGAATAAGTGGAAGCAAAATTATAATTTCACTCTAGCTGCTCTTTATACCTGCTAGCTCTATTCTTTTTCTCCACCTTTACCATTCCTTATTCCTGGATTCCATGGACTATTGTGAGTCAAACTGTTACTGCCACAGCATAGTTCTTCCAAGAAGGCAAAGGTTAATATTTATGGTAAAAAAATAAAGCCAAGTGTAAGACTGGGGGCCAGTAATAATTGCTTGGGTAAAAATTTGTTGGCCTTCAATGCCATAACATACTGGTAAAAGAAAAATGAAGACTAGTGGTATTCTGAGTGTTAAACTACAAGGATAACTTAGAGATAATTAGCATAAAGCATGAAGGACTCACTCACCTATACCTGTACTGACCAATATAGTAACTGCTACCCACATTGGCTATTCACATTTAAATGTAAACAATTCAAAATTAACATTAAAATTTCAGCTCCTTGATTGCATTAGCCACATTTCAAATGCTCAACAGCCACATGGGAGTGGCAGCTATGGTATTGGACAGCACAGATCTTCCATTATTTCAAATATTTTCATTGTTATAGACAGTGCTGCTCTAGAAGTCTAATTTAGGAAGATCAGTCCCTGTTTGATTGTCTCCCAGACCCAAAGCAAGGGTGGATGTTCTACAGATGACACAGTGTCCCTAGGAAAAGTGATTGATATGTTCGAATGAGTTCTTGGTTTGTCAGTTCAGAATCAGTTGTAATGGCAGAGGATGGGGCCAGCTGATAACTAAGCCCTGAGTCTATTTGTTGGCTCTAGACGGTACAACAAAGAGCTCAACATTGGAGTGTTTTTCTGTTGACGACAACAAGTTTTGAAGAAGTATTTCTTACTTCTCCTGGGCCTGTGCTGCTTGTTATCTTCTACCCTCCAGAGTAGGGGTCACGCAGTGAGCAAATTCAAACATGCCTACTCAAGGTATGGGACAATTTCCATGATCAATTTCTTACTCTACTGAGTTTTTAAAAATATTGCTTTTATAATTGAGGAAATTGAGGCTCTCAGGGGTTAAATTACTTGCTCAAGGTCACAGAATAGATGGTGGTGAGGCTGAGATTCATTCCCAGGTCTGTGACTCCAAACCCTTGCTCTTTTTCTGTCACTGTCATGCAGGAAATTCAGCTCTCTCTCTATTCATTTTGTTGCAGATCCTTGTTCCATGGATCCAGTGCAAGGTGAGTGCCAGGATTACACCCTGAAGTGGTATTACAACAAGGAGGAGCGGGTTTGCCAGCAGTTCTGGTATGGAAGCTGTGGGGGCAATGCCAACCGGTTTGAAACCAAAGAAGAATGTGAGGCTCAGTGTGTCCCAACACAGTAATGGTACAGGCAGGGCCCTGTTACTGGTAAAGGCAGGGCTTTTAATGCTGATGAAATAGGGATTGCCCTGGCTGAGGCAGGACTGCACCGCTCAGAAGCGACGCAGAGCCCACTGCAGGACCTTGGACATCAGATTTCTCAACCCCTGAATGTTTTCCTGCCAGCATCGACTTGGGCCAGATGATTTGTGACTTGAGGACTGAATTCTAATAGTTAAAAAAGTAACTGAAAGATATTTAAATGAATTAGAACGGAATGAAAAAGAAACTTGAACTTGACCTATAATATTATTTTAAAATTTTGGGGTGCTATGTAGTAAAAGAACATTCAGTATAAGCAGTGAGAAAAACCTAATTCAGAAATGAATGGAAACTTGGTTTGTTTTTTACCACCAGAGAAGAGGGAAATATTAGTCAAAGAGAGGGCATGTAAAAAGGGACATCTAATGTGAATGAACTTCATCCTTACTACTTATTATAGACAAATAAAGGCATTCAATCATCAGGCACGAGACTCTGTGTGATTCTTGCTCACTGCAGTCTGTGCTATACTTTGTGACATAGTGGTTGATGAAGAGACAGCAGTGATTTTTTCAAGAGGCCAATCCTTTGACATCCATTATTGTGATCTCTGTCCTTCAACACAATTAAGGCTGACATTGTTAATGAAAAGTGAAATGAAAGGCTGACATTCACCATGGAGGAAACATTTTTCAGCACAGGTGTTGTTAAGGATAATTGTGTTGTGTGTGTGTGTGTGTGTGTGTGTGTGTGTGATCGATCTTCCTCTGCCTCATGGCTTGATTCTCTGGGCCTCTAACCAGCTTCCAAGCAGAATTGGGAACTGTGTGGAGGAGAGCTGTGGAGCATCGAGGATGCCTGACTTGGGTCCTCTGTAAGATCATGCATTAGTCAGCTGGGGCTGCCATAGCAAAATACCACGGGCTTAAACCACAGAAATTTATTTCTCACAGTTCTGGAGGCTAGAAGTTCAAGATCACAGCACTGAGGGCGCTATGTTCTTCCTGGCTTGCAGATGATGACCTTCCCATTGGGTCCTCACATGGCTTTTCCTTGGTGCATGCTCATAAAGAGAGCGAGAGGGAGAAGACCCAAGCTCTCTGGTGTCTTCTTCTTCTTCTTTTTTTTTTAATTTGAGACAGGGTTTCACTATATCAATATTGCCTTGGCTAGCCTCAAGGTCTTGGGCTTAAATGATCCTCTGCCTCAGTCTCCTGAGTAGCTAGGACTACAGGTCTGAGCCACTGCACCTGGCTCCGGTGTCTCTCTCTGCTAAGCATACCACTCTTACTGGACTAGGTAACATTCTTATGACCTCATGTAACTTCAATTACCTCCTAAGTACCCAAATACAAATATAGTCACATTAGGGGATTATATGAATTCTGGAGAAACACAAATGTTCAGTCCATAACAGATCACAAGCAGCTGGTCGTCCCCCAGGGACACAGGGTGGAGTTGCTCTCTGGCAAGTTCCTGGTTCCATAGCTGTGATTGCTATAATCTGTGTGTTCCTCCACACAGTCTGGTGACATAGCAGGTGGAATGGAACCAGCTTTATACAAAATGTTCAAAGAGGCACATTTTAAGTTCTATTTTTACAACAATCATTTTAATATGATCACAAAGGATGACTGTGTTCATGGTAGCAAATCTGTAAGACACAGAAATGCACATGGAAAAAATAAAGATCACCTATCAAAAGGTAACCATTTGGATATAATCCAGGCTTTTTCTAATGAATGACTATACTATCTTCTATTCTTTCTTAACACAGTACATGTAACTGATTTTTGATGGGAATTAAATGGCAGATGCTCCATCCTGCCACAGAGCTGCTCCTCATTTGAATGGCTATATGCAGTTCTCTCTTTTAGGCATTATCTCAGCTGCCTCAGCATAAAACGGCCAAACTGATCGATCCTGAGGATGGTATTTGATTTGAACTGTGATTTATTTTCTACTTCTTATTCCCACTCTTCCCTTCCGATGTCCAGGAGGTGGGAACACCAAGGCAAAGGTTCAGTAATAAGAGGATCATTGGGAAGAGACATTCAAGTATGTTGATTGTCCCCATTTGTTAACTTAAGAAAAAACATAATTTATAAATACAGAAGGTAGGAGGCTTTAATTCTTATAAAAGGTCATAGCCTGCAAGGTGGCTGTCCCACAGGTTGGGAAGCCTGCCTCTAGCCAAGACCAGAGACAGGCGTTTCGAAGGAGGAGGGTTTGAGGTAGGAGTTTTATGCTGAACAGGTTGGCTAAACATACATGTTCAATAAGTTACAGGAGGAGCTGTGAATATTCAAGAAAGCGGTCCCAACACAGGCATGTTGGACAAACCTACATGTAACTTATGACTTACGTTCACTTTGAAATGAATAGATGAAATGTATTACATCTAGCCTCTATATGTCAAAAGGTCTTTTCAGGACATGAAGGCACACAGGTGTGCAGTCTCTGTAAAACAGCAAGAACCAGTTCATGCTGGTGGTATTCTAATCATGAGAAAGTTACTGAAATCAGCCTGTTGCCCAATCGAAGCTGTTTATGGTTAGTGGAACAGGGCCCAGTGAGACAGCCTCTGTGAGCTGGTTGTAATTGTTTTAATGCTGTTTATTTGGAGGCTGGTGGTGGTTTAGCTGCTAGAGAAAAAGGGAAACCTTGCGGTAGTTAGAATACAATTGATGTTTTAAGTGCAGAAGTGTGTGACTTAACCCTTGCCTGGCATGGTCTTAGGTCCCGTTTATAATTTGGTATCTTATTGCCGTGAAAAGTCTCCTCTGTCAGTCTTATGATCCCCGTTTTAACATTAATGCTGGTCAGTTGTGTTTAAACTCTAAAAGGGAGGGGGCATAACGAGGCATGTCTGCCTTTCCATCCCGTTATGGCTGGGAATTCAGTTGTAAGGTATTTCTGGGGTTCACTTTGCCAAGAGGGCGTCCATTCAGCTGATAGGGGCTTAGGATTTTAAAGTTTCCACATCCTTGGGACATGCATGAGATCCAACTGCAGTTCTCCCTGTGTTTACTAGGTGGCGGTATAACCCTTTCACGGAGCTCCTCTGCTTCTCAGCATAAACCTTACACCCCATAAATTATAAGGTAGCAACAATATAGCCAAGGGCAGAAACAATTGTCTATTGTTTTAATATTCATACCCACTATTGTATACACAGTTTATAAAGCACTTTCCCATGTCATGTCATGTATTTGCCCAGCCCCACCACTAAATCTAGGATGTTGGCGTTGTTCTCCCGCTTTTGGTGATGAAGAAACTACCTTAGAGAAGTGTGTGGCTTGGCTCAGACCCGTAACAGAAACTGGCCTTGAGCTCCTTTTTATCCTGAGACTAGGGCTCCTTTAGCTATACTGCATTTGTTCCAAGCCATTAGCTGCCACCAAAGAATTCTGAAAGTCAGAGCCACAGGGGTGGGGGGATGGGCTGGATTTCTGCCCCAGATTCCCTCTCTTCCGCTGCTGCCCCGCCCCACCCCTATAGTCTTCCTGCTTCCGCCCAGAAAGGACTGAAAGAGAAGTTGAACTGCGATGGAGGTCAGTTCTGACGGCAGCCTCAGCCAACCCCACGGGGATCTCTGGACCTCAGTGGGCTTGTGTGAGTTCCCCCAGTGTGGGCTGACATGGCTGGGCCTGTATCCCCTGCCTCCGTCACCCAGAAGGGCATACGGCATACCTGTGGACGAGGCAGCTCCGAAACTGGGGCAGGCGAGCTGAGGGCTTTCTGCTCCAGCACTCCTAGCAGGTGAGGCAACAAGTTCTTCCTTAAAATGGGATCTGCATAGCACAAACCACACTCATCATAGTCCCTTTACCCGGAAAGTCCTTTTGCATTGTTTTCAAATTTCCCCGGCTTCCAAAATCTAACAGGACACAGTGAAAATCTTGTGCCACGCAAGTTCTCAGAGATCCAGCTTTTGCATTCATCTCTAGCCTCACCTGTGGTGACCTGACCCTTCAAGAAATAATTGTCTATTGAGCAATACCATTTCCTGGAAATGCCACATTCCACCCAGCCATGCTGTTGCCCTTGGTGATACTTCTGTGGGAAATGCCTTTCTTTAATTTATTTAAAAATATTTAATAGGTCTTTATTATATACCATATCCATTATCTGCATCAAAACCCAGCTCAGCTCTCATTGCCTCTCAGGAAAACATCTCCCATTGCCACCTTTCAAGAAAGAATTCGTCAGTAGCTCCTACAGGCTGCCTTGTATACCTTTCTCTTTTTGCCCTTTTTCCTCCATTTCACACCAGTTGCCCATTAGTCTCCTTATTAGGCCATGAGCCCCTTCATCTTGGAATCCCCTGCCAGGCACGGGGCCTGACACGTCTCCCTTTAGTTCTGATATTTAAACTCCCTGCCAGTTTTCAGACTGTTAGAAATGTCCCATAGCCATCCTAACAGTCGGTTTCCTTCTACATCTCTTTCTCTAGAACAACTCTTTGCTTTGTCATTCTGCATTTATTTTTGTTCTGCGTTCGTTTCAGACACCAGGGCATCTACCTCCATCAGTCAATTGTAAAAAGGTTTATGTGTTTTTAAATTCCTTCTTGGATCTGTTATTTCATTAATTATAACCTTGCACTGCTTTGGGGATATTAATTTATCTGATGAAAGAATTGAGACCCAGAAAGGTTAAGTGGCATCAAATCTTACACAATGATTCAATTGGTAGCCTAAAATTAGAATTAAAATGTGTTTCGAACTGATTTGGCATCTGCTTGGTTCACTCTGCAAAGTTTAGGGGTTTTAATCACTGTGTGAATTAACTGCTTTGCACTTTTAAACATGTAGTGGATTTCACTGATCCTAGAAAAGTGGAGGTTTTACAATTGCTAGGCTCAGAACTTGGTTCCCTGCCACGTGTCAAAATATTTGAATGCATACAGGGATTTGCCCTGAGCGCTTCTGAGTGGGGATTATGGTATGGTTCTTCCTTTGTTTAATTTCTGTCCTCTTGTGATCTTATGGTGGATTCTTCCTTTAACTTTTGAATAATCTCAAAGGTACATTTGTAATACAGCTGGAGGGTCAATGTTGGGATTATGGTGTTATGGGAAATACCAAGACTGGGGCATGTGAATTCAGCATCTGGTTCCCTCCCCAGCTTTCCTGGTGATTTCAAAGAAGATACTGTATTTTTCTGGGCTTTGGTCTTTACTGTCTGAGGAGACTGGAGAGGAGAGAAACATTACTTGACCCTTTATATTCCTTTTTTTTGGAAGGGGGCATGGGACTCTTCATTATGCATCTGTGAGTGGACACATTTTAAAACATAATTTTTTCATTAATCAGAATGTAGCAATTTTATCAGAATTCCTTCTGTCAGGAAAAGAAAATCCCAGACTGGTTCTTGCCCCATCACTTCCATCTCATTCTAGTCATTAGAAATGAGCTTCACTTGTTGCTGAAGCTGGTCTCTAAGCAAGGTGAGGGCGAATTGGCTCCACCTTGCAGTGTGAGGAGTATTCCAAAGTTTGCAGATGTGTTTAAAAACTACCATTTAAAAAGTTCTTCAGATTTTATTTTGAGTAAAGTCCATTGCAGGGTTTTGATAGAGTGAGATGATTTGATTTATGTTTTTAAAGTATTATTCTGTTGCAATGTTGTCAATAGAATACAGGCCTGCAAAGGTGGCAGTGGGGAGATGAACTAAGATGCAAGGGATAATGATGGCTTGGATATGATGGGTAAGAAATGGTCATATTTTAGATATAGTTTGAACCTAGAGCCCAGAGGGCTTACTGACAGATTGAATGTGAGATATGAATGAAAAACAAGAGCCAAAGATGCCAGAAAGTCTTTTAGCAGAATCAACTTAAAGGATGAAGATGTCCTCAGCTGAAATACAGACAGTCGTGAGTGGAGCAGGTTTGGTGAGTTGTTGAAGACCAAGAGTTCAGCTTTGGAAACATTGAGCTTGAGACAGCACTTTTGCACAAGCAACTGGGAATGTTGAGTAAGCAGCTGGATATGTGAGTCTGGAATTTAGTAAACACCTTGGGGCTACAAATATGTAGTTTAAAGTTGTTAGACTATATATACTATTTAAAGTTCTGATATTGGATAAGATTCCCAAGTGAATGAGTGCAGAGAGAGAAGAGAATAGGACCATATCACTTAAGTAGAATTTTCTACTGAGTTGGTTATCTTTTTCTTACTGATTTTAGGATCTCCTTGCAAATAAAGAAAATTATCTCTCATATGTGTTACTGATATTTTTTAGAGTTTGTCACTAGTTTTAGACATGGTTTAACATATGCATATGATATGTAAAATATATACTGTAGTATTCTATATACATATAGTGCTCTCTTTCTCTCTCTCTATATATATATTTAAAGTAATAAAATTACATGAATTACGTTGGTAACTATCACTTGCCTTAACAGCAAGAGCTCTCCCCATCCATATTCTGTCCCAGGAATCTTCAAAGTTGGCTGTGGGAGGAGGCTCTTTCCACTGATAGGATTGCTGACAAACAGAGCAAACTCTGTTTCTTGGGCTTTGTCTTCCCTTCTTATTGCCTCATTTCCTCACTGCCACCATCTTCTCTCCTTGGGTTTTAACCATCCCAACCCTACCCCACTATGAAGTTTAGAAGGCTGAAAGCTGAATTTCCCAGACTCCCTGGTAGCTAAGGGGGACTTGTGATTGAGTTATGGCTAATGAAAAGTAGGTGGGAGACCGCTGGCACTGTATTTCCACTTTCTTGTTTGTTTTTTAACTAACAATCTAGACCCAAGCCTGGAGATCCAGGAAACTTCACTAAGGATGGCAGAAAGATGGAAAGAGTCTAGAGTCTTGAGGGCATAGACTTTCAGTCTACCTGCCTTGGTCTGCCTATCCCAGACTTCTTGTCATATAAGACAAATTACTTATTTGGGCCATTGTTTATCAAATTTTCTGGAAACAGCAATCCAACAGTACCCTAACTGATATTTGGGCATTCAAAGCTCCTCCTTTAAATCCCTAGCTCAAGTGTAGAAAGGCCCTTCCTCCCCTGTGCTTTAGTCAAGCTTCTTTTGGAAGAACGTGACAGAAGTGAAACTCAAAAAACAGTTAAGGCAATAAGAATTTGTTGGCTCATGCATCCTTCTTAGAAAATATATACAGTTGTGCTTCTGGAATGAGAAACTCAAATACTGACTAAGCTCTGTGTTTCTATGTTTAATTCTTTTTCTCTCTGTGGGTCAGTTTCAGTATTTCAGTCCAGATGTCTCTAGGAGTCTTGAACCGCCATCCCAAGAGTTCCTTGGCCATTTCTACCCAGCTAAGCCACCAGAAAATAAGGGTCAGAGGGCTGGGGACTTTTTCACTCTCAGGTGGGTTCTGTCCAAAATCTACCACTGAGAAATGTCTTCTCTGACACTTTGAACAATCAAAATTACAGTTGCCCCTGCAGGCTACCTTGGTAATCCCCTCTCAGTCCTGATTTCTCATTAGAAAGACTTCCACTCTCTAGTTACACCTGTAAGAGGGTAGCTTTCATCTTGAAATATTATGAGCATACCTTAAAAACATATAAGCATTCCTACAACTGTAACTATATATTTAGGTAGGAGGAAAAGAGAAGAAGAGGTTATTTTCTCATGGGTGTCACCCCCACTGCCCTTGCTCCAAATTATGTGAGAATGTACTTTTAAAAGGAAAACCACAAAGCTCAAACCAATTGTCATAAATTAACTAAGGTTCAAGAGAACTGGCAAGAGTTATGTGAGTCATAATGTGATTGGATTCATATAAGGGAAAGAATGGTTGAATTTCAAGAATTTCTCAGATTTCTCCATCTTTCCTGCATACAGAATGATGGCAAAAAAGGAAAACAGAAAGGAATGTTAAACTACAAATCACCATAACTTATAAAATAAATACATTTATGCAAAAGGAGATGATAGAGGCTTTCCAGTTAAATATTGCAGAATCAAACCAACTTCATTCTCCTTTCTGAAATAGCAAAAAGAGCAGAGAGACCATATGAGAAGAAAATCTCAAGCCACAATCAATGAAGAATAGCTGCCAAATGCAGTGAAATTTAGACCATTCTCTTGTAAATTGCAATCTGTTTGTCCTCTACCACTCCTGATTCTCCCTTTCTACACTTCTCCCCAATATATTTATCAATTTTTATAATTTATGGCATTGTTTTTCATTATCTCTCCCCATCTTCCTGCTCCCAATAAGACAAATTCTGCAAGGACAGAGATTTTTTTTCTTTTGTTTACTGATGTGTTTCAAAGGCTTAGAACAGTACCTGAAATGTTGTGGTAGCTACTCAATAAATATTTTTTGAATAAATGAAGTTGCTTCTTCAGACCCCACCAGTACATGGAATTCTCCATGAGTAGGTGGTTAATGAGGTTACAAACTGTCAATCTCTCATTTTTGAACAAATGGTTTTTTAGAATATCCCTGAGCCCTATTTAATATTAAAAATCAGTAAGAAAGTTCAGATGAATGATATTGGCTGTGGGTTTGTCGTAAATAGCTTTTATTATTTTTAGATATGTTCCATCAATACCTAGTTTATTGAGAGTTTTTAGCATAAACACTGTTGAATTTTGTCAAAGGCCTTCTCTGCATCTATTGAGATAATCATGTGGTTTTTGTCTTTGGTTCTGTTTATGTGGTGAATTACGTTTATAGACTTGCGTATGTTGAACCAGCCTTGCATCCCCGGGATGAAGGCTACTTGATCGTGATGGATAAGCTTTTTGATGTGCTGTTGCAATCGGTTTGCCAGTATTTTATTGAAGATCTTTGTATCTATGTTCATCATGGATATTGGCCTGAAGTTTTCTTTTCTTGTTGAGTCTCTGCCGGGTTTTGGTATCAGGATGATGTTGGTCTCATAAAATAACTTGGGAAGGGTTCCCTCTTTTTGGATTGTTTGGAATAGTTTCAGAAGGAGTGGTACCAGCTTCTCTTTATATATCTGGTAGAATTCGGCTGTGAACCCATCTGGACCTGGGCTTTTTTTGGTGGGTAGGCTATTAATTGGTGCCACAACTTCAGCCTTCGTTATTGGTCTATTCAGGGTTTCAACTTCTTCCTGGTTTAGGCTTGGGAGGATGCAAGTGTCCAGGAATTTATCCATTTCTTCCAGGTTTACTGGTTTATGTGCATAGAGTTGTTTGTAGTAATCTCTGATGGTGGTTTGTATTCCTGTGGAATCTGTGGTGATATCCCCTTTATCGTTTTTTATTGCATCTTTTTGATTCTTCTCTCTTTTCTTTTTTTTAATCTGGCTAGTGGTCTGTCTATTTTGTTGATCTTTTCGAAAAACCAGCTCCTGGATTTATTGATTTTTTGAAGGGTTTTTTGTGTCTCTATCTCCTTCAGTTCTGCTCTGATCTTAGTTATTTCTTGTCTTCTGTTAGCTTTTGAGTTTTTCTGATCTTGCTCCTCTAGGTCTTTCAATTTTGATGATAGGGCGTCGATTTTAGATCTTTCCTTGCTTCTCATGTGGGCATTTATTGCTATAAATTCCCCTCTAGACGCTGCTTTAGATGTGTCCCAGAGATTCTGGTACATTGTGCCTTTGTTCTCTTTGGTTTCGAAGAACATCTTTATTTTTGCCTTCATTTCATTATTTATCCAGTCAACATTCAAGAGCCAGTTGTTCAGTTTGCATAAAGTTATGCGGTTCTGAGTTAGCTTCTGAATCCTGAGTTCTAGTTTGGTTGCACTGTGGTCTGAGAGACTGTTTGTTATGATTTCCTTTCTTTTGCATTTGTTGAGGAGTGATTTACTTCCAATTATGTGGTCAATTTTAGAGTAGGTGCAATGTGGTGCTGAGAAGAATGTATATTCTGTGGATTTGAGGTGGAGAGTTCCATAGATGTCTATTAGGTTTGCTTGGTCCAGATCTGAGTTCAAGTCCTGGATATCCTTGCTAATTTTCTGTTTCATTGATCTGTCTAATATTGACAGTGGAGTGTTAAAGTCTGCCACTATTATTGTGTGGGAGTCTAAGTCTCTTTGTAGGCCATTAAGAACTTGCTTTATGTATCTGGGTGCTCCTGTATTGGGTGCATATATATTTAGGACCATTAGCTCTTCTTGTTGCATTGATCCTTTTACCGTTATGTAATGCCCTTCTTTGTCTCTTTTGATCTTTGTTGGTTTAAAGTCTATTTTATCAGAAGTCTCCTATTTTCTGATTCACCTTCTGTGTGGTTACTCTAATCATTATGGAAAGTGGAATACTGAAATCTCCAACTATTATTGTTGAATTGTCTATTTCTTGAACCTGTCAGTTTTTGCTTCATGAATTTGGGGGCTCTGTTATTAGGTGCATAAATGATTATAATTATTACCTCCAGAAATAATGACCGTTTCATTACAAAATGTCTCTCTTTAATAACAGTTTTCATTTTAAAGTTGATTTTGTCTTATGTTACTATTGCCATTTCAGCTTTCTAATGGTTGCTTTTGCATGATGTATCCTCTTTCATTGGTTTACTTTCCATGTATTTGTATCATGAAATCTAAAATTAATCTCCTGTAGACAGCATAAAATTAAACAATAGTTTTTAAAAGTCTATGTTACTGGCCAGGTGTGGTGGCTTATGCCTGTAATCCCAGCACTTTGGGAGGCCAAGGTGGGCAGATCACCTGAGGTCGGGAGTTCGAGATCAGCCTGACCAACATGGAGAAACCCCGCCTCTACTAAAAATACAAAATTAGCCAGGCATGGTGGTGCATGCCTGTAATCTCAGCTACTTGGGAGGCTGAGGCAGGAGAATCACTTGAACCAAGGAGGCATAGGTTGTGGTGAGCAAAGATCACAGCATTACACTGCAGCCTGGGCAAAAAAAGCGAAATGGCTTCTCAAGAAAAAAAAGTCCATGTTACCAAACTCTGCCTCTTAATTGGAGAATTAATACATTTATGTTTAATGTAATTTTGGTTCATTATGGTTATTTTGCTAGAAAGTAGGTCTGCAGAGCTCTTTATGCAGCTTTAACATTCCCTTTCTTCTTAAAATTTTCTCTTTTAAATATTTATTTACTGGGTCATTTGTAAATGCACATGGAAAAATTACCTTGTTCTACTACTTCACATCATAAACAAAAATTAAGAGCAGAGTTACAATTTAAAAATAATAAGATTTTAGAAGAAAATGAAAACTATCCTCATGACCTTGGGGTAGGCAAAAAAAATTCTTAAACAAGATATAAAATGCACTAGCCATAAATAAAAAAACTAATAAATTAGCTACATTAAAATTATGAATTTGCTCTCTACCTTCCCTACACTGGAAGCAACTCTGTTCTCATAGTCCCTCACCTCTAAAAATGTACTCCTGCTCCAAGTTTGTCTCCACCTACTCTTGGTCAAGAGCACCTCCCAGTTGCTGAGGTGTCTACTATCTGCAGTGGTGCTGAAATGACCAGAGACACTGACAGATGAGAACCTCAGCAGCTTGGCAGTCTCACATCCCCTTATCTCACTTGTCCTTAGCTGCAGCTTCCAAACCAGTGCAATTTCAAGCAGAGGAAAGATTTGAATAAATACTTGATAAAAATCAGGACATCCAAATGGCAAATAGGAACAGGAAAAGGCACACAATTTTATTAATCATCAAAGAAATCTAAAGTCATATGCAATGTCATTACACAGCCACTAGAACAGTTAAAAAAGGCAACAGTACTGAGTTGGCAAAGCTGTGTAGTGATTGAAACATTCACATACTGTTATGGGAGTGTAAGTTGGTGTAATCACCTAAGAAAACTTTTTGGCAGTTCCTACTAAATAGAGAAATATATTGTATTCTTCTATGAGAAGAACTAAGTGGCAAAGATGCCAAATATCACTACACTAATTCATAAATTCAAAAAATAGCAAATAAAATATTAGTGAGTTTTTTATTTTGAGTTTGGCAAAGTAATTTTATCTTTTGTCTGGAAGAACAGGTAATTCATGAAGGAAAACAAAATACTGAAGGGAAGAACCACCAGTGGGACACAGAAATGCTAGATATTAAAATATACCACAAATATGTACTAAATAAAATAATAGATTATTTGGTCATTGTAAAGCATTTTCAAGAAAAGACCAAAGATTATATAGGAATTAAATTTGTGGTTTCACGTCAGTGGAGAAGATTAAATTTTTAAATAAATAATGCTGAGTGGACTGGTTAAATATTTAGAAAAATTTAAGTCAGAGTCTAAACAGTCTAAACATTCTGCATGCTCCAAGGTATTCCAGATGAATTAGTATTTAAATGTTCTTATAATATTAACAAAATAAAAATATAAAACATAAAAGAAATATATTTAGATATAGATGAATATTTAAAAGCATTACACCAAAAAGAAAATTAAACAGAAAAATATTGATATATTTAATAACATAAAAAACATACATTTCGGAAAACAGCAGAAAGAAGATTGTAAGGCAAATCCAACCAAATATCAAGTTCTTAGGAAAAGATGTATGTCTCATATTATTTTTTGTGCTTCCCTAAGATTTATAAATGTCTTACAATAAAGAAAGCAAGTTATTCAGAAAGAAACAATTGAAAATTAAATTTCAGTAAAAATCCTCTAAGAAATTAATATTCAAATAAGCAATGTATTAATAGAAAAATGGATGAAGGATGCAAAAAACTTTTCAAAAAGGTAAATGCAACACCAATAAAACATTAGAAAAAATCAACTTCATAATTATTCAAGAAAGAATAAGAAATGACCTTAATTTATGGTATGCTAGCTAAAGTTTTTAGGGTGAAGTGTACTGATGCATGCAACTCTGAAATGCATCAAAAGATAAGACGGATAGATGGATGGATAAATAAACACATGGATGAGTATGTGATATAACAAATAGAGTAAAATGTTACTGGTAGAATCCAGGTGGAGAGTACACTGTAAAATTCTTTCAACTCTACTATAATGTCAATCATTTTTATAATAAATATTGGGAAAAAAAAGAGTGGAGACAGTAAAACGAGCTAGTAAGTTTGTTTAATAGTCTGCAAACAGGACCTCAAGATTAAGATATCAACTGAAGCAGTGTTGGTGAGGAGCTAACTAAATGAAAAGTAGTGTGTTAAAAGGGACACTCAGGCCCCTGTCTTTAGGGTATAATTTTTCAGTGTTCTCTCTGAAACATGACCCCCATTGAAAATAACGAATAAATTTGTCTGCCTGTCTTTCCACGGAGTCAATAGATCTATCAGGGGAGAAGAAAGTAGAAATCCTGGCGACAGGAGCTCTTCACAAATGACAGATAGTTCACAGAAAACGCTTCCACCTCACAGTATCAGTTCCTCCAAAGAATCAGAGCTTTTATCCAGCCTCAGGGCAGAAAATTCTTTGAGTCAGAAAAATTGTCACACTGACAGCTTTATTTTTACCAGTGACACAGACAGTCATCAACATAATCACATCACATAAGCAGTGTGTTTAGAAGACAATTAGAGAGGGCTCTGGGTTGCTATGGTGACAGACCAACCTGCTAGACCTGATAATTCTCCTCCTAACTTCTCATTAAAACAGCCTTGAAAAAATAGAAAAAGATAAAAACTGGGAAGCACACTAGAAAATAAAAGTAAGAGAAGTTAGAATTCGAGTGAAATTTTTCCTGAGCATATCATTTTAGCGTAGATCAAGGAGTGTCATCTTAGATCATTCATCTCTTTGACACCCTCTGAAATAGACAGTTTAGAGCCCCTCAAAGAGTTGAAAAAGGCTTTAAGTGACCTCACCTAATCTGGGATACAGGGCTTCATGGATAGAAAAACATAGAACCTCACACCAACAACCAGACTCTGGTCTTATGCCTGCCTACTAATACATTTTGTTGCTGATTTTTTTTTTCTTTTGTATATTCACTCAGAGATTAATACTCCTAGCACCAAACATAACAAAGGTAGATGATGAGGAGAGATTCATTGTGTCCTAGGATTCTTCATCATTGAAGAAGCTCACCAGTTGCAGAACCAGGAAGAATTCCAGCAGCAGCAATCACTTGGGGTTTAATGTTCCATGCAATATAGTTCACCAAAACAAAAGCTCTAAAAATTTAATTTAATTAGAAATCTCCAATTCTCAGATCAAGATAACATCCAATTGTATTGTTTTCGTATTCATTAACCAAATCGATCCAACAATTCTATACTTCACCAAATGTTATAGGTGTTCAAAAGTAAAAAAAGAGACATCCTGAGATATGCAAGAACTCAGAAAGTAATCATTATTCTTCCTTTCTTAAAGAAAAGTTTCATTTAGATATTCCAATACATTGAAAAAAATCAAGAAAGAGTTCTGGTTCTGAAGTAGGAGATTAGCAGGACTTGTTTCTTGATCAGAACCCTGATCACCAAAACAGAATCTGGTCCAGACATGATAAAGTGGAAAAACCAGCAAGAACCAGCAATGGTGACAAGAGCAATCACTAGCTGTCCTTGTTCATTGTCATAAGACTCTCCCATCAGTACCAGGACAATTTACAAATGCCGTGGCGGTGACCCAAAAGTTACCATCTCTTTCCATGGCAACACCTCAGAAGTTATCACCCCTTTCCTAGAAAATTTGCATTGACTTATTAATTAGTACTGACCCACCCCCTTAATTTGCATATAATTAAAAGTGAATTTATGTGAGTATAAACACAGTTGCCAAGAGCCCATATGTTGCTGATTCTGGGTGTACTTCCTATGAGTTAGCCCTGCTCTGCTCATTCAGTAAAAGATCGCTATCTAACACTAGGAGCTCACCCTGGAATTCTTTCCTGGGAAATGCCAAGAAGCCTCCTGGGCTAATCCCCAGTTTGAAAGCTTATCTGTCCTGCATCGTCTGGCAAGCATGAAGGGACAAAGATGATGAATGAGAGGCAGGGACTGAAACAGCAGTGAGACAGTGGTGATCGGTAGCAAGATGGTGAGTCGGTGGCAATCAGAGGAGAGCTGGTGAGACAATAGAGACGGTAGCAATTGGCAATCAGCAAAGAGTTGAGACAACAGGAGACAGTGAGAGATGGCAAGATAGAGGCTGGCGAGGTGCAAGAGGTGGCAATCGGCCATCAGCAGTCTGTGGAATGGCGAGACAGCAAGAACGGTGATTGGAGAGACAAGAGATGGCGATTAGCGGGAGATGGTGAGATGGCAATTAGCATTACAAAGCTGTAACACTAGCCAAAGGCTCTTTTTTTTTTTTTTTTTTTTTTTT
>NW_016107747.1:374671-380030 GCF_001604975.1 Cebus imitator
TTTTTTTTTGAGACGGAGTCTTGTTCTGTCTCCAGGCTGGAGTGCAGTAGCGCAATCTCGGCTCACTGCAACCTCCGCCTCCTGGGTTCAAGCGATTCCTCTGCCTCAGCCTCCCGAGTAGCTGGGACCACAGGCGCGTGCCACCACGCCCGGCTAATTTTTTTGTATTTTTAGTAGAGACAGGGTTTCACCATGTTGGCCAGGATCGCCTCGATCTCCTGACCTCGTGATCCGCCCTCCTCGGCCTCCCAAAGTCAAAGGCTCTTTTAAGATCATCATCTTTCCTGCAGGCAGTGGAGCTGAGTGGACAGGCAAGTAGCCATAGTGCTGTTGCCTTGTGCGGGACCCGCCACTCTGGCAGGCTGGCAAGTCACAGGTCCCCATGCCGTGCTCCCCCCACAACATGGCAGCCAAGCTCACCCAGGCTGAGGGAACCTGGAGAGACTTTCACCCGAGTCCCACATAGAAGACCAGTCAGTGTCATTTTGCCTCCTGTGGATGGATGAATGTCCCTTCTGCCCTCCCAAGTCCTCACCCCCCTTGAATCATGTGAGCCAGGGAATAAGGGTCAGTTTAAAGTCCTCCATCATTTGGGTACCCCGAAGCACGTCCTTTTCACCTCTCCTCTGGGCCTTTTCTTCTGACTCCGTTTTGTTGCTCTGCCAGCCATTTTATTTTCAGTTCTCAATTATATGTTTTGTTTGAAGTTTTTTTTTAACTTTGATTTTCTGTTAGCTGTATTTGGGCAATTGTTTAAGGCAAGACACTGGGTTGTGAGAGGTCCCCGTTTTGCTGACTCTGGGATGCCACAGTCGTTTTGTTCTGTGGTCCTAACCAGCCCTTTGGGGTTCACTGTTGGTTACCCCTCAGAGGCTCTGGGGTTGTCTTCACTTGGTGAGGCCCCTGCTTGGCGGATACTTGGATGCTCTGGGTTTCCAGCACTGGGTGGTGACGGTTGCCTCCTAGGTGCTCTGGAGTGTTCGGCATTGGCATCATCTCTAGGATTATGAGTTGCAGGTCCATCCTAGGGAATTCTTGGTCTTCCCTTTTTCTTGTTTTCTGACCTAAAGTTATCATTTTCTATAATAGCATTTTCTTTTCTTTGTCACTTTATTTACACTTTTCCTTCTACATTTTGCTTAATTAAAATACTTATTTTGTCATATTTAATTCACTGGCAAATGCTTATAATCTACTTTTGTAATGCCTTGTTACCTACACTTACACCTTCTGTGCAGGCAGTGGAAATCTGAAATAGTGAGGACCTGCTTGCTTTCCCTCTTGCTAGACTTAGAAACACTTCTGTGTCCAATAGAAATCCTTGTTTGACATGGAGACAATGACAAGCATCCCAGAGAACTCACCACTGCGGTGTCTTTTAGGCTACTGGAGCAAAAGAAAAAGAAACTCATTTTCTATTGCAATACCATTTGAGTTTAATACAAACTGAAAACCAAGATATTTGGCCTAAACATGGTTCTATACATTATACTGCTTTTTTACAATTGCACTTACCCTGTAAAAAAGAAGGAAAATGGGGGCGGTCTCTTATGTACAGCCTTGTATGGCCCTTTACTGGCTTTTGTAACTTCCAGATACCAGGAAGCCATACTTAAGGGATTCCCTCCTAGCTATTCTTCCTAAAAGGCCTACAGCTTCTCCAGAGTCTCTTCAGTCCCCCAATTCTGAGCAGAGGCAGGTCCCCCAATTCTGGGAGCAGGGACAGGTCACACCAATTCTCTAATGAAAGATTCCACCCGCAGGTCATCAGGCAGTCCTCCCTCTTATCCAGCTTGCCCAGCACATACACACTACTGCCCAACCAGTACCACCGAGAGTGGGGCCCCCATCAGCCCCTAAAGTCCGACTTGAGTCCCTTGTGGGAGGGGAGATAGCTGATGGAAATGGGGGGAAACTTAGAGTACATGTGCATTTTCTATATCTGATTTGGCGTCATACAAATAAAAATTTGGCCAGTGTTCAGAGCATCCAGAAAAGTTTGTAGAGGAGTTTGTTAAGTTGACCATGATGTTCCATTGAACTTGTCATGACTTACGAGTATTGTTCACTTGCTGTGCCGTAGAGAAAAAGCAGAGGAAAAGTGTGTTGTTAAGCCAGTCAATTATGACAAGGTTTGAGAAATAATTCAGGAGGATGAAAATCCCACTCTGTTTTAGGGTTGTTTGGTTGGGGCACTCAGGAAATATACTAATGGAGACCCAGACTCCCCATACAGGCAAGCTCTCCTGGATATATGTTTTTTACTCCATCTGCCCCTGACATTATAAAGAAGCTACAAAAATCAGTAATGGGACTTCAAACTCCTCTGAGACAACTCTTAAACATGGCCTTCAAGTTTACAACAATGGGGACAGGCAAATCTTTTATTGGGTCATCTGCTCTGCCTGAAATGCCTACTTTTTTATTCCTCCAATCAACATTCAACCCCATCTTCAAGACTTTCCCTTCAGGAGATCTTATTTTATCTGATATTTACCTCATCAGAAAGGTTATTTTTGTATCCTGAACTTTAGGAGAAATACAATCAAAAATAAAATCTCCTGCCAATTCAGAAAATCCTCCCCACAAAATATAGGAAAGAAAAAAAGTAGTTTTATTATTGAATAAAGTTTAAGCCAGACTCTGATGTGGATCACAGGCAATCTGTTAAGGAGATCACAAAGACAGAAAGCTCGCTCTTTATAAAACCAAACAGATACAATCCATTACAAGCATGTTCTCAAAATAAGTGATAACTAGATCTCAAGTAAGGGGACTTTGATGTGTCCTTCGTCACACATAATTCATCCTAAACTCACCTGGTAATTGACGTGGTTATTTGTGTTTGTTAATTGATTTTATCCAATGGAAAAATAAACTCGTATCTCTCTCTCTTTCTTTTAACTTCTCACATCTTTACTGCAGTTGGTGGTCTTGCAACTTACAGCCAAGTGTCCTGCCAAAGAGAGAGTTCTATCCTTCCATGGGAACTGGGAGATGGGGAGATCAGCGTACTATCTTCCTTGATGAGTACATTTCAAAGAGATGAGCTCCACATCCCTGAGACAAAGATTCTGGGTTGTAAAACTGCCAAGAAGTTCATGTGTCTTAAAAAAAATAGTTACCTCCATCTCAAACAATCAGAGAGAGAATTTATAAATTTTCGAAGTAAATACTCTAAGAAAAGGGATGCAGAAAGTCTCTCTCCTTTTTGTACTAAGGAGATTTTTTTCCCCCTTTATTCTTAATGAGTGTTTGCCCTTGCAAAGTCCCACAACCTCTTTGGTCTGTGTCATTAAATGTTATTTCATTGACAGGGGTATTTATATACTCCTCATCTCTTTTTCCTACTAGATCATACTAGAAACTGTGTCATGTACATTTGTGTGGTGGCACCTGATGTGTCCCCTGCATACAACTTAGTCCTTTCAGTCTATTTTTTTATTTTGCTTCTAGTCTTTCTATTCAGCCTGTCTCTGGCTTTGGTCATCAACTACAAGCATCCGTAATCTCTTTGGCTATTGTTCCTTGAGACTGGTGGGGTCCTCTGTGGCTTGGTCTCCAATGATTCCCTTGGAAACTGCCTCTTTAAGGAGCACAGGTGTGTGAAACCCATACATTTGATGGAACCTGACTGTCTTCTTGGTGCTGATTACAGGAGAATCAGTAACAAGAAAATAGTAGCTGTGGTTGCCAAGTTGAGATGATATCATATGTACCTAATTATAGCTAAGCCATGCAAAACTTACAAACTTCAACAGTGAATCAAATTGTGGGAAAATAATAGGATAAAATCTTCCACTTTTTGAGGGCTCCTTATTTGTTGACAACTATGGTAGGTTGTGATTTATACTTCTGAGAGAAAAACCCAAGAGCATGGTGAAGAATTAAGGTTTTGGAGGGGCACCCTGCAAGAGAGATGCCAAACTCCCAGAGAGAACGGTAGCAGAAGAGGAGACTTAGGATAACTTGTCAAATGAGAATTTTTGAGCATTTTGCTTTGTGGTATGTGATGTAAAGTCTATTCTGTGGCAAAATTTTCAACAAATTCTATATTGCTCATTAATGCTTTCTTTGTGTGAGTAAATTCCCTTTGGGGAATGCAACTAGTATTACATTTTGGGTGGTTCAAGTACAATGGAGAGCAAAAACAGAGACTCTATACGGGGACATCTGACCTCTGTGTTCCATTAGTCCTTAAGTATTCACTCAAAACTATCTCCTCAATGGTGATGACTCCTGGATATTTTCCAGCTTTCTTATGAAGAGAATAGGGACAATATTTAATTAAAGTAATTCAGATATTAAGTTGAATAATTTCCTAAGAGTGGGGCTGCTGAATATTGATATGATTTCAAAAAAGTATTCAAGCATCAAATGGAGATGGAGGTGCAATTAGATGATTTTAAAGGTACCATGGAACCCTTAAAGCAATATTTCCAAGGAAAGTTTTCTCGTTTTCTTCTCTAAATTAAGAATCTTTTTAAAAAGTCTGTTTCTGTTTGACCAAGAGGATAGGAAGTAGGACTCCATACCCCAGTCCTGCACTACTTCTTACTGTGCAAAGACTGCTTTTTGCTCTCCTCTCTTCACCGCAGCTCGGCACGATCCAGCTAGTGTAGCTCCCAGTCCACCAGCCAGAGGGTTTATGGGGTAGTTTGAAGCTCCTGCTTATACAAAGGCCAAGCGTGTCTCAGTATCCTCCCAGTGGAGTCCTCATCTCTCTCCAAGTCTCACATTTTTCACATTTATATGTAGAGCCATTCAGCTTGGACTCAGCTAACTTGATCTTGCGTGTTCACATCTGCCAATTAATATTATTTTCCAAGTATGGGACAACTTTTATACTGAGAATGACTTTGTTTGGTTTGAGAAAACAGGAACATCTTCAAATTATAAACATCCACTTTCTTTAGAAATCACTAGGATTGGGATAAATAAACAATCTTTTTCTCATTCCACCCATTTTACTGAAAGCGTCTGTCCTTTGTCCTTGCTAAAAGTGCCCCAGGCGCTCAAGCTGGAAACCTAGGGCCTGTCTTCCCCTCTATCCCACATCAGAGCCATCACCGAATCAAAGTAATTTTATTTTCAAATTACAGTAATACTCTGGCTACTCTCTTCTGCTTTCACAGCCACCACCTTAGTTCAAGTCACTGTCATCTCTTATGATGACCACTGCAATAGTTTCCAGTGTGGTTTCTCTGCTTCCATTTAATTTTCACAGAGCAGTCATAGCATTCTTAAAATGCAAATGGAATCATGTCACTTTCCTGCCCAAATCCAACCCTTCAATAATTTCTCAATGTGTTCGATAAAACCCAGACTGTAACACGGTCTATTGGCTGTCTCTTCAAGC
>NW_016107747.1:380243-480486 GCF_001604975.1 Cebus imitator
TGCTATTTTCTCCCTAATACTTTTCCATAGTAAATCACTAATTTCGTTCAGTTACATTGGGATGAATAGTTTTTTACTGATTTACTAAGGTTTAGCTATACTCAGAATTATTCTGGCAACTCATACTTACCGATATACTACTGGCATTTCTAATTTTCCTCACTAAAATATTTAATCATAGATAAACATGCACCATGAGCTTAGTTACTGCAGAGATATGTCTTCCCTAACTTAACTTGAGACTGTTTCCTACCTTTTTCAAGATGCCAACTGTCTTTAGTTTTTCAAAGAACCATGCATGTATTTATTTTAGCCTTTGGTATTGTACCTATAACTGTATAAAATGTATTATACAGACAAAACATATGTCATGTGTGAACTCATGATAAAAAGTCTTATTTCTGTTTTCATTACCAAGGAAGAGTATCCAACATTTAAAAAAAATTTAATCTCCTTCAATTTTAATTTTAAAAATTTCAGAGTCACGGCTCAATGTTATGTTTTTAGGGGCAAATGGGCTGGAAAAAGCTACCAATCATAGCTAAGCCAAAAAACCTGCTGTGTGTCCTTTTGACCACCAGAGACACCAGAGGATGGATGATCAGGGCGGGACTTGTGTGAAAGATATGGTAAAAGGTCACATATTAATGGGCACACCAATCACTCCCAAGTTGATGGTTTTTACTTTGCTTAGTCTTTGATGGCACATTCAAATTGGATAATTTAAAGATAATTTCATAAAAGTCTCTACAAGGGACTCAAACAAATCAGCAAGGAAAAAACTGAACAATCCCATCAAAAAGTGGGCAAAGGACCTGAATAGACAATACTCAAAAGAAGATATACAGACAGCCAAAAAACATGTAAAAATGTTTAACATCACTAAGTATCAGAGACATGCATATTGAAACTACAATGAGATACCACCTTACTCTTGGAAGAATGGCCATAATTTAAAAATCAAAAAATAATAGACATTGATATGGATGTGGTGAATAGGGAAATCTTTTATACGGTTGGTGGGAATGTAACCTAGTACAACCACTATGGAAAACAGTATAGAGATTCCATAAAGAACTAAAAGTAGAACTATGATTCCATCTAGTAATCCCACTACTGGGTTTCTACCTAAAGGAAAAAGAGTCATTATATGAAAAAGACACACGTACGTGCCTGTTTATAGCAACACAATTCACAATTGCAAAAATATGGAACCAGCTTAAATGTTCATCCACCAAAGAGTAGATAAAGAAAATGTGGTAGATATACACCATGGATTCAGCCGTAAAGCAGAATCAAATAATGGCCTTTGCAGCAACTTGAATGGAGTTGGAGACCATTATTCTAAGTGAAGTAACTCAGGAATGGAAAACCCAATATCATATGTTCTCACTTACAAGTGGGAGCTAAGCTATGAAGATGCAAAGCCATAAGAATGCCATGATGGATTTTTGGGACTCGGGGAGAAGAGTGGGAGGAGGATGAGGAATAAAAGACTATATATTGGGTACAGTGTACACTGCTTAAGTGACAGGTACACCAAAATCTTAGAAATCACTACTAAAAAACGTAACCATTTAACCAAAAAACACCTGTTCTTCATAAACTATTAAAATAAGATAAAAATAAAGATTTTAAAAAGTTTAAGTAGGGTCAAGGAAAAGCAAGAGGGAACTCTAGTACCTGGAAATGCCTGAGCCAGTTGTAAATTTCTATTGAGTTTGGGTCCCCTTGTTACAGCACGGATCCTACTTTAATATACAAGTGAACTCTTTAAAAATTAGAATACATTTAGTATATTTCTAACTTAATTTTTATATAGGTAAATTTACATGGATCCAAAGGAATAAAGGATTTTCAATGTTAAGTCTCTCTCCCCCTACTCACAGCCACTCATTAGTTGTGAATCTTCTAGAGATATTATCATATATAAACAAACAAATAAAAATTGTTTTGCCTTTTTCCATTTTTAACAAAAATCTTGGCAATATTGTGAGCACTTACTCTATACCAGTTTCTGTTCTAAGAATTTACATTTAACTGACTGTGAAACAACCCTATAAGACATATACTGTTATTAATCTCTAGTTTATAGATGAGAAAACGGAGAAACAGAAAACACAGGTGTGCCCAATATCACATAGCTAATGAGTACTGGGGGTAAGATTTGAACCTAGGCTGTCTGATTCCAGTTCCTATTCTCTTAACCACTTTATTGCATGGCTTCAGAGATCATACTGTTAACATAATAAATGTTATGTTTATTTAATAATAATATTATCCTATATATGTTATAAAATAATATATATAGGATAATAATTTTATCCTATATATAACATAATAAATGTTAAACTATATATGTTATAACATAATTTTATCCTATATATGTTATAAAACAGCATTTTACTGTTTCTGTGATATAATAATGTATTTTTAAAAATTTCATTTATTCCATCTACTTGTTTGGAAATTATGCACTCTATTTTTTTAGTTGTTACTCTTAAAAACATAATATGTATACTTAATGTAAAGTCTACAACTAATTATTTCTATTCTCTTCGGAAACAATACATATCACTCTAATCCCATTCTCCCTGGTTTATATGCTAGCATTTTCTATTGTGTCCAATTTGGGATCTATCATACTATTTTTTAAATTTATAAGTTAAGACATTATTATCGCTGTATGCAGTCTGTATTTGTTTAGATTTGCCTATGTATTTTCCATTCTTTTTGCTGACCTTTCCATCCCACCTTTAAATCTCATGTGCACATAAATGGATTAATCATAATTTGGACTCATGATATGCTGTCATCATTAATCCACCATGATCTACATTTTAAAATTCTCTCTTTTTGCTTAAGGAACAACTACGAATATATTGCTGAACCCACAAACACTAACTATAACATGTCTATGTACAAGTTTTTCTTGCATCTCAAAACAATTCATGTTTTCTCAAAGTACATCCTTCAGAAGTTCCTCTGGTCTGCTGGTGGTAAATGCTTTTACTTTTTGTTAGGTGATAAAAGTCTTTATGTCACCCTTTGTCTTGAGTGATAATTTTGTCGCATAGAGAATTCTAGGTTGATAGATTTTTCTCAGGATTTTGAAAATATTTTATTATCCTTGGATTCCACTTTTTGGTTGATGAGAAAGCTTGGATTCCATTTTTTGGTTGATGGTTGTTAGTCAAATTATTGTTCTGTTTAGTGGCTGTTTCTTTCTGACTGCCTTTTAGAGTTTCTTTGTCTTTGGTACCCTGCAGCTACATTATAGTATGTCCAGGTGTGAATTTGCTTTTTTTATTCCTGCTTGGTTTATGTTGTGATTCTCATATCTATGGATGTATATCTTTCAGCATTTCTGGAAAATTCTCAACCATTATCCCTTCTCTTCTTCAACTTCATCCTTTGAAAATATATACTAGATGTTTTCCCATTTTATACTCCATTTATCTGAACATTTAAAAAAAATATTTCACCACTCCGTAGTTCTCTGCACTACATTCTGGGTAATTCCTTGATTTCTCTTTTCCAATTCACTGTTTGTTCTATTGTGTCCAAACCGCTTTTTAATTCCCCTTGATTATCATTTTTCTTTCCAGAAGTTCTATTTGGTTCTTTTAAAAATCTCCCTAATCAACTATAATTCCTTTAAATATTTTAAACAATTGTTTCATATTCTGTAACTGGTAATCCTAATATCCAAAGTTTTTTTTTTTTTTTTTAAATATTTATCCTGACCACTCCTCATGGCACCTTTTAACTCATTTATTTGGTATATTTTGTTCATGAATTCACATTTAAATGACTTGAGTCTGTGACTACTTGATAGTTCTGGACTGAGAATGTTTATCTCTAAAAAGAATTTGCATTTGCTTCTGCAGCGTATCTGATTGGAGCCACTTTAATTTAACTTGTGGCTCTGGGGATTACCTAGGCGGAGGTAGTATAAATTTGAAGCTCCGATTTGTATCTGTAAGCTTATAATATCATTTCTCAGGAAGTCTGTTGTTTTATATATAGATATAATCCAGAAAAGGAGCAGAAACAGGTGACTTCCCACATTGGCTCTCTTTGCAAGCAGATGGGTATTTTCCTCAACAACCTCTTTAAGTGACTACTGAGTAGTCTAAAGCTACCCTCCCATTCCCTGAATCAGTCAACCATTAATCCCTCAAACTCTGGATTCCTAAAATAAATTTTTGCTTTCAGAAGCACTCAGTTCTGTCCATCTTTGTTTATCTCTGTAATTTTTGCTTATTCATTTTTGCTAGTCCTTAGGGATATTTTATACTTCTTTGTGTGCCCAGCAATACAATTGACATGGTTTGATTCTGTCTCTGCACCCAAATCTCATCTTGAATTGTAATCCCCATAATCTCCACATATTGAGGAAGGGACCTGGTGGGAGGTGATTGGATCATGGGAGTGGTTTCCCCCATGCTGTTCTCATGATAGTGAGTTCTCACGAGATCTTATGGTTTTATTATATGTTTGACAGTTCCTCCCACTCTCTCTCAATCTCACCTGCCACCATATAAGATATGCCTGCTTCCCCTTCTGTCATGATTGTAAGTTTCTGGAGGCCTCCCTAGCTATGCAGAACTGTGAGTCAATTAAATGTCTTTTCTTTATAAACTGCTCACTCTCATGAAGTTCTTTATAGTAGTGTAAAAATTAACTAATACAGTAATTTATATATATATACACACACGTACAAATTTATAAATTATAAAATTATATTTATATATTTATTATATATATAATTTATAAATATATTAGTATATATTTGTATATTTATTATTTACCTAGCAGCTGATTGTTTCATGACAGTGTGGGAGGAGATTTTCAAAATACCTAGTCTTTCATTCTGCCCAAGAAAGAACTTCCTAGAGTGATCTTTTAAAAGATAAGCTTTTTACCCCTAATTAGAATTTTGTTTGACTTTTAAAAAATTTTTATTATACTTTAAGTTCTGGTGTACATGTGCATACCATTCAGGATTGTTACATGGGTATACACATGCATTGGTGGTGGTTAGCTGCATCCATCGTGCCTTCATCTACATTAGGTATTTCTCCTAATGCTATCCCTCCCCAATCCCCCCGCCCCCTGCTATTCCTCCCCTAGTTCCCACCCCCCAGGCCCTGGTGTGTGATATTTCCGTCCCTGTGTCAGTGTGTTCTCATTGTTCAACATCCACTTATGAGTGAGAACATGTGGTGTTTGGTTTTCTGTTCTTGTGTCAGTTTGCTGAGAATAATGCCTAATTAGAATATTTTAATGAATGCTCAATGTTTTTAGAATAAAGACTAAAATATATCTTCACAGAGTCTGTGAAGACTTGTTGAATATAGTTATAGTTTTACATTTATATGTGTATCATTTTTTAAATGTCTGGTAGCCTCCAAGATAACTGCCCCACCCAGCCCAAGAGTCTCACCTCCTGATATTTATGCTCAGTGTAGCTCTCTCCCATATGCAAACATATGCAATAAGGCTGACATATGGAACCTAGGATATTGTGGAAAAGACAATGTGTGACTTCTGCAGTAAGATCATAAAAGATATCTCACTTCTGCCTTGCTCTCTTGGGTCACTTATTCTGGAGAAAGCCAGCTGTCATGCCAAGAGGCACCTAAGCAGCTGTATGAAGAGTTCATATGGTGAATAACTGAAGCCTCTTGCCAGCACGCATGTGAGTGAGCCATTTTAGAGACACATCTTTCCTCTGAAAATCTTTGAGCCAGAACCACCCAGTGAAACTACTCCTAAATTCCTGACTCACAGACTTTGTGAGATAATAAATGATAACTTGTTTTAAGCTACCAGGTTTTGGGATTAATTTGTTATACAGCAAAAGATAATAATAGATAATTAATATAATGTCCATTTCTTTCCCTACACTGAATACTTCAAGAAGCAGAGACTGTGTCTGTTTTTGCTTACCCTTGCATGCCCTGTGCCTGGCATATAGTAGAGACTTAAGAAATATTTGTTGAATCAACAAATAAAGCAATCAATATAAAAATTGTATGTCCTTAGTCCCTAGCAAAGATTTCATGACAAAAACGCCAAAAGCAATTGTGACTAAAACAAAAATTGATAAGCTCATTAAAGAGCTTCTGCACAGCAAACAAACCAAAAACACACCCATCAACACAGTAAAGAGAGCCTACAGAATGGGAGAAAATATCTGCAAACTATGCATCTGACAAAGGTCAAATATCAAGAATCTACAAGAAACTTAAATTAATAAGGAAAAAACAAATAACTCCATTAAAAAGTGAGCAAAGGACATGAACAGGTATTCCTCAAAAGAAGACATACATGTGGCCAACAAACATATGAAAAAAATCAACTTCACTGATCATTAGAGAAATGCAAATTAAAATCATAATGAAATACCATTTCACACCAGTCAGAATGGCTATCATTAAAAAGTCAAAAGATTACAGATGCTGGCAAGATTGCAGAGGAAAAGGAACACTTAAATACTTCTGGTGGGAGTGTAAATTAGTTCATCCATTGTGGAAAGCAGTTTGGCGATTTCTCAAAGAATTTAAAACAGAATCATATTTGACCCAGCAATCCCATTTTTAGGTATGCGCTCAAAGGAATAGAAATAATTTTATTTTAAAAACACATGGATGTGTATGTTCATCACAGTACTATTCACAATAGCAAAGACATGGAATCAACCTAGTTGCCCATCAACAGTAAACTGGATAAAGAAAATGTGTACATATATACCATGGAATACTATGCAGCCATAAAAATAAGATCTTGTCCTTTGCAGCAACATGGATGCAGCTGGAGGCTATTATCGAAAGCAAGCTAACACAGGAACAGAAAACCAAATACCTCATGTTCTCATTTATAAGTGGGAGCTAAACATTGATCATACATGGATGCAAAGAAGGGAACAACAGACACCAAAGCCTACTGGAAGGTAGAAAGTGGGAGGAGGGTGAGGATTGAAAAACCACTTATTAGGTACTATGCTTATCACCTGGATGATTAAATAATCTACACCAAACTCCCGTGACATGCAATTCACCTACATAACAAACCTGCACATGAACCCCTGAACCTAAAATAAAAGTTAAAAAAGAAAAAGAGAGATTGCATGTTCTGTGCCATAGAAATGACCAGAACAATCCCATGGTGAGAAGCTGCTAGAAAAATTATCCTGACATTATATAATGGCCAATATTTTCCTTAGAAACTGAAAAATTTTAGATTTGGAATACGTTTATGCAGAAGCTGCTGTATTTAATGGGTTTTCAAAATATTTGGGTAGTGAAAGATGACAACAGGGATCAGGCTAAGTAGTTCTCATCATTTAAGTTCCTTAAAAGAAAACAAAACATCACAAAATGTTTAAAAATGGCTTTGGTTCTATTTCAAAGAAAGAATTAAAAGGGGAAAGATAAATCCAGAATTTGAGTATGTGGATGTTCCTGGGTATGGGGGTATGTGTTCATTGCAGCAGTGGTGGTGACAGCAGTAGTGGTAATGGTGGTCCTGGGAATGAGGGTAGAATTGCCTCACCCCATCCTTCTGCTTTTCTAGCCTTGACCCTTCCAACAAATAAGGGTTGGAAATTATTCCAAGTGCCTATTTTCCAGCAAGTAACAGCTCAAGTCCTACTTCTTCTGGAAAGCTTTCTCTGACTGTCAGGGGCCACTCCCTTTTGTAACTTCTATTGCACTTATAATCTTTAAGAAATTCATGGAGGTCTCAGTTCATTATATTATGGTTTACTTTTTTTTTTTTTTTTCTCCCCAGAAACAGTGTCTTCTCTCACTCCCAGGCTGGAGTGAAGTGGTGCAATCATAGCTCATTATAATCTCAAGCTCCTGGTCTCAAGCAATCTTCCACCTTGGCCTCTCCAAACGCTGGGATTACGGGTGTGAGCCACTGAGCCTGGCCTGGTTTATGCATATTTGTAAGTATGTTATGTACTTGATTTCCCTCCACGGAACACACAGCATTCTTAGCAGAAAGATGATCCTCTCAGTTAGAATTGCTATTCAGAGCAGTGGGAAATTCACACAGTAGGTCTGGGGGAGGAGGAAGTGGAGGTCATCCTCAGAGTCTTTGAGGATCGGTTTCAGTTTCAGGCTCAAGGGTTAAGTGCTTAGCCAGAGAGAAATACTATGATGAGGCAGAGTCAGAAACCAGCCAGGAAGTGGACTGAAGGCAAGAAGAGACAAAGAGATTCTGAATGTGGGCGCAAAAATGCAGGAACAAGAGTTAGTCTTATTGGGTACTGACTGTATGGTCTCCAGAGCAGATCGCCCAACTGTAAGTTGCAGACCTGGACTGACCTTCTTTCCCAAACTAGACTGTACATTCCTCAAGGATTGGCGTTTTCACTCATCTCTTTCTATCCTCAAGGTATTGCGTAGGGCTGTAAATATGATAGTTTCCCAGTACATTTATATATGTTTATAATATATAATATGATAATTTTATATTTATAAATATATAATACTTAAACTTTTACCTGATTTTTACAGTATTCATGAAATTTACTGTATTTATATTTGATTTTCATATAGCTAGCTGTGTGAGATTAAGCTTCACTAGGTAGACAAAAGGATTGAAGCTTATTAGTTGTGAGTAATATATATACTACAAAAATGAGCCATTGTTGGTGACCTCTAAAATAAAATTGAGATAACACCTTCACATGCAACATCGTCTGAGCTAACTACATACTGCCATATAGATCACTTGAACCAACCTTAATGGATGAGTCATTTGTAATCAGGAAATAAATTGAATACAAATAGTATTTGCTAAAGAATGTGGTTTTCTCTTGCAATATTTACTCATGTTTAATATGTGTCTAAATTATTGCTACCCTGAATTCATGAGGTTGAAAGGAATAAGGTTTAATTGCTGTGTGATCAGTTAAAATATTAATTGTGTTTATTGTTTTGTATTTGTTCCTTCTGCCATTTCAAGCAGGTAGCCAGGACCTAGATAATTCCTGTGATTTTAATTCATTTTAAAATTTGAATTTTAATTTTTGGCAAGGCTGAAACCTGAAGCTACTTGAGATAAAAGGATCTTCACATATTTGTTGGAACCTAAATTCATTGAAGAGATCATTACAAGTGAAAAGATTATTCCAAGTGCCTTTGAGGAACAATTAGGGAAGAGAAGAGTGGATATAGAACTCTGGCAAGAAATGTATTTGGGGTGCCAGATAGCTTTAAATGCTTTAGTTTAAATGTCTATAGATGGGGTGAACTTTACTCAGATTGACGCAGTCCTTTCCTGTTTCTGGCATGTGACTTGAGAACTGCTAACAGGCAGTAGTAGGAGAAAGGGGAGGCTTTTCCAGACTGGGAAAAAGGCAGCCTGAGGCCATGAGGTAGGAGAAAGCAGCACTGCCCCACAAGGTGCATCTAAGAAGAGATGAATGTAGAGACTACCCTTCAGTATCTGAGGCCTAGAAGCTGAATTTACTGCTGGTTTCGTGAGGGAGAGCTCGGCTGCACAGACAAGGCCTCACTGAAACATGTAACCTGCAGATCTGACAGTGGGTTATTGGTACGCATCTTTGGGTTGTGTTCTTTCTAGGGGCAGGAGTGGACTGACCTCCGCCTTAGAAGCAGTTTCACTGGAGTGAGTTCACCACTTACTGTTTGATTTCCAAAGTGGGAGGCTGTCACTGATTGGCTGGCTTTCAGAGGAAAGTATGTTTTTTCTGAACAGAGTAGCAGTTCTGATATTTACCTGTTAGCGTGGCTATAGAGTTACCAATTTTTTCTTAGAAATATGGGAGTTTTATTTTTTATTTTGCTTAATTCTCAGAAAGATGGGACCTTATGCTCAGGTTTGCTCCCTAGACAAAGATTTACAACTGCACATACTCTTTCTGAAACGGGGAGCTTCCAGACCATGGGTGACCACTGGGTTTTGGACATGAGAATATGAGGGGCAACCATGAGGGCATGGAGGTGACAGGCCTTCCCTGTTCTCCAGGCATCATGGAAACCTCATGGCTTCTGCTGTCGTATAGAAAAGAAGGTGCCCACAGTAATGAATAGTGAATTGCCTCCCAACCCAAGAGATAGGTGCTAAAAGCAAGATTTGAACTGATTTAAAGAATAGAAATAAATGCAGTACTTCTTTCAGCCCTGTGTTTGTAGACTGATATGATTTTCCTCATTTTATGAAGGGGGATAATTATGATACACACTTGTCATTAGAAGATGGAAGAACACGGAAGGAACAGAGAAAATGGGACTGGTGATTTTGTTGGATGTGAAGGGTAAGTGGCAGGCGTTTGTAGTGCAAACATTTCTTCCTTGGCCTCTCAAAAGGAACTCACCTTTCCTGAAATGAAGGAGCTGCGCTAAATCATCTCTAGGGTCATTCACAGATCTAATCCACCTGTTAGTTTTAATAGGACTATGACAGCAGATTCCAAGTTTCAGAATGTAACTGCATCTTGTTAGGAAGGCAAATCTATTCATTCATTAACACCAGGGAAAAGTAAATAAGCTTAGTTATTTTACCTATAATTATAATGTTCTGCATTTGTAAAATGACTTCATGGCACCCATCTCACTTTAAACTCAATAAAACTCTCAAGCTCTTATAGGGTGGGAGATACTAGAAGTGCCCAAGAATTCTGGAGCCCTTCCCTGGCTTTAGTACTGACATTGGGAGGTGTGAAGAGATGGCCACAGAGCTCCTAAACCCTCATCCCCAGCACTCAAGGACTCACCGCCCTGTCTGCTTGGGAGTCTTGCAGCCCATCCTATCACACCTTCTATCTTTTTTCATATCAGCCACCACAGAAAGCCCAACACCTCCACGTCTTCCAACATCACCTGGACTCCCATCCTCAGGAGGCTCTGAACCTTCCCTAATTCTTCCACTCCTCCTTCCACCTGCTCCCAAAGCCCCAATCCTGTCACTGCATCTCCTGAAGCTCTGTCAGTCTCCAGCTAAGTCCTCTGTGCTCTCAGCCTCTTCCGTGTATTCTCTTTATCTGCGTGTTCTCACTGGACTCCTAAGGAACCATGCACCCATAAGGCCTCTCAGGTGAGAGCCATCTCCTCTCTCATATCACTCATACCACCGTGTAGAGAGGCAAGGATCATTGTTGTTGCTTCTGGGATGTTTCTCACTACTCCCTATTGGCCTAACTTTTAATCTTATGCCATTGCAATTCTGCTATACTATCCCCACTCTGAGCCTCAGACATCTTCAGATTCCTCAGTCACTTCATGAAGATTTTAGCTCGTGGCTCACAGTCACTCTCTCCATCACCACCCCTGCCCTCGTTCTTGAGGATTTCGGTATCCACATGGATCACCCTTCCAATATCCTGGGTTCTCAGCTGGGTTTTTAACAAAGATCCTACCTACTTCAGTTAAACACTCCCAGGACCCACAATGGCTCATTTCATTACCTATACTGCATACTCCAGTGTCTTGAATCCAAGCCTTTGGGTCTCCTACTGTTTCACTCACTCCTACTGGTATCCAGAGTCAATTGTTTTGGTGACCACACTGAGATCTATGATCCATCGATCCTGTCACCTTTTCACAGTCTTCCTCCTCTCCCATCATGCCCCTACTTCTTGGATTCTAGAAACCATCATAATTGTTTTCTCATATGTACCTTCAACTTCCTTGTCCCTCTTTTCTGTCTCCATACTGTTCTGGGAAAACTTGACCTTGGTAAAATACACCTCTCCACATCCTTGCCACCTGCCTCGTGCTGTGAATGTGGCTGGGGGAAAATGAACAACTATGCTGACCAGTGGTGCTGCCCAGCAAATTGAAATTATATTTTTCTTTCCTCTTGCCACTCAACGTGTAGTTCATAGTTCCACAACATCAATATTTCAGAGATTACTAGAAATGCAGGATCTCTATCCCCAACCCAGATCCACTTAATCACAGTCTGCTTTTTAACAAAATCCCCAGACATTTCCTATACACATTAAGGTTTGAAAATAATGACCTAGAGGATGATTTAAAACCTTTCTGGCTGGGCACAGTGGCTCACTTGTAATCCCAGCAATTAGGGAGGCCGAGCCAGGAGGATCACTGGAGCCCAAGAGTTCAAGACCAATCTGGTCAACTTAGCAAAACTTCATCCCTACAAGAAGTAAAAAAAAAAAAAAAAGTTACCCTGGCATGGTTGTGTGTGCCTGTAGTTCCAGCTATTTGGGTGGCTGAAGTGGGAGGATTGCTTGAGCCCAGGAGGTGGAGGTTTCAGTGAGCTGAGATCAGGACACTTCACTCCAGCCTGAGTGACAAAGTGAAACCCTGTCTCAGAATAAATAAAATAACCAAATAGAACCTTCTTTTTTTCTTAAACCTCCAATACTTCCAGACCACCCTTATTCTCAGCTGATGAGTTCACTTGCTGTTTCAATGAGGAAAAAAAAAAGCAACCATATTTCCATCCCTGCCTACCAGCTGTACAGAATCTGTGCCTGTATCCTCTGTGCTTTCTTCCCTCACTGTGGGTGGACTGCCAATGCTCTTTTCTAAGGCTGTTCATCGTACCCGTGCTTCAGCTCTCCTCCCCTCTGCCATCCCCAGGAGACTACTTCAACTCTCTCTCTCTTTCTCTCTCTCTCTCTCTCCCCCTCTCCCTCTCTCTCTCTCCCTCTCCCTCTCTCTCTCTCTCTCTCTCTCTTTCTCTCTCTCTCTCCCTCTCCCTCCCTCTCCCTCTCTCTCTCCCTCTCCCTCTCTCTCTCCCTCTCCCTCTCTCTCTCTCTCTCTCTCTCTCACATGTCCTCAATGTTTCTTTCTTCTAAGTCTTTCCTATCAGCATCCTACCATTCTATAATTTTTTCTCATCTTAAAAATTAAGCACACACATTAAAAAATAAAGCACTCATCCGATGATACATTCTCATGGAGCTGCCCGTTTCTCTGCTTACTTTTATAAAACTCTCCTGAGAGTGTTCTCATTCTCCTCCTATTTCATCCCTCTAGCCAGGCTTTCATCTTACTACTCCACCAAAACCGCTCCGGCTGTGGGCACCAGTGACCTCTACATTGCTGAATCCGAGGGTCAATAAATCCCCTTTTCACTTGACCTCCAACAGTAGTTACCTAGTTGATCAAGCCTTTCTTAAAACAAACAAACAAACAAATTCTTTCCTTGCTTGAAACAATAAATGCCCCAAAACATGTTTACTTTCTACTTGTGATCAATTCCTAGTTTAAGTTTACGATTTTAGGTTAAATACACATCCCCTTTGGCATTGTGAAAGCATTTTTCCTTGTTTTTGTTTTACACTAAAATATGGTTGGAAAGAATGGTATTACTATAATCCCTGGTCCATTGTATTTGACCTGCTTTTACTTTCTCGAAGACTTTAGGATCTACAATTCATCACTTGGGTTCAGAAATTTCACATTGATATGTTTCTTTGTGGGTGATTTTTTATTTGTTATACTGGATTCACAGAGGTCTTCTTGATCTGGATGGTCACATCCATCAGTTCAGAGCATTGTTCTTAATTACTTGTAAAATAATTTCTTCCTTCTACTTTCTATGTTCTCTCTTTCTGAAATTCCTACTACTTGGATATTGAATTGCCTTACATTGATTCTTTAATTTTTCTTTTTTCTTCAAAATTTTTCCCCATCTCCTTTGCAGTTTGTTTGTTTGTTTTTATTGTTACTCTACTTTCTGGGATTTCCTTTATCTAATTCCAATTATTATTATTTTTATTGTTGCTATCGTATTTGTAACTTCTAGGGCCCCTTTTTGTTGTAAAACTACTTTTGAATAATTTCCTCTTCTTGTGTAAAGGATTTAATAGCTTCTTTTTTCTCTCTGAGGATATCAGTTATAGCCCCATGTCTTCCTCCAGTTGTCTTCTTGCATTGCTTCTTGCATTGTTTCTATTTCTTCCTTATTTATTTTTTTTCCTGTTTATTGTTTTGCTCTATTGTTTAGGCTTTCCCCCTGCCAAATGTCCTGTGATTGGCAGTCTTGGGTTGAATTTAAGAGTAAGTCACTAAAAAACTGATTGGACACCTTGTATGTGAATGACAGAGAGAGTGTGTGTGAAGGTGTAGTCTTCAGCTAGGCTGTATTATAGGTTGATTTAGCTGAGATGTTTGCTTAAGAAACCTCCCAATAGTCATATTCTAAAGTTTTGGGGGTTTTTGTTTATTCTTATTATTTTAACTTTTATTTTAGGTTTGGGGGTACATATGAAGGTTCATTACACAGGTAAACCTGTGTCATGGGGGTTTGTTGTACATTTTATTTCATCACCCAGGTATTGAGCCCAGTACCCCATAGTTATCTTTTCTGCTCTGTTTGTTTTAATCTTGGCCTGGTGTATTTTCAAAGCATAAAATGCTCCAGTCGCTGGTCCTGGAGAAGCATAGCACACTGCTAATGTTTTCATGGAACTACAACATGGAGGTAGATAAAAGTATTGTTGTTCAATATGCAAAGTTTCACTTAATCTTCTCTTGTGAGTATCTACCCCTCATCTGTTCCTGTCGTCCCATTTGGAGTTTTTCTGGTGAATTTTCTCCATGTACTGGTCTCTGCCTTGATGAGGCAGAAGAGGGGAGGAGTAGAGAAGAATGATGTGGCTGCACAAGGCAATGAAAGGTGCTGGTGGCATCTAGTTACTTCTTATACATAATATCAACCATTTCTCCTATTTTCAGGCATACATATGAACATCTTCTGGAGGTTCCTGGAACCCTTAAATTCTGAGTCTTTTAGGAGTGTTTTGTAGCATAAATTAGCCTGCTTCTGACTTTGTCCCTTTAATTTTGTTAAAATGTCCATACTCTCCAAAGCAATCTACAAATTCAGTGCAATCCTTATCAAAATTTCAATGGCATTTGTCACAGAAATTTTTTTTAAAATTCTGAAATTTGTACGAAACCAAAAATACCCTTAAGAGTCAAAGCAATCTTGAAGAATAAGAACAAAGCCAGAGACACCATACTCCCTGATTTGAAACTGTGCCATAAAGCTACAATAATCAAAACTGTATGGTACTGGCATAAAAACAAATACATAGGTGAATGGAATAAAATATAGAAGTCAGATATAAACCTCTGCATATATGGTCAGCTAATATTTTAAAAGAGAACCAAGAATAGATACTAGAGGGATGAAAGTCTCCTCAATAAATGATATTGGGAACACTGGATATTCACATTTAAAAGAATGAAATTGGACTGTTGTCTTAAACCATATACAAAAATTAACTCAAAGTGGATTAAAGACTTAAGTGTAAGACCTGAAACCATAAAACCCCAAGAAGAAAACAATTCCTAAGGGAAATGGTCGACACTATGTATAAGAAGGAAACATAAAGAAAAAGCTCCTTGATACTAGTCTTGGCAATGATTTTTTGGATATGATGCTAAAAGCACATGACAAAAGCAAACAAGCCAACAAATGGGACTGCATCAAGCTAAAAAGCTTCTGCACAGCAAAAGAGACAATTAACAAAATGAAAAGGCAACCTATGAACTGGGAGGAAATATTTGCAAACCATATATCTGATTAGCTATTAATATCCAAAGTATGTAAGGAATTCAGACAACTCAGTAGCAAAAAGACAATAACCTAATTTAAAAATGACCAAGAGACCTGAATAGATCTTTTACAAAAGAAGACATATACTGGGCCAACAGGTATATGAAAAGGTGCTCACCATCACTAATCATTGGAGAAATGCAAGTCAAAACCACTATGAGATATTACCTCACACCTGTTAGGACGGCTAGTCTCAAAAGGCAAGAGATAACAAGTGTTGGTGAGGGTGTGGAGAAAAGGAACCCTGTACACTGTTGGTAGACATGTAAAATTGGTACAGTCATTATGAAAAACAGTATGGAGTTTCCTGGAAAAATTAAAAATAGAACTGCCATATGATCCAGCAATTCCACTTCTGAGTGAATATCCAAAGGAAATGAAATCAGTATTTTAAATAGGTATCTGTTCCTCCATGTTTATTATAGCATTATGCACTATAGCCAAGATACAGAAACAACATGTGCCCATTGATGGATGAATGCATAAAGGAAATGTGGCACAAACACACACACACACAAACACACACTGAAATATCATTGACCATAAATAGAAGGAAATGCCATGCCATTTTAACAACGTTGATGAACCTGGGGGACATTATGCTAAGTGAAATAAACCAGACACATAAAGGCAAATACTGTATGATCTCATTTATACATGGAATCTAAAAAAGTCAAGGTCATAGAATCAAGAGTAGTACAGTGGTAAACAGTGGCTGGGGAATGGGAAAAATGGGGAAATGTTGGTCAAAAGTTACAGACTTGAAGTTATAATATGAAGTTCAGGGAATCCAATGTGCAGCATGGGTGATGACGGATGTGTCCACTAATTTGATTGTGGTAATCATTACACAATGTTTACCTATATCAATCATCACATTGTACACCTTGAATATATAAATGTTTTTCTATTAAATTTTTTAAAAAACCTTGAGAAAAAAAGAAACACAAGTGATTCTAAAACAAACAAATTCCATTTGCTGGAATTTTAGTAAGTTCTGGAGGGAGTGGCAGTAATGTCTGTTCAATCTACCATATTCAATTGTAATGCCTGTCTTGATTTTTATTTACCAAATTAGAGCATTAAAACACTTATGGCAAAGGATATTAGAAAATATGAGTGCTGATAGATAGATATAAAACAATAGTCAAAGGCTTCAATTTAGCCTTTCTTAGGCCATGGCAGATCATACAGATGAAAAATACAACTAAAAATATATTATGGTAGCTTGTCTTCAAGATGGCCCCTAAAGAGCCTTGGTTTCTGGTATCCATGCTCTTGTGTAGTCCTCTTTCAGGTTTTATCAGGGTTGTTCTGTATGATCAGTAGCATATGGGAAGGTAACTGTGTGACTTCTCAGGCTAGGTCATATAAAATATTGCTGATTCCAACTTGTTCTCTTGGGTCATTCACTCTGGGGCATACCAGCCACGATATCCTAGGGACACTCAGTTGATCCCTTGGAGAAGTCCCTGTGGAGAGAGTCTGAGGACTATCACTAACTTACTAGTCATGTGAGTGAGCCACCGTAGAAGGAGGTCTACCGGCTTAAGTACAACCTGTAGATGATTGTAGTCTCATGAAAGATTTTGAGCCTAAACCCCACCATTAAGCCAGCCTCACAATCCTGACCCATTGAAATCATAAAGGATGATAAAGATTTAAGATTGTTTCAAGCCACATCTTTTGGTGTAATTTTTATGCAACAAGGTATTACTAATAGGGATATTAACATAGTTAATAAGATCAGCCTGATATATATCATCTATAATAAAGGTCAGTAATCAATGACCTGTAGGCCAAATCTGGCTCATTGTTGTTACAATCTGGCTTTATTGTTGAAATGATAAAGTTTCATTGCAACACAGCCCTGCTCATTCATTTATATTGTCTATGGCTGCTTTCACGCTGCATGGCAGAATTGAGTAGATACAACAGAGATTATATGGACTGCATGCCTAATATATATTTACTGTCTGTCCTTTTAAGAAAAGTTGGCCTATCCCTGCTGTATAAAATCAATTTATCTTTCTGTGTATCTACCCTGAAAACTAAGAATATACACTCCTAATAAGGTCTTGTGAGTCATTGCCCAAAATTGGTAATTTTTGGCTCCAAAGACATTTATAATACATTCCAAACATGGAAATAGAACAGAATACATTAGTTGGCAAAAGTGCAATATACCACGGAACTTTTAATTAAAATATAACCTGATGTAGTAGAGAATATTATTTGCAACTGCCCCCTCCGCACAAATCTGCTTTCTCCTTCTTGCTAAACACCTTGCTTTTTAGCTAGACTGTATCACTTAGCCCCTCTTGTGCCTAGATGGGGCCATGCAACCAGTTCGCAGTTTTGCCAACACCTATGAAACCAGCCTCATCACCCCTGTTTAGAGACATCAGCAAACAGCTGCCAGTTGTTCCCCTCTCATAGTCCAGTCTCACGCCTGAATTTAGACCTGTGCACTCAAGTACCTTCTTCTCAGAGATCTGAGTTTCAGCTCTGTGAGGCTCCACCTCCAAATTTAAATGTTAAGAACCATGCCAGCCTTTTTTCTTTGCTTTCATAGCTGCTTTCTGAAAGTTGTTGTAACCATAATACCTTAGATCCCTTAGTGTTTACTCTGTGCCTTTCAATTAACTAGTTAATAATTTTTAAATGAACTTCACTCTGTTAAAATAACTGGAGCAGCCCCAGCATCCACTCTAGCCATTTTCCCAAGAGGAAAGAAAGCATGTGTTCATATAAAGATACGTACTCAAATGTTCATAGCAGCTTTGAATTGCTTCATTCATTAGTAATCCAAACTGTAAACAACTTACATGTCTATTACTGTGTAAATGAGGAAATAAGTTGTGGTACATCCATGTAATGGAAAAGTTTTCAGATATAGTAGAATGAAATACAAATATACACAATATTGTTGATAATTTCCAAAAATCCAGTAAAATAAACTGGACTCAGAAGGCTTAGATTATCTTATTCTGTTTACATGATAGTCCAGGAAAGACAAAATTGAAGTGATGGAAAGCAAATCAGTGTTTGCCAGAAAACTGAGGCAAGGGTGGGAGACTGGCTGCAGAGGGGCATGAGGGATCTTTTGGAAAGAATAGAAATATCCTGTACTGGTAATGAATACACAACTATTCACTTTAAAAACTAATAAAATTATTACTTAAAATTTGGTGAATTTGGCTGAGCATGGTGGCTCATGTCTTTAATCCCAAAACTTTGGGAGGCCAAGGCGGGTGGATCACTTGAGGCCAGGAGTTCAAGATCAGACTGGCTAACATGTTGAAACCCCATCACTACGAAAAATACAAAAAGTAGCCTGGTGTGGTGGTGCATGCCAGTAATCCCAGCTACTTGGGAGGCTGAGATGGTAGAATTGCTTGAATCTGGGAGGTGGAGTTTGCAGAGAGCTGAGATCACGTCACTGCACTCAATCCTGAGTGACAGAGAAAGACCCTGTCTCAAAAAAGAAAAAAATGGCGAATTCTATTTTATGTAAATTATATCTCAATCAACAGATTATACCTAAAATAACAAGTGGAAATTCAATTTAAAAATACCATTTACAGTAATTTAAAAAGTATGAACCACTCGGGAATAAATCTGATAAAAGATATACATGAAAACTGCTAAGAGAAATTAAAGATTTAAATGCATGGATTGAAAGACTCAATATTTTTAAAAATGTAATTTTCCTCAAATTGAACTATAGATTTAATACAATTCCAATCAAAAACCCCAATAGGGTTTTACAAATAGAAATTGACAGTCTGATTCTAAAATTCATATGCAAATGCAAAAGCTCTAGAATAGCCAAAACAACTTTGAAAAGGAAGAAAGTTGTAATACTTACAGTACCTGACTTTAAGACTTACAAAGCTACAGAAATCAAGACAATGTGGTGTCAGCATAAAGACAAACAAATCAACAAAGCAGAGTCCAGGAGTAGAACCACATAGATATGGTCAATTGATTTTTAATGCAAAGGCAATTTATTTGAGAAAGTATGGTCTTTTAAAAAAATGACAGTGGAATATTTAGATATCCATATGCAAAAGAGTGGGCTTTGATCCACATCTCAAAATAGATCACAGACTTAAAACTGTAAAACTTCTAATAGAAAACAGCAGAAAGTTTGAGTCATCTTGGGTTAGGCAAAGATTTCTTATAATAACACAAATACAATCCATAAAAGAATTTGATAAATTGGACCTTATGAAAATTAAGAAGTTCTGCTCTTACTGTTAGAGAACAGACAAATACAAGAAACAGCCTGGAGAAAATATTCACAAACAACTTAGCTGATAAAGTGGTAGAAGAAGACTTCATGTGTTTTTCCTAGCTACAAGGAAATGTCTAATTTTTCACCATTTATTAAGGGAGTTGCTTTTTGTTTTTTATAAGCATTCTATTATGTTTAACAAATTTACTTATATTCCAATTTTGTTTAGCAATTTTATCAAGAACAACTGATAAATTTTATCAAAATTATTATTTTTAAATCGTGTGTTGATAAAGCATTTTTATATTCATCTCTTCCCATTTGTACTGGTTATTTATCCTACTGGCTCTGTCACTACAACAGAATTAGCAGGGTGTAGGATTGGGGAGGAGAATCTTATAAGTTATCTGTCTTTTTCACATTTCATAAACAACTAACTCTTTACCAAAATAAACTATTTAAGTCTGCAGGTTTTCTGTTGATGGAGGGCAGAGGCCATGAGAATGAGTTCTTTCGTTTGCTGCAGATCTTGATGAAAACTGGTTTTGCTACCCTTCCCCAAAAGGTAAAACATCCTGGTCAATTGAAATTGCTCAATAATGTGTTTTCAATCACAGGAAGAAATGGGCAGAATTCTGCTCCCTTGATGAGTGGAAGGACTCTTAGGAGTCATACTGAGTAACATGCCTGGAACAGAAAGTAGTATTTTAATTAACCAACTTTCCTTCCTTCCTTCATGACTGGGTCTCCCTCTATCACCCAGGCTGGAGTGCAGTGGCACAGTCTCAGCTCACTGCAACCTCCATCTTTCAGGTCCAAGTGACCCTCCCACCTCAGCCTCCTGAGTAGCCGGGACCACAGGCATGCACCACCACTCCCAGCTAATTTTTGTATTTTTGGTAGAGGTGAGGTTTCACCATGTTGCCCAGGCTGATCTCAAACTTTTGAGCTCAAGTGATTGCCCACCTTGGCCTCCCAAAGTGCTAGGATTTCAAATCTTCCATATTCTTCTCATCCATCAACAGAGAGTGGGACTGTTGGTTCATTCCCATGTCAGAAAGTACACATGTTGTGGGAGAAGGAAATTAAGTTCAGTCATTTTTCAGCAGACATTTCATGAACATGTTCTCTCTCCAACACTGGAGAATTATTTTCTCCAACTGAAGAATCATCAAGTCACATCATCAGAGAGGGACACACACTACCTATAATCTCCTATCATTTCTGCAAATTGTTTAGGGACACCGCATCATTGACAATTAACTTGACGATGATAGATTTCATAAAACACAGCAATTCTCCCTAAGGAGACTCTAGCAGTGCTTCACCTGAGGGGGGAAAAAAATTGTTTTCAGTCTTTACTTCAATCTATGGTTAAGCATACTTAGACACCTTTTTAGAACCATGTGTCTTTGTTCAAAAATCTAAGAGCGTAGCATGGAGTATTTTTTTCTGTTACAGTACTGTGTAACAAACAACCCATTGCCCCAACCCACAACCTCAGTAGTTTAAAACAGTAAACATTAGTTCTTTCTCATGACTTTTAACTTAAACTGCGGTCCAGCTGATCTTGGGCTAGACTCAGCTGGGCTGAGATTGATTTCAGCTTCTGTTTGGGTTCAGGTCTGCTCCATGAATTTTCATCTGGCTGCTTGAATTATGGTCTTCACCTGGCAAAGATCTGAAGTGCCAAGAAGATTGGTGGAAACTCCATACTTCTTAAAACTTTAACCGGAGAAAAGGTACTGTCATGTTTGCTTATATTCCAGTGGCCAATATACATCATAAGGCCAAACCCAAAATAAATGGAGGTGGAGAAGTATACTCATCTCACAGTAAATCATGGCAAATCTGTGGAAGAAGAAAAAAGTTGTGAAAACACTGCACTCTACCACTCCAAAGTTCCCCAAAGAGAGATGATGTTTTGACAAATAGAAGTAGTGAAAAAAAGAAAAAAGAGAGACAGTCTGAATTGTGCATTAAAGATAGAATGTTTATAAATAAGCAGAATGGTGGGACAAAATTTTTCTGTCAGAGAAAACAATGTAAGCGAAGTGAAAGATATCAAATTTTGCATAACATGCTAAAAAATTAGAAGACAAAATTAGCTGAAGCAGAAGATTCACACTGTAAAATGTGGAAGAAGTTTTAAAAGTGTATGAACCACATTGTCAAAGACCTTGCATAGCTGGTTATGCAAAGTTCGAATAAACGTTAGATTGTACTAAATTACATAGGCAATAGGGATCCATGAGAGATTTTTCAGAAAGGGAATAGCATATGCAAAGCAATATTTAAGAAGGTTAACCTTGAATTGGACCACATGACATATCAGGCAGCAAAGATATTGGAGGTTGGAACTGTAGTTAGGAGCCAATTGGGGATTAGAACTTAAAGTAGATGTTTGGAGAATGGAAAGAAGGTAACTACTATTTCAAAGAAAATATCAGTAAGATCTTACAATTATCTTTTTTAATGCAGATAACAAAAATTGAGTTTGAATTAATTTATTTTTAAACAGGGATTTCATTGTAAGGACTTGGGGATGTCTTGTAGATTTCAGGGTGAGGACTAAAGCTAGATTGCAGAAACAACTGGAATCAAGTTTAGAACTTCATCAGATGTTTTCTCCATTTAAAATTTCTGCTCCTCTCTCTGTTTGCTAATTCTTACTTGTTCTCTCTCTTCAGTCAGGCTTCTTCAACTTATCCCACCCATATGGTAGAAAACCTCATCACTGACAACTCCCCAATTTAAGTCTAGGCACCTAGAAAGGGAGTGATCTAAGTTGCCAGTCCTCAGGGATGAACCATCACTGGGACCATAGCTTGGATTCGGTTTCAACCCCTAAGCCAACGAATAGTGGCAAGGAGGCAGATCTTAGATAAATATGACAGATTCTGTAGCAACAATGTAGGTAGAGGCAGAAGAGCAAGTCAAAAAGTATGATAGATAGTCTAAGTGGGTTCTTCATTCTTGATGACTATCTTTGTAGAGAGTAGGTAATGGCCTAATAAAAAATGACTTTGAAATTTGATTCTCAGAGTATATCTGTGGCACTGAGAGAAATATAGTCTTGCAGAGTTGCTGGGCTTCTAGAGAAAAGTTGTAATTTTGCTTGTGGATATATCAATATTGAGACATCATGGAATGTCCAGACAGAGCTGTCCATCAGACATTGGGAGATGTGGGACTAAAACTGAAACAGAGTCTTGTCAGTATGGTATTTACACACATGCTCAGAGTTGCAAGATTAAACTGAAAATTGGTTCAGCATGCAGAGGAAGCAGAGCAAAAGGTCAGATATTGAACTTTGATGTGGCCACACATGAAAGGCTGAAAGAGAACATGGAATCAAGGAAGAAATGTCACAAAATATGAGAATAAAGCCTAGAGTGTATAGTCTCCTCCAAAACAAAGAAGAAAATATTGATTGGCAAGGCCAAGAAAACCTAACACTGGGTAAAAATTCAGGAGAATGAAGGCTGAGATTTAGCAGTTTAAGTAAACTCAGCAGTTTAGGTAAGGCAACATCAAAGTATTGTTTCAGTTAGGATGCTCTCAAGCAACAAGCCATAGAAAATCCTGACCTAGCTGACTATTTTAATAAGGATATTTATTGTCTCAGATAACAAGAAGTCCAAGGGAAGAGGAGCCACAGGCTACAAGCTGCATCTGCTCAATGGCATCATCTAAGTCCCAGGTTTTTTCCATTAATCATCAAGCTAATCACAAGATGCCTGCTGTAGTAACAAGCCTCTCACTTGACTATGATAATGCCCAGAGAAGAAAATAGACTGTATCTTTTTTAAAAAAGAGAAAACAGAAAGTGATGTCAAAAGGTGCCATAATAGAAAGTAGTAGTCGTTGTCCCTGACAGAAACATAAATTTGATAATAATATAAGTAACAAAATATCTTTATGAAAAATCCAGAATCCAGTTAAGCAGTTACAATACCCCAGATGAATACAAATTTGGGATCAGCTGCATCAAAACAAATGTGAAGAGCAATTTTACTTTACCTATGTCAGCCTTTCCCCCAAGCTAATGCAGATAAGCATTTAGAGATATTGCAACTCCTCTCTGGAAAGAAGGGCGAGAAGGAGGCAAACGCCAATCTCTCTTGCCTTTCTGTGCACTCCCCAAGGAGCTAGCTTCTGTTTCACCTCAATGGAGTGTTGAAGGTTCTGGTACAATCTGGATGCCTGGGGAAGCTAGTAGACAAGCTCTTTCTGTAGCCAACATGGTTCTGGGGGTCATGGAGAGGGTGTATAACTGAGGACTCTCTTCCAGGACAGAGGGAGAAACGAAGTATGGCTCTAATGTCTCTCGTCCTGTAGTATGCTCCCCAAGAGGCTGATTTCAGCCCCTAGAGCACTGAAGAAACTGGCATAGTCTAGATGCCCAAGGAATCTGTGGCTAGCATGACTCTGCAAGACTAGAAAAGACTGTATGACTGAGGGTTTACACCAAGGGGAAAAGGGAAGAGTGGAGCATGCTCCCAGTGTACCCAGCCTTTCAGTGCATTGCCCAAGGGGCTAGCTTCCATCTTACCTCACACAAAGCATTGATGGAACTAACATAGTCAGTTAGATACCAGAAGGAGCAAGAGATTATGGGCTTCTGAAAAAAAACAGAAAAAGATTAGATGCCGAAGGCAACTAGGAACAAAGGCCTAGAATCTCTCTAGCCAAGCTAACTGGTGAAGGTCTCTCCTAATCAAAGCTAGTCCCTAAAAAGTGGGAGAGAGAGACTTGTTTCTTCAGATACACAGGCACAAATGTAAAGCTACAAGAAACACGAATAATCAGGAAATCACCACACGATCAAAAGGACAAACTAAATTTCTATTAATTGAAACTAAAAAATGGTGATCTTTGAATTGCCCGACTTAGGAGTTGAAAATCATTGTCTTAAAAAGTTCACTGAGTTGGAAGAGAACATAGATATGTAACTAAATGGAACAGGAAAACATTATATAAACAAAATGAGAATATTAACAGAGATAAAAATAATAAAGAACCAAAAAGAAATTCTGGAACTGAAAAATATAATAACTGAACTAAAAATAATCAGTAGAGAGGTTCAAAAGATTTAATTAAGCAAAAGAAAAAAAAATCAATGAACTTGAAGGCAAGTAATTTGAAATTCTTCAGTCAGAGGAGCAAAAAGAAAAAAAAGAATAAAAAAGAGTATAGAAATCATAAGGGAATTATGGGATACTATCACAGGAGCTAACATATGCATTTCAAGAGTTCCAGAAGGAGAAGAGAGGGAAAAAGAGACAGAAATCTTATTTAAAGAAATAATGCCTGAAAACCACCCAAATCTGGGGCAGGAAAATGGACATCTAATTTCAATTCATAAATCCTAATGTATCCCAAATAATATGAGCCTAAAGAATTCTATAAAGAGAGAAATATATGGAATCAATCTAAATGACCATCAATAGATGAATAGATAAATAGAATGTGGGATATATACCCACTGCTATTCAGTCATATAAAATTAAAAAATCAAGTAATTTGCAGAAACATGTATGGAACTGAAGGTCATTATGTTAAGTGAAATAAGCCAGGCACAGATGCCACATGTTCTTGCTCATATGTGGGAACTAACTAAAAAATCTCATAGAGAATAGAATGACAGACATCAGAGGCTGGGAAGAGTGTGTGGATGGGAGGAAGAAATAAATAAGAAGTTGTTAGTGAGATAAACATACAGTTAGATTAAAAAAAAATAAGCCCCAATATTTGAGAGTGGCATAGGGTGATTATAGTTAGCAACAAGGTGTTGTAATTTCAAAGTAGCTAAAAGAGAGGACTTTAAATCTTATCAACACATGGAAATGATAAATGCTCAAGGTAATGGATACCCCAAATACCCTGACCTGATCATTGCAGTCTATGCATGTAACAAATACTCACATGTACCTCATAAATATGTAAAATATTTTGTATCAATAATAAGTAAATAATAAAAAGGAAGAAGTAAAATTATCTGCATATGACATTATCTTATATGTAGAAAATCTCAATGACGCCACAAAAACCTGTTAGAACTAATAAACAAATATAGTAAAGTTATACAATTAATGCACAAAAATCATTGGCATTTTTATACACTAACAACAAACTATCTGAAAAGGAAATTAAGAAAAATATCTCATAATAACATCAGAATGATAGAATACTTGGAAATAAACTTAACCAAAGAGGTAAAAGACTTGAACACTAAAAAATATAAATTGTTGATTAAAAAAAAGTTGAAGAAGACACAAATAAATGCAAAGATATTCCATGTTCATGGACTGAACAAGTTAATATTGTTAGAATGTCTATATTACTCAAAATAATCTACAGATTTAATATAATCCCTATGAAAATTCCAATGAAATTTATTTTTAGAGAAATAGAGAAAAGAAGCCTAAAATTAACATGAAATCACAAGACACTGAATAGCCAAAGCAAACTTGAAAAAGAAGAACAAAGCTGGGGGCATTATACCTCCTGATTTCAAACTCTACTATAAAGCTATTGTAATCAAAACAGTATGGCATTGACATAAAAACCGACATATAAACCAACAGAACAGAATAAATATATATTTTACATATATATGTACACAGTTAGCTGATCTTGGACAACGGTGCCCAGGATACATAACGGGGAAAAGAAAGAGATAGTCTCTTCAATAAATGGTGTTGGAAAAGCTGGATATCCACATGCAAAAGAATGAAATTGAACCTTTATCTTACACCATACACAGATATCAAAGGTATAAAACCTGTAACTGTAAAACTACTAGAAGAAAACATAGATATATACTCCATGGCATTGGGCTTAGCAATTATTTTTGAATATGACATCAAGAGTACAGAAAACAGAAACAAAATTAAATAAGTGAGACTACATCAAACTGAAAAGCATCTGCACAGCAAAGAAAACAATCAACAGATTGAAAAGGCAACCTACAGAATGGAAAAAAGTATTTGCAAACCATATATTTCACAAAAGATTAATATCTCAAAAAAAACCCCAAACCAAAACAAGAAACTCCTACAATTCAACAGCAAAAATAAAAATTAAAAAATTAAAAAACAAAAAAGTAAAAAACAAAACTTAAGTAAACTAAACTAATAACCTGATTGGACAAGGGACCTGAATAGACATTTCTTCAGAAAAACAAATGGCAACAAGTACACAAAATGAAGCTCAACATCACGAATCATCCAAGGAAATGCACATTAAAACCACAGTAAGATGTCACTGCATACCTGTTAGAATAGCTGTTATCAAATAAACAAAAGGTAAGTGTTGGTGAGGATGAGGTGAAATTGAAACTGTTCTACACAGTTGGCGGGAATGTAAAATGGCACAGCCACCATGGAAAACAGTATGGCCGTTTCTCAAAAATTTAAAAACAAAACACCATGTGATCTGGCAAATCCACTTCTGGGTATACATCCAAGAGAATGAATATCACGATATCAAATGCACTCCCATGTTCATTGAGACATTATTCATGACAGTCAAGATCTGGAAACATCCTAAATGTCTATCAATGATGACTGGCTAAAGAAAATGTGGTATATCCATACAATGAATTATTATTTGGCCCTGAAAGAAAAGGAAATCCTGCAATATGCGACAATATGGATGAACCTAAAGGACATTATGCTAAATGAAATACATCAATCACAGAAGGACAAATACTGTATGATTCTATTTTACAGGGTATCTAAAATAGTAAAATGTACAGAAACGAAGACTAGAATGGTGGTTGCCAGGGGCTTGTGAGGAAAAAGAAATGGGAGTTGCTGTCCAGTGGGTATAAAGTTTCATTTATGCAAGATGAGTAAGTTCTGGAGATCTGCTGTACAGCATTATGCCTATATTACTGATACCATATTGTGCACTTAGAAATTTAAGAAGGTGGAGCTGATGTCAAGTGTTCTTACCACAGTGTGTATAAATAAAAAAGAAAAAAATGTTTTGACCTTTCTTTGTGTATAATTGGCTAGAAGAATTTCATATGCCCACGGGCAAGAATAGGACTAACATAAACTACTTGGTTTAAACTGAGTTGGCAATAGGGTCAATTTCCCTAAGTACAATGCCACACAAAGTGTAGATACTTGAACAAAACTCAAACACTGCTAGTGAAGAAGAATGGCATAGTGAATTTTGAGTAGGAAGCCACTATTGTTTTCTCCTATTTCTTATTAGGAAATTGACAAAGAGCATGTGGAGTTTAAAAGATTGATTGGCACAGAAAACTTTGAAATAAATGTGGCAAATTCACCAAAATCAGAATAGAATAAATAAGAAGCTTGTCAAATGGCAGTGAAGGCCTATTGAAATTAGCATTGCTCAGAAGACATAATCAGCCAAGTCTTGCAATATTGAATAACATTCAAGACATTTGGTTATAGGAGTCATGGTCACTGACATTTCTAATACTAGTAAGGAGAAAATTCAGGTGCAAGAGAGCTTTTCTTTTCTTACTTTAGTTTTTTGAGATGGAGTCTCCCTTCTTCCTTCCTTCCTTCCTTCCTTCCTTCCTTCCTTCCTTCCTTCTCTCCCTCCCTCCCTCCCTCCCTCCCTCTCTCTCTGTCTCTCTCTTTCTTTCTTTCTTTTTTTGAGACGGAGTCTCGCTCTGTCGCCCAGGCTGGAGTGCAGTGGTGCCATTCATCTCGGCTCACTGCAACCTCTACCTCCTGGGTTCAAGCAATTCTCCTGCCTCAGCCTCCTGAGTAGCTGGGATTACAGATGTGTGTCACCGTGCCTGGCTAATTTTTCTATTTTTAGTAGAGATGGAGTTTCACCATGTTGGTCAGATTGGTTTTGAACTCCTGACCTTGTGATCCGCCTGCCTTGGCCTCCCAAAGTGCTGAGATTACAGGCATGAGTCTCCCTTTTTAAAGTGACCATAAAATGATATCTTGTTTGTACAGTTAGGAAGGCTTGGATAAAACCCTCGTTTGTCTTGATTCATGAAAATAACTTACTATCTTCCTGATTAGAAGATTTCTGAAAACCCCAACCGCAATGTGACAAGAATATTTTTTATGTATGTATGTATTTATACATACTATGGTAAGAATGCTTAACATAAGCTCTACCATCTTAAATTGTGAAAAGGCAAATAAATTGCCTTATTATGGAATGTCACATGGATATGATGAATAAATGTTTGTCTAATGTGTGGTTTTCCTTTGAAGAAATATTATAGTACAACCTTTGGGTTCCTCACTATGTGGTCTCTGTATAAGCAAAATCAGGGGTCACTCTCTTTATATAAACCCCATTGATTTGGTGAAGTGTGTGGTGGTCAAGAGTACCCACCCAGCAGAGGACTCTGCTCTTCAGTCAGGAGTAAAAGAGCATTTCAGCTAAGAAGGAAATAGAAACAGTTCTTGAAACAAATGATAATGGAAGCACAACATACCAAAATCTACGAGATACAGCAAAAGTAGTACAGAAAGTTTATAGCTAGTTTATAGATTTAAGCTATAAGAACCTACCTCAAAAAAGAAAAACTTCAAATAAATAACTTCATGATGCAACTCCAAAACTAGAAAATCAAGAGCAAACCAATCCCCAAATTAGCAGAAAAAAGAAAACAGATCAGTGGAAATAAATAAAATTGAAATGAAGAAACAGTACAATCCAGCAATCTCACTGCTGAGTATAAACCCAAAGGAAAGGAAATCAGTATATTGAAGAGACATCTGCACTCCCATGTTTTTTTTTTTTTTTTTTTTTTTTTNTTGCAGCACTATTCACAATATCCAAGATTTGGAAGCAACCTAAGTGTCCATCAACAGACCAATGGATACAGAAAATGTAGTACATGCACATAATGGAGTACTAGTCAGCCATAAAAAAGAATGAGATCCTATCATTTGCAACAACATGGATGGAACTGGAAATAAATCAGGCACAGAAAAACAAACTTTGTGGGAGCTAAAAATTAAAACAACTGAACTCATGGAGATAGAAAGTAGAAAGATGATTACCAGATTATTGAAGGCTTGGAAGGGTAGTGGGGGTGGAGTGGGGTGGGGATAGTTAATTGGTGCAAAAAATAGAAACAATGAAAAAGAACTAGTATTGATAGCTCAACAAGGTGATTATAATGACTAATAATTACTTTTGCCCATTTAAATTAAATTAATTAATTTTTTTGAGGTGGAATCTCGCTCTGTTGCTCAGGCTGGAGTGATGTGGCGCAATCTCCACCTCCTGGGTTCAAGTGATTCTCCTGCCTCAGCCTCCCTAGTAGCTGGGATTACAGGAGTGTGCCACCACATCTAGCTAATTTTTCTATTTTTAGCAGAGATGGGGTTTCACTATGTTGGCCAGGCTGGTCTCGACCTCATGACCTCAGATGATCTGCCTGCCTCTGCCTCCCAAAGTTCTGGGGTTACAGGCATAAGCCATCCTGCCAAGCCTTTAATATATATATAAATGACTAGTATTCCATCATGTGCATGTACTACATTTTCTGTATACATTCATCTGTTGATGGACACTTAGGTTGCTTCCAAATCTTGGCTGCTGTGAATAGCGCTGAAAAACAAACAAACAAAAAAAACATGGGAGTGCAGATATCTCTTCAATATACTGATTTCCTTTCCTTTGAGTTTATACTCAGCAGTGAGATTGCTGGATTGTATGGTAGTTCTATTTATTTTTTCTTCAACTTTTAAGTTCCAGGGTACATGTGCAGAACGTGCAGGTTTCTTACATAGGTAAATGTGTGCCATAGTGGTTTGCTGCACAGATCAACCCATCACCTAGGTATTAAACTCAGTATCCATTAGCTATTTTTCCTGTTGCTCTCCCTCGCCCTCCCCCGTCATCCCTGATATGCCCCAGTGTGTGTTGTTCCCCTCCATGTATCCATGTGTTCTTATCATTGAGGTCCCACTTATAATTGAGAACATGTGGTGTTTGGTTTTCTGTTCCTGTGTTAGTTTGCTGAGGATAATAGCTTCCAGCTCCATCCATGTGCCTGCAAACGACATGATCTCATTTCCTTTTGTGACTGCATAGTATTCTGTGATGTATATGTACCACATTTTCTTTATGCCTATCATTGATGGGCATTTGTGTTGATTCCATGCCTTTACTATTGTGAATAGTGCTTCAGTGAACATATGCATATATGCATCTTTTTTCTTCTTTTTTTTGAAAGTTCAAGCAACAACAATATGCAAATGCATACACATATCTTTATAACATAATTATTTACATTCCTTTGGGTATATACCCACTAATGGGATTGCTGGGTCAAACAGTATTTCTGCTTCTAGATCTTTGAGGAATCGCCACATTGTCTTCCACAATGGTTGAACAAATTTACACTCTCACCAACAGTGTAAAAGTGTTCCTTTTTCTCTGAAGCCTCACCGGCATCTGTTGCTTCTTAACTTTTTAATAATTGCTATTCTGACTGGCATGAGATGGTATCTCACTGTGTGTTCGATGTTTGTTTCTCTAATGATCAGTAACGTTGAGCTTCTTTTTGTATGTTTGCTGGCTGTATGAATGTCTTCTTTTGAGAATTGTCTGTTTGTATCCTTTGCCCACTTTTTAATGGGGTTGTTTTTTCTTGTAAATTTGTTTAAATTCCTTGTAGATTCTGGATATTAGACCTTTGTCAGATGGATAAATGGCAAACATTTTCTTGCATCCTGTAGGTCATCTATTTATTCCGATGATAGTTTTTATTTTGTTTTGTTTTTTGCTCTTTAATTAGATCCCATTTGTCAATGTTTGCTTTTGTTGCAATTGCTTTTGTTGTCTTCATAAAAACTTTGCCCCTGCCAATGTCCTGAATGATATTGCCTAGATATTCTTCTAGGGTTTTTTTTTTAAATAGTTTTGTGTATTATATTTAAGGCTTTAATCCATCTTGAGTTAATTTTTGTGTAAGGTGCAAGGAAGAGGTTCAGTTTCAATTTTTCTGCATATGGCTAGCCAGTTCTCTCAGCACAATTTATTAAACAGGGAGTCCTTTCCCCATTGCTTGTTTTCATCAGGTTTGTTGAAGATCAGATAGTTGTAGGTGTGGTTTTATTTCTGGGTTCTCTATTCTGTTCCAGTTTATGTGTCTGTTCTTGTACCAGTACCATGCTGTTTTGGTTACTGTAGTCTTGTGGTATAGTTTGAAATTGGGTAGCATGATGCCTCCAGTTTTGTTCTTTCTGCTTAGAATTGTCTTGGCTATTCAGGCTTTTGTTTTTGTTTCATATGAAGTTTTAAATAGTTTCTAATTTTGTAAAGAAAGTCAACAGTAGTTTAATGGGAATAATATTGAATCAATAAATTCCTTTGGGCAGCATGGCCATTTTCACGATATTGATTCTTCCTATCCCTGATCGTGGAATGTTTTTCCGTTCGTTTGTGTCTTCCCTGATTTCTTTGAGTAGTGGTTTATAGTTCTCCTTGAAGAGGTCCTTCACTTCCCTTATGAGCTGTATTCCTAGGTATTTTATTCTCTTTGCAGCAATTGTGAATGGGAATTCATTTATGATTTTGCTCTCTGCTTGCCTGTTGTTGGTGTATAGGAATGGTGGTGATTTTTGTACATTGAGTTTGTATCCTGAGACTTTGTTGAAATTGCTTATCAGCTTAAGAAGCTTTTGGGCTGAGATGTTGGAGTTTTCTTGATATAGGATCATGTTATCTGAAAACAAAGATAATTTGATGTCTTCTCTTCCTATTTGAATACGCTTTTTTCTTTCTCTCGTCTGATTGCCCTGGCCAGAACTTTCAATACTATGTTGAATAGGAGTGGTGAGAGAGAGCATCCTTGTCTTGTGTCAGTTTTCAAGGGGAATGCTTCCAGCTCTTACCCATTCAGAATGATATTGGCTGTGGGTTTGTCATATATGGCTCTTGTTATTTCAAGATATGTTCCTTCAATACGTAGTTCATTGAGAGTTTTTAACATGAAGGTATGTTGAATTTTATCAAAAGCCTTTTCTGCATCTATTGAGATAATCATGTGTTTTTTTGGTCTTTCGTTCTGTTTATGTAGTCATTAGCAGTTTAGTTGTACATTTAAAAATACATAAGAGAGTAACTGGATTGTTTGTAACACAAAAGAAAGATACTTGAGGTGTTGGATACCCCATTTACCCTGATGCGATTATTACACATTGCATGTCTATACCAAAATATCTTATGTACCTCATAAATATATACACCTACCATGTACCCACAAATTTAGGAAATATTTTTAAGAATTTTAGAATTGTCCCTCTGGGCTGTTAAAAATAAAATTGAATTAAAAAGATTTCGAATGCTCCTTGGAAGTATAAAATCTGAATCATGGCCTTTATTGTTAAAATGTTCTTCATTTTTGTAAATTCTCACCCAAGTTTCTGGGTAATATTCACAGAAATTTTGTTTGTTTTATATTTTCTGAACATTTGGATTTGAGAAGCATTTGGAATCTTTTTACAAAATCTTTTCTAATAAGGGTAACAATAAAAAAGTCTTAATCATCCAGTAAAAACATTTTGCAGACTTATGTGATGGCCAAAACACCAGCACTCACTGACTTATCCACATTTCCCTTTCTAATTGTTTCTTGTCTTGCTTTTCCTCTTAGGGAATGAATGCAGCACAGCACCAAAATTTCAGGTGTATGCAGCTGGAATAATTACAGTGAGCACCAAGTCAGGACATCTTGCCAACGTATCACTTAGTAGTTGGATGTATACAGTAGTATTAACATTGAGGACTTGAAATTTCTTTTTACTTAATATCCTTCCGGGACACGTTTACAGAATTTCAAGCTTATGCTTGACAGATGTTTTGTGGTTCAGGAAGGAATGATTAAAAATTCAGATATGTAAACAGAGATCTTAGTCACACAATAATAAATCACACAGGAATTAAGTTTCCCAAGAGGACCAAGTAAAATCAGCAGAAAAGGACCCAGAGCATTTGGCATTTCTTTCTGTTCTTTTTTTTGAGACGGAGTCTTGCCCTGTCACCCAGGCTGGAGTGCAGTGGCACAATCTTGGCTCACTGCAACCTCTGCCTCCCAGGTTCAAGTGATTCTCCTGCCTCAGCCTCCCGAGTAGCTGGGACTACAGGTGCATGCCACCATGCCTGTAATATTTTGTATTTTTAGTAGAGATGGGGTTTCACTGTGTTAGCCAGAATGGTTTCGATCTGCTGACCTTATGATCCATCCATCTCAGCCTCCCAAAGTGCTGGGATTACAGGCATGAGCCACTGAGCCTGGCTTGGGATTTCTTTTACATCTTTTACTTGCTTGTATATAAATCCCTAAGTCTACATTGGATTTTCTGGATTCTTGACATCCAAGCCAGTGTTTATTTGTTAGGCAGCAATAATAATAAACAGGATATTTTCAAAGGTAGAAGTAGCAGTTACAGGATTCACATAATGGAAGAGATTTCAATGGAAAGCCCTACTCATAACAAGGGCAAAATGAAGGGGCACTTCGGTTTGTTAATGAGGGTTTTGTACATTTGAGTATGTGAATCAATTCTGTAAACTAGGGTTGCTCCACTCTACCTGCTCAAATGAATCAACCCTGGAGCCTAAAAATATCCCAATTTCTGGCACCATTCCCCAGAGATTCTGATTTAATTGGCCTTAGGTTGGGCCTATACATATGCATTTTTTGAGAAAACTCTCTATTGACTTTGAGACACAATCCGTTAGAAACTATAATGCCAAGCCTGGCCTCATCAAAACCTAATAAAAGCCAAGAAACAGGTTCAGAATCCATCAGACTATAGTGGCTCCTTTAAGATTTAACTTACACCAGCGAATTAGCCTTAACCATTTCTTACATTATTAATTTTAATATCCCAACAGCATTGGTTTGAGGCATTGCATATTTTTTGAAATTTGAGCTACTCCTAAAGCCCTCCTTGGTGACCTGATGTATTGAAAACTTGTCCACTTGCTCAGCAGTGGTTGTTGAGCCTTGTATGTGGCGTGTATTTAAGTATGTGGCTTCATTCATTGAGTAGGACATGAGATATTCTCAAGTTTCCTGTAGTTAGCGCTTCATTGCAAAGGGAAACAGATGTTATTATTGTTTACTTTTCCTACTGTGGCGCTCTTTTATTTTTAAATTACTTCAGGACAGTTCTGAGATACTAAAATGAGTAAGATATTGTTTTACTAATGCAACCAAGATTAACTAGGTGAATAGCAATGATATTTTATTGAATGAAACACAGCTTAATTAGATTAGGCCAAGGAGGGCTATTTCCTCACTAATGTGCACACCTGCAGGAAAGACAAAATATTAAAGATAACTAGAACTTGCAATTCTAACACTCCCTGAAGCTCTATGTCTCTCTTTTCTGCATGTCAGCTCTAATCCTTAGATTCTTTTTCACAGTGACTGGAATCAGCCTTCAGAGTCACATTTATCTTCTGAGGAATGGAAACTCAGTTTTTTTTGAACCTAGGATCCTAGGGTGACTGGCCAAACTTGGGTCAAGGGCATCTCCAAAGAACTGTGGTTAGGGATGTGAGACCCTGACAAAATAGCATTTGTCTTTGGATTACAGAGATAGAATAAATGTTTCCTAGGAGGGGGAAGGGAACGTTGTTTCAGGAATTCTAAATTAAAAAAAAAAAAAAAAAAGGCAGATGTCCAGTACAGACAGTACAGACATTGCTTTCTGGGGTTCTAATTGCTGTTGGAGGTGGAGGGTTTCTCCTCATGAGACATGGCTCCCTAGTCTTGCAGAGTTGAACTTAGGACTTTTTCAGACCCACCTCTCATGTCACCCTCTCATTAGCCTTTATTGACTCTACTACCCTCAACCACCCACACTGGTGGCTTCACCTTCCACTGTGATGCTACAACATGAAGTAATAGGCCATGATTACAGTGTGCTGCCAACTGCTGAGTTTCCCAGAAGACCCTCAGAAAAGCCTGTTGATCCAACTTACTGCAGTAAACGTAAACACAATATTGACCGTCTTAGTAGTGTCTCAGAAAGGAACTCAGGGAGGATATTTACAGGGTTAGGTCCTAGACTGGGTGAATTTCAGGTGGGTTTTGCAAGACAGAAAATTCTTTGGGTTTGGTAGAGTTCATGATGTAATAGCTTTGAATTGTTGGCCACAGAGAGATGAAGGAGTTGAAGCAAGTCTTCTAGAGCAAGCTGGTGAGAAAGATAAGTAAGCCACTTTGGTTAGTCATAGCCCTGTCCATTAGGAGCAGGTATTCTTAAAGCAAGTAGCTAAGTCATTTTTGCTTATTTTCAGCACAGCTTAACAGAGAGAAAATAAAGCATACTATATTCCAGAAGTCTGAAAAACTATATATTTCCACACTTTTGAAATTCTGGATTTTTTTTCTTTTATTCAATACCTTTTTATTTTGTAGAGAAAATGGTAAGTGAAACTCCAGTCAGATAAAGTAATATAAGTCCAATTGTATTCTATTCTGTTAGGAAATTGAAAAGTTGGCACTTCCAGTGCCTGAATTCCTTTAGATATGAAGCTCCAAACTTCTACTTTCTGAAATAAATTAAGTTAATGTATCCTTAATAGAATAAATGCAATTCTCAATAGCGAATAAATTTCACATTATAATTTCTTTAGGAAAAACTTGTTCCAATTTTATAAGCAGAATAAAGGAAAGAAAATGTTGAAATATGTGGAAAAAGTTGTAGATTCCTGGAGCCACTTTTACTTCATGATTGTGAAAGTTAAATCATAATTTTATTGCAAGTAAAAAGCATTCTACAATAACACTTTCTAGAGAAGTTTCTAAACAACAAAAGAACCACCAAAAACACAAACCCACAACTTCCTTTTGGCTTCAGTACTGTATTACTCTAATTATGAAGAAGAACCCCACCCTTCTCCTGAAGTATAAAGTAGGCCTCCTTTCTCCCTTGGGGTATTACTCTCGGTTGGGAAAGAATATCTCAATTAATAAATCTTTATACACTGAGGGTATGTGGACATCACAGTAGCAAAGTTTTGGCCTGGGTGGGGCATGAATGTGAGATAGATGCATATTACTCTAGCTTCTTGATGTTCTAGCCCATAGAGTCTCTCTGTGCTTCATTCTGGTGATGAATGGCACATTTTCTGTTAAACCTGGACAGATCTGACACTCATTGATACTGAAGGGTGAGTCTTAGCATTCAAATCCAGGATTTCAGGATGTTCTGTGCAGAACACCCCATAACCTTGACTATTCCAAGTAGATTCAAAGTAGATAAAATACACTTTTTTTTTTTTTTTTAGAAAAACCAGTTTCAACTTGCATCATTTTTTTCTTATTCATGAAAAACAAAACAAGAAAATAGTTTTCGGTTCACACATATTTGTGTTCTCTTTGTTAAAAAAAAATTAAATAATAAAAGGAGAAAATCCTGACAGTCCTCATTACAATTCCCTCTCTTCATTCTTCCAACTCCATTCTTTTAAGACATACTTAGAAACTTCCTAGTTAACTTCAGAAGCAATCCCAGAATTGGGTTCTTGCCAAGCAAGGGTGAGCTCCCATCTCTCACGTTTCCTCTTGACATTTTAATAAACTTTCATCAGTGGAAGTAAGTGTAATGTATCTCTTCACAGACAGTCTGAAGAAGCTGGCAGCCTGAAGCAATGGACTGATTGAACTCAACCACTCAAGCTAGGAGTACCTTTACTGGCAGGTGATATACATGTATGTAATACAAAATCTCAGCCTGAGTACATGTCCATGCAAACCAAACAAAAATAAGCTATGCATGTAAGCATATTCTATGCTTTCCAAGTTCTTCACTATGATCTATATACTAAAATCACATCTTCATTTTTGTTCCCTGCTCCATTTCCCCACCCTGCCCTTTCTAGAAGTTGCTGGGTAAAACTCCTGCTGCCTTTCGCATCAGGAGTGCGTTGCTTTCTCTCTGATCTGGCTTCCTCCGGGACTTTGCTCCTCTTTGGGCATTTTCACTGGTTCTCTGCAGGCTGCCTCTGAGGAATTGGGAACTTTGGAGCCAAATGGCGAGTCCTCTGCCCAAGTAGTAGAAGTGACCGCAGCTCGGTTGCCAGCAAAGATTGCCCTCGGTTTCTGAGAAATTCTGACTTCCCAAGTTCATCTGGCCTCGGGCGGCTTCTCTAAAACAAAGCCAACAAACAGCTGGAGCGTCTCTGTACACTCACAATGAAACCTGTGAAGAATTAAAAGCCCCAGGAAAGAGCCAGGCCCCCGGCACGGGTCAGCGCCGGCTTAAAAGAGCCTCGCAGCGCACGCGGCGCTCGCTCGCGGCCCCCACCTGCGGCGGGACGACGCCGACCAGGGCTTCCGGCGCGCGCTCCTTCCAGGTGCGCCCCGGGCGCGCGAGAGGCGCGCGGTTACTGCGCTCAGGCGCTCGGAGCAGCCCCCTCTGGAGAGTTGGGGGCGGTTTCCAGGGCCCTGAGTGTCCCCTGACCCTGGGAAAGCTGGGTGAGTATGGGGTGCGGGGACTTGGGCCCTGAGGCGGGCCGGGGAGGAAACCTCAGGTAGGCAGATGTGAGAAGAGGAAATCATCTTTCTGGTGATTTGCACCTGTTGACGATCTGGACTTTCAGGCATTTCACACATGGTTGAGACAGGTTCTGAAAGGTTAGACTCAGAATTCGAAAGGACCTTAGAGCAGTGCTGCCCGTAGTGTGGTGCAAGCACTAATTAGCATCGCCTTCCCCTAGAAACTCGTTAGAAATGCAAATTCATAAACCCCACCCAAACGCTGCCAAACCAGAATCTCTGGGAATGTGGATAAGGAATGTGTATTTTAACAAATCCTCCATGGGATTCGGATGCGGCTAAAGTTAGAGAATCACTGCCTTAGAGGTCATTTAGTCCTACATTTGAGCCCCTAACCCCAGTGCAGGAACCCCCAAATAAACAGCAATGGGTGTGTAGGCAATGTGCCAAAGGCATTAGATACTGGGGTGTATTCGGGTATAAAGAGAACTTTTAAACACTCATGGTTTGTGGGAATTCTATTCTGTCCCAAACTAAACTGTGATGTTTGAGATTTCTTGAGAACAGCACTCAGAGCTTCGACAAATATTTCTGAGTTTGTACTGCGTGCAAGTCTTCAGGTAAGGTTATTCAAATTGCTAGAGGGAGTTTTGTACTCTCAAGATCCCCAAACTGGTAGCATGTTATTTCTTTTACCAGAATCTTCATAAGTTGATGTAGTGCTTTATACATCACATATGTTTTGTTTTTTGGTATTCGCCTGCTTGTTCTGAAATTAATCGTTGTCGTTAACTCAGGGTGTCACTCTAGGTATCTGGGAAGAGATATATTTACTTTCTGAATTTTGAACAAAAATCCTTAAGAAAAATTCACACTGCAAGCCTTCCCCCCCTCCATTTTTTCTGTTTAAGTTTAGAGTGCTACAATTTACAAATAGAATAAGTAGGAATCTTGAGGTTTCATATGAATTAAAATAGAGAAGATAATTCCCAAGTTTCTAAATAACTCCTTCAGATGAGGCAGGCTCTTCATCACCGCTGAGAACCTGAGCCATTACTCTTTGATGATGAAGGCTTTATGAATGGTTTTGTGTTATTCTCCTTTCAGTGGCTTAACTTAAATATGAAGTCTAAATCCACTACTGACTTATTTGGAGACTCTGGAGCAAATTTATATGCAGATATTTCTTAGTTTTTCCTTTTCTTCAATGGGTGGGTACAGGATGTAAGGTTTTGATAGGGTACTTGTTAACATTATCTTAAAGTACGTCCCTGGAGATCCCTGTGTGTTTATGATATTGAACTATTATTAATATGTTAAAGCATAGAAAACTTTCAATACAATGATTTTATATTTAATTATTTACGTATGTCTTAAGTTAAAACATCTAAAAGGCTTTTTCACATATTTCAAAAGCTAATGACCTCTCTGTTTGAAAACAACTTTGGAAATGTCAGTAAAATTGGGAGCCACTACTAGCAATGTTATGAGCCCATGAAAATAAAGTTTGCCACTGTAAATATTTCCCCATCTTGGATCATAGCTACATGCAGAAGTTGTTCGTAAGTACTCAATGAGCATATGCTTAGCATCCATCTATGATGAAGTGTAAGGCTGACAACATATGTCTTGTTTGATGATATTTCATGTTGTGATTTTTCTCCCTGAATTTCAAATCACCTTCCAAAAGGGAAGAAATTTCAACCCTGGAACACATACCCAGAATCCTCTAGGTCTGACAGTGGAGGGCACAAATTCGCTTGGAATGTGTACTTTTCTTGGTATTGCAGTATTACAGTTTGCACTGATGATACCCCTGTCAATCTTGTAGGATCTCAGATCCAGTGTACCCTGGGCAAGTGCAAAGGAAGAGGAGTTGGACACTGGGCAAAGTTGGGACCTAACATAAAACGAGATGCATGCCTACTTTATGAGGAAGGGCTGGCTGGTGGTGCATGTGCCAGTTGTAAACATTTTTGTCACCCTGTCAACCCCTGGTGCTTTATGGTACGACCCTAAATTCCTGTGGCCTATTCCCTAACGCACACACAATCCACTACCCACAACCATTGCCACTTGCTTTTCTCCAAGGAACCATTCTTATTTTTTTAAAGTTTACTTTAAGTTCCGGGATACAAGTGCTGAACGTGCAGGTTTGTAGCATAGGTATGCATGTGTCATGGTGTTTTGCTGCACCTATAATCCCATCATCTAGATTTTAAGCCTCACATACATTAGGTATTTGTCCTAATGCTCTCCCTCCTTTTCCCCCCACCTCCCCAACAGGCCCCAGTGTGTGAGGTTCCCCTCCCTGTGTCCATGTGTTCTCATTGCTCAACTCCCACTTACGCGGTGTTTGGTTTTCTTTTCCTGTGTTAATTTGCTGACGATGATGGATTCCAGCTTTATCCATGTCCCTGCAAAGGATGTGAACTCCTTTGATGAGGCAATGTACTTAGCTATAAAAGCACATCTCCAAACATGAACACGAACTTGTTCTTTTTCATGGCCGCATAGTATTCCATGGTGTATATATTCCACATTTTCCTTATCCAGTCTATCATTGATAGGCATTTGAGTTGATTCCAAGTCTTTGCTATTGTGAATAATGCTGTAATAAACATACATGTGCATGAGTCTTTAGAGCAGAATGATTTATAATCCTACTGGATATATACCCAGTAATGAGATTACTGAGTCAAATGGTATTTCTGGTTCTAGATTCTGGAGGAATCGCCACACTGTCTTCCACAGTAGTCGAACTAATTTACACTCCCACCAACAGTATAACAGTGTTCCTATTTCTCCACATTCTCATCAGCATCTGTTGTTTCTTGACTTTTTAATGATCGCCATTCTAACTGCTGTGAGATGGTATCTCATTGTGGTTTTGATTTGCATTTCTCTAATGATCAGTGATGATGAGATTTTTATTCATCTGTTTTTTGGCCACATAAATGTCTTCTTTGGAGAAGTGTCTGTTCATATCCTTAGCCTGCTTTTTGATGGGGCTGTTTGTTTTTTTCTTGTAAATTTGTTTAAGTTCAAGGAACCATTCTTGTCCTGTATTCATGTTGCAGATTTTTAGTTGCCCTACCCAATATTCTAATACTCCCTATTTGAGTTCTCATCCATCAAGCTACTCTTTGGGATGATACTGTAACTCAAGAGTTGGTCTCTGAAAGGCCAATGTAATGTTCCACATTATTTGATTGTCTCAGGTGACACCTCAAGCCTTCTCTCTTAAGGTAAAATAAGTCACCTGGTTAATTAATTATTATTTTGGAAAATAATAGGAAACATGAAGAGAATGGAATAATGGAATTAGAGCTTTAGAAAGGCAGTGTAGTGCAATGGAAGAATACCATCTTTGCAGAGACTGCAAGCCCTTGAGCAAGGTATGCTAACTCTTTGAGCTTTAGTTTCTTCATCTGTGGTTTTGGGTATAATTACAGCTAACTTAGAGAACTGAAGTGAGAATTAGAGATTATTATGTAAAATGCTTTGCACATAGTATGTATTAAATGTATTCTAGTAGTTATGATTATTGTAATTTTATAGCTAATCACCTAGGCCAGTCTTTTGTTTAATAACCAGGAAACAGACAAAAATCTAAGTAAATAATAATGTAATAATCTGGGATACATAAAAGCATTGCCTAAGAAGAGTCTTGCAGGATCTTTTAAATTAATAGATAAGCTAATTTATAATTTTCTTATATTTTAATCACCAGTTATTTATTTACATATGAATATTGATAAGTGCCTTACATGTGTATTCTTGTGCATGTTAAATATCTCTAGATTATATGAGTTATGATTATATTCAGCTGCAAGTAATAGCAGACCCCAAAACTGGCTTAAACAAGTCATACGCTAATATTTTCCCTGTGTAAAGCAAGTCCACAGGTAGGCAGTACATGGTTATTAGTAGCCCAGGCTTCTTTCTGCCTTTCTATTCTACCTTTTTGGCATGGGGCGCCTATCTGTAAGATTGTCTTATGATCCCAAGATGGCAGTTGGAGCTCTAGCTGTTATATCTGTATTTCATGTAGTAAGAAGGAATGGGGATGGTGCAAAAATACCTACTTTCCTGCTGGGTCACCCATCTCCTGCATATGTCTCACTGGCTAACCTTAGCTGCAATGGAGATTTGGAGATGTGTTTTTATAGATGAGTACATTGCCTCATCAATCAACACAGGAGTTCTGTTAAAAATAGAAGGGGGAATTGGGAGTATTAGAATGTTGGGCAGGCAACTAGAAATCTGCAACGTGGATGCAGGACAAGAATGGTTCTTTGGAAAATGGAAAGTGGCAATGTTTGTGGATAGCAGGTAGTAGAGTGTGTGTGCTGGAGACTAGCAGATTGTAGAGAGAAAGTGATAATAACAAGCTTCTTGGCAACTGGATTGTTTGAGAAGTACTTTGGGTATGAAATTAGAATAATAATGATCTATCTAGATCTTAAAGCAGTTCACATAAATGATTATATTTCAATCCCACAGTAATCTTGAGAGTTTGTAAGAAAGGGTAGATGTGTTTATTACTATTTCATTCATGATCAAGTTGAGGCTCAGAATGATAACCCTTGCCCAAGACCACATGCCCAGTTAGTACAGAGCTACGGTAGACCTTAGTTCTTCTGACAAGTAGTACATTTCCTTAGTAGAAAAGGGCCAAGTTGTAGGAGAAGTGAGATAATGAAGATAACTTTATATACTTCATTTTAACCATTGTGATATTATTTTCCAAAAATTATTTGGACAGAAGGAAATAACATAATCAAACTTTCCAAACAGCAGGGTAATGATTTAAGAGCCCATCTACCTTGGTTCAAATCAGCATTTCACTACTTACTAGCTTGGGTAGGGTAGGGTGCTTGATATCACTTTCTTATGTGAAATTAACTAATAGTACTTGCCTCACAGAGAAGTTGTAAAGATAAAAAAACAAAATATAGTGACTGGAACATAATAAGAAACATATAAGGTCTTGCTGTTCCAGGTAGACTATAAATAAGAGAATCAAGTGGAAATTATGAAACCCAATGTTACTTAAGATAGCAGACTACAAAATACATCCAGAAAAAAAAAGGAAAGCTTTTTTATGAAGTAGCAATGAGCAGTTAGAAGTATAATGAGAGGAACATTTCTATTTTCAATAGCAATAAACTACAAAATAGCCAAGAACATGAATATGAAATACATAGGAACACTTCCTTTTGGATATGTCTGTCCTCAACTTTATTCCTCCCACAAACACATATCCAAAGGCTACACAGAAAACTCAAAAGTACCAGTATGAGTCTCATGCAAAAATAATTACACAAAGAAAAGCAGCATTTGTTACATGCAAAATAAAGATCAAGAATTGTTTCAGTCAACAAAACTCCAAACTTGAGGCATTAGACAACACAGTTCTGTAAATCAAGAGCTCAAAGAAATGCAAGAGAATGAGAAGCAAAGCCAAGAAAGTCCAGAAGGAAAATAAAACCATTACAAAACGAAATCCTAAATTAGAAACAGCAGATAAGTAAATCTTGTGAAAAATAGAGTTTTGATTTAGAGGACAGCTTTGGGGAAAAAAAATCACATAGAATGCAGACTACAAGGACAAAGAAAGTTAAGTGGTAAGAAAGTATAATAATAATGAAAAACAGACAACAGAAAAACAGCAAAGGGCTACGTAAAATTTCTGAAAAAAAGGAACTGAAAATAAATATAAAACATTTATTTATTTGATCTCAAACTATCATTAATTTCAAGATGCACCACTGATTTAAAAATTAATTTTAGAGGAATAGAAGAATACCATATTAAATGAATGTATCACTTATATTTATAGTGTGAAAAAGATTAAAATGTGAAAAATATGCATCTTTTAATTAAAGAAATGTAGAATTAGATGAAAGCCTTCCCATAGTAAAAGAACATCTGAATTGACAGATCAAAAGTCTCACCATCTTCTGGATAAGGGAAGAAAAGAGAGAGAAGGAGAGAAAGCAAGAAAAATGAGAAAGCAAGAAAAGTGAAAAAGAAGGAAAGGAAAAGAAGGAAAGAAAAAAGGAAGAAAGAGAAAGGAAAGAAAGGGAAAAGAAAGGAAGGAAGGAAAAAGGGAGGGAGGTAGGGAAGGAAGGAAGTAAAGAAGATAGATTAGCATAGTGATATTTAAGGATAAATGATAAAATATCCAAGCAGGAAAAGAAAAAATAAATTATGCTAGCTGCATAAATTAACTCAGCAACATCAGATTCCAGAAGAGAATGAAAGTAGATTCCAATTAATATAAGGACCTTAAAGGGAAAAGAAAATGCATGGGATCCAAGATTTCTATAGCCACATTCTGTATGTGGCTTGTGTTATATTTCTATTGTACAGCAGTGATTTAGATTGATCTAGACAGCAAGTTGAAAAACTGTCAGATACATTATTGGGTATGCAAAACCTCACTACGTAGAACCCAATCCCTCCTACTTAAATGTTTTTTGAGGACCAACATTTTCTAGGGGCCTATTAAACATGCAGAACTCAGGGCTCACTCCAGAGCTGCTGAATCGAGACTACATTTTAATAAGATGCTCAGGTAATTTATGTGCACATTCTTAATTACTTCCTAAAAGAGCTACTTCCTGGAAGTACTACTTGAGGAGTCGTCAAGCTCAGAGCTTCCCAGCTGGTGTGCTTTGTAAGAGCTATGATAGGCTGAGACATTGATCGCTTTAGCCTGGGACTCTGGGACGGAAGACCATGGGCTAAGGACCTCAAGAATATTGTCATTTCCTGTGTGTTCCATGATCTATAGCTGTGCTATCCAATATGGTAGCCACTCACCACATTGGCTACTGACCATTTGAAATGTGGCTAGACTGAGTTGAGATGTGCTATAGCACTAAAATACACAGCAGATTTTGAGGACTTAGTATGGGGGAAAAAAAGAAAATATCTCAATAATTTTTATATTGATTACACAATGAAATTGTAATACTTTAGATATATTGGGTTAAGTAAAAAATATTTTTAATTAATTTCATCTTTTTTTTTTTTTACTTTTGTTAATGTGCTACCAAAAAATTTAAAATTATGTACACGGTTTGCATTGTGTTTCTATCTGGTGGTGCTGATCTGGATTGCTTTAGATGGCAAAAAGAGGAATCAAAATTAAGAACCTGGAATACATACAAACTGGTAGTGCACATTAATTCTATTTAAACTTAAAAATAAACTTGTAATAACTGTGGTATTATAATCACAAAGCAAGAATTACACTTCTTGAAAGAAGAGCTACAACATAAAAATTCCTGAAGTTTAAAAGATAATTTCATGATAATAGATTGAGAGATTCCTTTTGCTCCTATAAAATGCAAACAAAAAAATTAAAGAAGAGAAAGGAAATGTAAGCAGGCTAATTTTATCTTTCATAGGTGGGAGTTATCGATATTATTTTATTTGTAAAGTTGTTAAATTTGGAAATATAAGTTAAAATGTTTTATTTATAAATTATTTTACTAATTTACCCTGAGTAAAAATTTGATCTATCTCTCTCTCTCTCTCTGTACATATATGTCTCAAATTTTTACTTAGGGTAAACCAGTAAAATTTTACATATATATTATATATATATATATGCACACACACACATACACACACGCTTAGGGTAAACTAGTAAAATAATATGTATATACACACACAGACACAAAGTTAATGATTAATGAGAGGGAAATAAAAAATGAAAAGAAACAAGATAAGGCAAAAGAAATTAAAAGACATAGCAGTAGAAAGCAAATAATATTTTTAATTCATTTTATTGTGACAGGATCCTGTAAAGCAAAAGTATGCAGCACCCACAGAAGTCATAGGTGGTTCTGTACCCACACTTATTTGTTTACATATTTTCTGTGGCTGCTTTTGCAAGGGCAAAATTGAGTAGTACATTTGTCCTGGAGATGATCTGGCCTACAAAGCCTGAAATATTTTCTTACCTTTTCTTCACAGAAAAGTTTAGCATGGTATATTAGCACTCGTGATATTACAGAAAGGTATCTTTATGAGCTGGATTTTATTTTTGGTTATTTACTTCCACCTAGATCATTAATTTTCAAGAAAAAGTTCTACTTTTGAATCCTTCACATTCTATGACCATTTGTTATGGTGGGAAGGTCAACTACATCAGCTCAAAATTTTAAGACAAGGAAAATTACCAAATAACCAATATTTATATTAAATAATTTTCATATCAAACACCAGAAAGAATATAAAGAAAATGAAGAAAAACAGGAAGTTTTATGGGAAAAATCCCCAGTAGATCTCCAAATAACATGCTTTTCCCAGACATCAACTGCAAATGAGCATCTGCTTAGTGTGGCTTGAATGTAACGCAGTGGCTTCAAGAACAATGCAGCAGATGCCAGTGCTGAGAATATTGTTCCTGTACTCTGATGCCAATTTTTAATAATTTTCCTATTAAAGTTTTAATAAAATGATAATAATTTACAAGTTTGGGATAAAACTTCTGATTTGTTCTTGGATTCTTCAAATTCACATTATGAGGGGATATTTAAGCATAGGCCTGTTTGATCATATATTGATTTTAAGATGCAGACAGCATTCAACTGATGTAGATTATGATTCATTTATGCATAGGGAAATCTTCTGGAAGAATATATCCAAACCAGTATGAGTTTTATTATATATCTAGGGAACGGGAATATGAATCATTTGTGGTGGAAGCAGTCCATACAGCTAGGAAGGCAAAAATTGTTATTGATGTTGATTAGCATTGCTTGCTCATTGGGGATAATGAAGCAAGCCAAGTTGGTTTTGTTATTACTTTTAAAGGGTCTGTGCACCCCTTGATTGCCAGTCAAGACTACTACCACAGCCCTTCCTTTATAGCATTTTTAAGATAAAATAATTCATCATCTTTGGTTTTGGTGTTAGAGTAATGCTGGCCTCATCACATCAATTAGAAAGTGTTCTTTCTGCTTCTACCTTCTGAAAGAAATTGTAGAGAATTGATATAATTCTTTTTAAAATGTTTGGTTATGCTTACAGTGAACTCATATGGGCCTATTGTTTTCTGTTTTGGAAGGTTATTAATTACTGATTTGATTTCTTCTTATGTGAGCTTTGTCAGATCGTGTCTTCATGGAATTGTTCCATTTCGTCTAGGTTATTAGTTTTGTTTCATCTAGGTTATTAGCATAGAGTTGTTCATAGTATTTTTTAATTATCATTTTAATGTCCATGGGACTTATAGTGATGTTTTCTTTCATTTCTGTGTTAATAATTTATGTTCTCTCTTTTTTTTTAAATTAGTTTGGCTAGAGGCTCATCAACTTTATGATCTTTTCAAAGAACTAGCTTTTGGTTTCACTTTTTCTCTATTAATTTTATGTTTTCGATTTTATTGATTGCTCCTCCAAATTTTGTTATTTCTTTTGTTCTTCTTATTTTAAATTTAATTTGTTCTTTTTCTTCCTAAAGTGGAAGCTTGGATTATTGATTTTATATCTTTCTTCTAATATATGCATTAAATGGTATAAATTTCCCTCTAAGCACTTCTTTTGCTGTATCTCACAAATTTTGATAAGTAGTCTTTTCATTTTCATTCAGTTCAAAATATTTAAAAATTTCTCGTGAGATTTCTTAGATCCATGTGTTATTTAAAAGTATGTTATTTAATCTCTAAGCATTCTGGGATTTTTCAGCTATCTTTCTATTCTGGGATTTGGTTTTTAGTTTAATTCCATGTGATCTGAGAGTGGACATTGTATGATTTCTCTTCCTTTACCTTTGTTAAGGAAGACATGTGTTTCATGGTTCAGAATGTGGTCTATTTCAGTAAATTGAGAAGAATGTGTATTCTGCTGTTGTTGGAAGAAATAGTCTAAAGATGTTTATTACATACAGTCAATTAATGGTGGTTTTGAGTTCAACCATGTCCTCACTGTTTTTTAACTTGTTAGAGCTGTCTATTTCTGATAGAGGATGTTGAAGTCTTCAACCACCACAGTGGATACATTTATTTCTCCTTGAAATTCTATCAGTGTTTGCTTCACAGATTTTGATGCACTGTGGCTAGTTGTAAACATGTTAAGGATTGTTATATCTTCTTGGAGAATTGACTTCATCATTATCTAATGCCTCTCTTTATCTCTGATAATTTTCCTAGCTCTGAAGTTTGCTCTGTCTGAAATTAATATGGTTACTCCTGCTTCCTTTTAATTAGGGTTAGCATGGTATATCTTTCTCTACCCAATTTCTTTTAATCTCTATATATTTAAATGGGGTTTCTTGAAGAGAACATATATTCAATTTCTTTCAGTTTCCAACAATCTCTATCTTTTAGTTGTGCATTTAAACCATTAACGTTTAAAGTGAGTATTGATACAGATGCATTAATACCTACCATATTTGTTGCTGGTTTCTATTTTTTGCCTTTATTTGTTGTTCCAATTTTGTCTTCTACTCTTTTCTGGTTTCTGTGGTTTTAGTTAAGCATTTTAGGATTCAATTATTTCTCCTTACTTAGCATATCAGTTATACTTCATTTTTTAGTGTTTGCTTAGAGTTGGCATTTATAACTAATCCAAGTATACTTTCAATTATCACTATACTGTTTCACAGGTAGTGCAAATAACTTATAATAACAAAATAATTCAAATTCCCCCTCCTTATCCTGTAAATAGGACTTTGGTGATGTAGTGGTGGATTTAGTGGTAAGGTATGGAGGGAGAAGAAGCATTCTATAGTTCTCTAATTAGGTTTTAGTCCTTTTGTGAGCCTGTGTTCCCGAGCTCTGAACTTTACAAATGCCTCTCATTATCTCTTCCTTTACTCTTGGGAGGGACAGGATGGTGTGATGGGGACTGTAGTTGGGTACTTCTTTTCTTCTAGGATGGTTAGATTCTGATAAAACCCCAGCAGGTTGAGTTCTGGTAAAATAGTTTCTCTTGAGAACATGTCTTGTTAGGAAGAACAGTGTGCTGTGGTATATTTAAAAATGGTTCCTATTCCCCTCAAGCTGCTGAATGATGAGGAATTTTTTCTTTTATCTTTACTGCGAAAATTTGGTAGAGCTCCTTGAGGTAAAACTTATGATGCCTCTTTAACACTTGCTTTTCTGGAGTTTTTAGCTACTAGACTTGTCCACATTGAACCTCCAGCAATTTGTCAAGCCCACTTCAAGCCTTCTTACCCCAGCACTGATTCCTGCAAAGGTTTTAGCTCATGAGTTTCTACTCCAGTAACTTCTACTTGTGATTTTCTGTATTCTCCTGTCTATCTCTTTAATTCTGGGGCAGCGGTTTGCCCTGTGACTAAGAAAAATTATTAATTTGCAGTTTGCTTAGTTTTTTATTTGTTTTTAGGATGGAATGACAACTTCTAAGCTACCTCATACCAGACTAGAAACCAGAAGTCCCAGGGAAATTTTAAGAGATAACGAAGGTGCTATTAATCATTGCTCTGGGACCACAGTCATAAATTGGCACTGTCCTGGGAAGCCACATATTATATTTGTGATTTTTTTTCTCAAAGTTTTGTGTTTGCTTTACTCAAGAAAAAATAATTTCTAATTTAAGAATGAACCTAAAATATCCTCAACCCCATATCTTAGAAATAAATGCTTATGAAATTTTAAAAAATTGGGATTATACTCTGCATAATCATTTCTGCATTTACCCCTAACTTTACTGTATCCTTTAAGTTTAGCAAGTATTTAGTTGCTTTGCATTGTGTTAGGACAACCCCAAAGTATTAAAAAAATGGTCCCTTCTTTCAAAAGTTTCAGTGAAGATAGCACTACCAAATATATGCACACAAATAAACCATACAGCTAAATACAATGTACATCTTAGCTATTAAAAAATGGTGGTGTAGACTGAGTGTTTGGGGCAGATGGGAACGTAGAGGATTAGATACAGGCTGCAGTAGTCAGGAAGCAGGCAGGTCCAGTTCTGAAGTATACTTAGGATTTGAATTTGCACTTAAGAAAAGCGCAAATTCCTTCTGCCTTGAAGCATGGGTAAAATGATGTGGATACTGTGGTGCTTGGTCAGGTCCAAAGGGACTAGGAATTTGAGATCTCTCCAGTGAGACTGGTTCTGTAAAGTTGCAACAGGAAAGAACCATCATAGAGGCCCTGATCTTGGATATCCCAGCAGGTCTGGTATCCAAGCATCTTCAAAGGCTGTCAAGTAAATCCTGGTCAGGAGTCTTTTTGCTCATGTATTAGTAAAACCCAACTCAAACTAGCTCAAACACAAAATAGAATTTATTGGCAGAGACACCTGAAAAGTCCAGGGATTTATCAGGCTGATCAAGGTGCTTAGCTGATGTCATCAAAGATACATCTCTCTTGATCTTGGGATTTGTCTTCATGGGGGCAGAATTACTCCAGAAGTTGCAGGCTTATATGAGGTTGTAGTTCATCAGCCTAAGCAGCAAGAGAACTCTTTCCCAACAGGTCTAGCAAAAGCCTATATATTGGCTGATGCTCTCTGACTTTGATGGTGTAGGTCAAGTGATCATTGTTGGATCAATCACAGTGACTGTAGCAATACTGGCTTAAGCCGGGTATACTTTCTTGGAGTAGGAGTGGGGTCAAGATTTCAGCAACTACATGGTTTGAAAGTGAGGAAAGAGAGTCCACAGAAGGAGTAATGAATGTTGGGCAGACAAAATCAACAGATGTCTCCTTTAAGATCTGATCTCATGTAAACTTCTCAACAACACAATGTTATAGCTATTATTGACCACAACTTACAGATGAAGACATTGAGGCCCAGATTTTCTTCTCTTGGGACTGTACCTCCATGTTTTCTATAGAGAGCTTGCTTAGACCACACAGGATGGCCTAACTTAGTGGTCCTCAACTTTGGCTGCACATTGGAATCACCAGGAGTGTTTAAATATTCCCAGTGTTCAGACCATACCCTTGACCAATTGAGTCAGAAACTCTGTGAGTGGGACATGATAGTATTTTTAATAACTCTCTAATGTGCAGCCCAAATTGAGAATCATGAGCCCACCACTTGTTCTTTCTTAAGAAAGTAATAATGAGAAGAGCAAGCCAAGCTATGTTTTATTTTCTCACCCACAGCCCTAATAATGAGGCACACAACCAGACCCCAAAACGATCCAAGAGCAGGAAAGCAGACTACTGAAAGTATAGATAGCAATGCTGCTCATTTGGGGCCTTAATTATTTGGAGGGCAGCTATGGTACAATGTCATTTATTTCTAGGTAGATATAATAGGCCTTATGAAGTTCTGGTAAATAGAAGGGTTAGTAACATAAGCAAGACATTTTTCTATCTAGGAATATTTATTTTTTTAAATATGGTACATAAGAAGCTTATGTATTAGATAGTTGAAGAGTAATGAGTAATACTTGAAACAAAATTCTGATGCCTAGGCTCTGATAGAGGGGGTTTCTGTATGTATCAGTGTGATTTTTGGCAATGCTCTTGCAAGAAGGGTGATGTCTTGCCCTTCTGAGAAGCTCAGACCTTGTAGAGCTGGACCTGCTCACTCATTTTATGCCTTTAGTTGGGCCCATGTTCCTAGATGACGTGTACTGTAATTCACAAAATGCGATCATTTTATAGCTCCAGTCCAATCCTCTTGTTTTACAGATTACAGAAGCAAGTCTCAGAGAAGAGGTCATGGTTTGAATTATGAGTTCTGATTCGTTGATATTCTTTCCACAATTCCTGATCAAAGTTGTAGAAGTCTTTAGAGTATATCAAGGGCTTTTGTAAATTTCCTTTTGATGCCTTTTAATACATTATACTCTGAAGTGCTGTATTTTATTTTTTAAACTACATTCTAACTGTTCTTTACTATTTATTCTGAAACATCATGTTCATTTGTTCTTTTAACAAATATTCACTACACACCTATGTGGTGTATGGGGTAGGCATTGAAGTAAATGCCATAGAAAGTTATTGTATGATGGAGCTTGCAGTGACATTTTAGTCAAAACCAATAGGTTTATGACCTTTACAGGCCTTACAAAATAACCCCCTATTAGGGGGCAAATGTTTTTGGCTTTCTCTATTTTATCTTTTCATGACACTGTCCTGGCTCCCCCAATAGATTGTATGCTCTTGGAGGAAGTATTTTATGTGTTTTACTCTGTGTCCAAAGCCTATGGCAGTTCTATAAATTATCTATAAATGGCAGTGTTGGATGCCTGGGAAAGTGATGGTTATTAGATGTGTTAAACTGTAGCTGTATTTCTCATAGGTCTTATTTGTTTTGGTTTTAGGAGCTGGTGGCATAAGCATTCCTGCCTTCTGTCCTAATCCAGTTTGCTCTGATGAAGATGTTATTAGAATGTGATATCAGACATTCCCCGAATAAGAAGAACTTGAGAAACTATTTCCTTGTGCTGATGTGTTGTGTAATACACTTGTAGGCACCTCTCTACCTGGGATTCTTGATCTCTCCTCTTCCCCTTTGTGCATAATATTTTTGTTGATTCCCTCATTTGAAATAATACCTCATTCTGCCATATTTTATCAGCATTTCCACAAGCATTTGCCTTCCGACCTGCCCTCATTTCTTCTTCTCTTTTCTTGCTGAATACTCACTCTGCCAAGTACTGGAGATATTAGACACACTTGGTCCCTACTCTAGAGAAGTTTGCAGTTCAGAGGGGGAGGTGGACATGTAGGCAACCAGATTAAAAGTTTCCAGTTAAGATTTGTGTCTATTTTGTCCACTGCTAAATCCAAACTGCCTACAACAGTGCTAAGGACATAGTTGGCACTTGAGGAATGTTTGTTGAATGGATAAATAAATAATCTCTCAGAACTTAGCATGCACGTATGTGTGTGGATATATAGAGATATGTATAAACTGTAAGGTCCAGTGAGACTACAGAGAAGGGAAAATTTTGCTGAGTCAGGTTCTAAATCATGAGTTAGATTTGGTCTGGCAAAGATTCCATTCTTATTTTGGGTAAGAACTAGGTCTTTATCTTCATTTCCTCATATTCTCTGCAGTAAGCTTCATGCATCATGATTGTTCAGTAATGTTTGTGGCATTGGAATGAAGTTGTTTCCAGCCAGGCCAGAACTCTGTGTCTTCACTTCTCAGGATCTTTACCAGCCTGTAAAGGACATACTGGTCCTAGCTCTGCTGCCAAACCGCCGCCCCATACCTACTTCTTCCCTGGGCTGACCCTGGGAGATTTGTAAGGCCTCTGCCTTTTGAAAAGATGGAAGCAGGATGGTTTACACAGCCTCCCCTGCTAGAGCAGGCTCCCTGGGACTTGTCTGGAATGCTCCAATATGGTGTTTATCTTTGCCACAGAGTTGCTTGAGTTAGTGGAGTTTGCTTCCCATGTATAGACCCTTACTTTATCAATCACAGGATATTCCAAACACAGCCTTTTGCTTCTAGAAATTTCTGGAATTACTGCTGTGTGAGGTTTAATAGGCATAATAGTTGGATAAATGGGGCTTTTTGTTGGTTACTAAGTGATTAACTCAACTCAGCAAATATTTCTTGAGAACTTGTTCTAAAGCAGGCACTGACCTAGGCAAGTGGGATGTTCAGTGGCAAGGAACAAAGAGTCCAGTCCTGCCTTCAATGAGTTTATAGGTGTTAGTGGTCTGTGTGTGTGTGTGAGTGTGTGAGTTTGACTGCGTATGTGTTACTGGGTAAGGAGGAGAGGTGGGAGATTAAGAAAGTCTTTCAGTACCGTCAGTACAAGGCAAAATATGATAGGTGCCAAAGAAGAGGATGGACTTGGCAATCCAGGTGGCTAGAATGAGTGTCTGGGTGTGGATAGATTTGGGAGTGCGGAGGAGTGGTACCATGGAGGAAACAGAAGTCATGAAAACCCAAGGAAGCAGAGTCATATGGCACCCACAGGATGAACGGCCAGCATAGGAAAATAAGGCTGAATAATTATCTGACCTCACAGTTTGTTTTGACAGGAAAACTCAATGTGCCTTCCAGATGCTCCAAAAATGGGATGAGGGAGGATTTAATGGGATAAGCTGAGGGCTTAAACTTCAGCTTAGCCATGGACTGGTTCTTTGACCTCAGATCCTCAGCTGGGAGTGCGTGGATGGTGCTTTTGCAGCCTAAGGCCCTTATCAACTGGAGACTATAGTTCCTAAAGCTTTGCCCTTCTCCCTTTACTGGAGCTCTATATTCTGGCCATTTTTGTTGCGTAGATCCTGAGTGAGGGATGCTTAACAAGGGAAAATGAAAGGCAGGCATTAAGGAGAAGGAAAACAAGAGTGGAGGATAGAGGGGAGATGGCCTGACCTTTATTTCTTACCGTATTTCAGGATGTTTTGCTCCTTTGACTGCAAAAGGAGAAAAAGAGAAATTAAGGTTGGTGGTTTCAGAACGCTGTAGTTAGCCATTACTTTTAACGGCAAAAACTGCAATTCTTTTGCAATATTTGTGACATGTTTGATTTAGGATTTAGCAGTCTAAACCTCCAATAAACTGTTTATATACTTACTTCCAATTTCATAAATTCAAGAATTATACCAATGCCTTTGCTGTGTAGTTATAACTTGTTAAATAATTTCTTTTTCCCTTTAGTGTCTGAAACTCTTAGAGGATTGCAAGGTTTACCATGTTCCTTTATATTTTACTAAATTAAGCTTTTTCTCCCTACTTCACCAAACTACTTTAACACCTCATGCCATAGGTTATAAAATAGATTGCCCCATAAAAAATACAGTTTCTCATTCAGAATGCGTGAGATTCGTCTTCACAGATATTTTTGACCAAAGGAATACAATCAAAAGAAGGGACATAATTATTCATTAGTCTATTATTACCCTCATATTTTGTCTCCTGGCAGTGGCTAGGGAGCTTTAGCCCCCATCTCTATGTGGCTGATCTACATGTGCTGAATATCTCCACAGGAAATAGCAAGGCCAGCTGATTGCCTCCCAGCACTCAGCGTATGTGCCCTCTTTCCAGATGTGCAGTTTGCTCAGCGTATGTGCCCTCTCTCCAGATGCGCAGTTTGCTCAGCGTATGTGCCCTCTCTCCAGATGCGCAGTTTGCTCAGCGTATGTGCCCTCTCTCCAGATGCGCAGTTTGCTCAGCGTATGTGCCTTCTCTCCAGATGTGCAGTTTGGCTCTTGGTCCACCCTGAAGTGGGCTTGGGGTGCTCTTCCCTCAGATGTGATACTAACTTTGAGTTCCCAGTCAGCCTCTGAGAGTCTGAGCATTTGAAAGTGTGAGAAAGGGTGAGTTGGCTCACTTGGAGCTATTCAAACTTGGAGTTTCTTTGGGCCCAAGTCTAGTTTGGGATTTATCTCCTCCAAAATGGCCAATCAATACCTTAAAGTATCACTCATTCATGCCACTCTCTGCCCCAGGTCCTTCCATCATAGAATCATAGGATCAGAGAATTTAAGAGTTAGGAGGAGCCTTAGAGATGTGATTAAACTCTCTACAAAGGGACCCCTACTATTATATCTCAGGGTCTGTATATTCTAAATATATTTTTAGTTTTCTTCTGGTATGGGAAACTTTGATCTTGGAAAAGTTGGAAATTTTGCACTGCCTGCTGACTTCCTGCACCAAATCCAAACTTCAAGATGTTACAAAAGAGACAGGGGAGTTGAACCATCAAAGGACCAAGAGTCATAGAAAATTAACAGTTAATAAAGAGTGACTTCCCCCAAATAACTACAGGGCTGGAAGAGAGGATGGGAGTGGTAGAGCCTAGATTATAACACTGGAACTTTTCTTTGCTAAGAGGTTACCATCTTCTATCTCCATCCTATTTGGAGGAATAAAAACTTTCACCTTGTTCCCAGGCATATATTACTTGCCAAGGGAATTAAAAAGAAGCTTACATATGATAAAAATTATTCATTTCCGAAGCGTGAACAATAAAAAAAGACAGACTAATCAGAGTTACTTATACCAAAACAGCATAAATAATGCAAAAGACAAATAAGAATGTGAAGTGAAAATAGTGAGACATACTGTGTTGGGGCAGGTGAAGGAATATTACCTGGTATCTAAAGGATGACAATTTGGCCGTATCCAGAAACACTTAAAATAAATATGCTTTTGACTCCACAATTCCACCTTTACAAAATTAAGCTATTGCCACTATTTTGGAGCCAAGACATGCAAAGTGGGAATTTGAGCTGAAGAAAGAAGGGGAGCAGAGCTAAGCCAAGGGATGTGAGCATGAATGGCCACCTGGGATATCTCCTCTGGGCTCTAGTGTTCATAAGCAAAACTCAACTGAGCTTTACTGGGTTGAGGCCAGCTTAATCTTACTCTCTGAAAATACACCCAACCTGAAGAAGGTTGTGTACACAGCTCTGAACATTTACTGGCTTCTGAATTCACATGGCTGTCAGTAAGGCCTCCTCTTTATCTTTGAATTCTTATGATTGCCTATATTTAAAGAGCATCAGTGAAAATATGAAATAAGGAGATCTTAAAATTTTCTTCTTCATAGAAAACTTGTATTAATGGATTGTAAGACAATGTTAAGATGGTAATACTCCATAAATTTATCTACATGTTCAATGAAATCCCTATCAAAATCCAAATGCCATTTTTTTTTTTTGCAGAAATTGACAAGATGATCCTAAAACACATATAGAAATGCACAGGGCTCAGAATACCCTAAACAACCTTGTAAAAGAACATAGTTGAAGGACTCACACTTCCCAACTTCAAAATTTTCAAAAAGATAACATAATCAAGACTATGTGATACTGGTGTAAGGATAGAAAAATAGATAAATAGAATACAATTGAGTGTCTAAAAGTAAACTCATATACTCATAGTAATTTTTTTTTGATGAGGGTGTGAAGACAATTCAACGGTGAAAGAAAAGTCTTTTCAACAAATGGTACTAGGACAACTGTAACTGTACTTCAACATACAAAAGAATGAAATTATATACCTACCTCGCAGCACACACAAAAACAACTTAAAATGGGTTAAAGAACTAAATACAAGGCTAAACTATAAAATGCTTAGAAGAAAACATACAAGTAAGCCCTCATGACTATGGAGTAGGCAATGGTGTTTTAGATCACTTAAAATTTAAAATCACTTGTGCCTCAAAGGACACATTTGAAAAGTGAAAATACAGCCCACAGAATCGCAGGAGTATATTGGCAAGTCATGTATCTGTTAAGCATTTAGTATCCTAGCATCTAGAATATATGAAGAATTTTTATATCACAACAATAAAAGACAAATAACTCAGTAAAAAATGCGTGAAGGATTTAAATAAATGTTTCACCAAATATGAGATACAAATGGCCATTAAGTACTTGAAAAGATAACATTCTTCATTAGGTCAATGCAAATGAAAACCATATACTCACAAGAATTGCTATAATAACAAAACAGAAAATAAGTGTTGATGGAAATCTGGAGACATTGGAACCTTTATATATTGCTGCTGGGAATATAAAATAGTACAGTCACTTTGGAAAACAATTTTGGCAGTTTTTTAGAATGCTAAACATGGAGTTATGATAAGACCAAATATTTAACTCCTAAGTACCTACTCCAGATAAATAAAAACATATGTTCACACCAGCATGTACATAAGAGTTCATAGCAGTATTATTTGTAATATTGTTTATATTATAAATATAATCATAGCAGTATATTATTATTTATAATACTGCTGTGAACCCTATGTACATGCTGGTGTGAATACCAAAAAGTAGAAACAACCCAAGTGTTCATCAACTGACAATGTTTTAAATGTTATATATATATATATATATCCATACAGTGGAATAGTACTCAACCATAAAAAAGAATTAAGGGCTGATACATACTATAACATGGATAAACCTTGAAAACATACTAAATGAAAGAAGCCAAACATAAAGGCCACCTATTATATTATTCTGTTTATATGAAATGTCCAGAATAGGCAAACCCATAGAGAAAGAAAGTAGATCAGTGCCAGGACCTATAGAAGGGAGGAGTGGGGAATGACTGTTCTGGGCTTGGGGTTTCTTTTTGTGGTGATAAAAATGTTGTTTCCTCTGAACTGTGGGTTTAACCTAAATTATTTGTAGGATCTTTTCCACATCCAGCTTCCAATGATTCTATCAATCTTCCTGAATGAATGGCAATTTCAAAAGAATTCTAAAAGTCAGCCCTTATACCTTTGGTATCTGTTTTAAGGCAGATCTATTTTTTTTGAGTATTCGTCATTTTAATGTATTTTTATTTTTATGAAGAACAAACTCTAATTTGGTTAAGTTTCTGAGATTTTAATTTCCCATGAAGGGTTCCAGTTGATTGTGAAATGTGGAAAAACCAAACTCAAAGTAGTTTGTCAAATTGGGTGTAACTGTAAGTGAGGAAGCAGTTTTCACAAGGGCTCAATGAAGGAAGAGACATGTTGCCTTTTTAAGCCAAATTATGAACATATACGATAGTGACATAACAATGAAAGGTAGAGAATAGTGACGGCATAAATTTTGTGGGGACACTGATTTTGTATCAAGTTTATGACAGTGTTTAGTAGGTTGGGTGATGTAATTACCTTGTCTGGGTTAGTACTGTGGATTTACCTTTTACCAAGCCACTTGATGCTTCAATTTCCTTATCTGTCACATAAGTACAATAATTGTACCTCCCTATAAGATTGTTGTGAGGATTAAACTAGATGACACTTGTAAAGCACAACATCAGCATTAATATTTTCAACAAATACTCCAAATGCTTGATAAATGTTATAAACACACTTGAAACTGGCTGACAAATACTTGTTTACAGTGTATCATGCCCTAATACAACTGTTTTGAGAGTCATTTATTGGTGCAAAATAAAATTTTTCATATTGCAAATATATTTTTTTCAGAACAAAAGTAAAAATCTTCCTAACAAAATGAAGATCCTGCTAATTATATTTGTCCTAATCCTTTGGACTGAAACATTGGCAGACCAGAGCCCAGGTACCAGTATATTATTATTTAGGAAATGTTTTATATCTCAGTAAATGTTATTTTAATAAACAGAGAGAAATAATTTATTTACTAAAAATCAAGCATACAGCATTTAGTAATCGTTATACAATATCAAACAAACTTAATTTCTCAAAGACAGCACAAAACCATGAGCAAAATTCGTAGGTTATGTTGCACCTGGCTAGAAAAACTTTATCTATTGATTTCTTCAATCTCAGTATTATATGTCTGTATGGATTGAGTCAGTCCATTTGTTTATAGATCAGTTTTGATCTTAATAAGTGAAAGAAAAGGAACCCCACACAGAAAACAAATTCTAAGTATTTCTGTGACTAAACCATTGCCTTCCTTTCCTTTTACAAACATGAAATATATAGTTACACATATGTGCACACACACACTGTCATACGTCACTTAACAATGGGTGTACTTTCTGAGAAATGCATCATTAGGCAATTTTGTCACTGTGTAAACATCACAGAGTATACTTACACCTAGATGGTGTAGCCTGCTACACACCTGTGGTATATGGTACAGCCTATTACTCCTAGGCTACAAACCTGTACTGCATGTTACTGTGCTGAATATTGTAGGCAAGTGTAATAAAATGGTAAGAATTTGTATATCTAGACACAGAAAGGCAATACCTTGCACTACCACATCATGACAGCTATGATGTCATTAGGTGATAAGAATTTTTCAGCTCTATTATAATCTTTTTTTTTTTTTTTTTTTGAGCTAGAGTCTCACTGTGTCACTCAAGCTAGAGTTCAGTGATACAATCTTGGCTCACTGCAGCCTCTACCTCCTGGGCTCAGGCAATCCTTCTGCCTCAACCTTCCAAGTAGCTGAGACTACAGGTGCAGATTACCACACCTGGCTAATTTTTATATTTTTTGGAGAGACAGGGTTTCATCATCTTGTCCAGGCTAGTCCCAAAAATTGCTGTTAGTACACAGACTACTTTGGCCCATTCTTACATAGCTATGAAGAAATACCCGAGGCTGGGTAATTTACAAAGGAAAGAGGTTTAATTGTATGACAGTTCCTCATGGCTGGGTAGGCCTCGGGAAACTTACAATCATGGTGGAAGTAGAAGCAGACATGTCCTTCTTCACATGGTAGCAGGAGAGAGAAGCACCAAGCAAAAGGGGAAAAGCCCCTTATAAAACTATCAGATCCCATGAGAAATCACTCACTATCATGAGAACAGCATGGGGGTAACCACCTCCATGATTCAGTTACCTCCTACCATGTCCCTCCATGACAAAACGTGGGGATTATGGGAGCTACAATTCAAGATGAGATTTGAGTAGGAATACAGCCAAACCAGTCCAGTTAGGGACTTTCTGCGTTTGTACAATATCAGAGTTTGGGGTCCCAGAACTAAAAAAAGAAAAGAAGTTTATTATCTCTAGTATAGAGTTGGGGAAGAAAAACCTGTTGGCTAAATTTGCTAAAGCCTTTTTGTTTGACATTTAACAAAGGCAATTATAGTTTCTTCTGTTTGACCTTCAGAAGACACTTTTCTTGGGATATATCCTTAACACTAGGACGTAGTCTCAAATATGTATTGTGGTCTAAAATGTAAAGGCTGAATGATAACTTTGTTTTTGCTTGTTGTTATTTTATTTTGATAGCACCAGGCCCTGAGTATGCAGATGTTGTGTTTCTGGTGGACAGCTCTGATCACCTGGGAACTAAGTCATTTCCATTTGTGAAGACATTCATTAACAAGATGATCAACAGTCTCCCCATAGAGGCTGACAAATACCGTGTGGCCCTGGCCCAGTACAGCGACAAGCTTCACAGTGAATTCCACCTGAGCACCTTCAAAGACAGGAACTCCATGCTGAACCACCTCAAGATGAACTTTCAGTTCATTGGTGGGTCCCTGCAGATAGGAAAGGCTCTTCAGGAGGCTCACAGGACCTATTTCTCTGCACCCACAAATGGGAGAGACAGGAAACAGTTTCCCCCAATTTTGGTGGTCCTGGCTTCGGCGGAATCTGAGGATGATGTGGAAGAGGCTTCAAAAGCTCTGCAGAAAGATGGGGTGAAAATCATCTCTGTGGGGGTGCAGGAAGCTTCTGAGGAAAACCTGAAGGCTATGGCCACATCCCATTTCCATTTCAACCTTCGGACAGTCAGAGACCTCAGCACATTCTCCCAAAATATGATACAGATCATCAAGGATGTAACAAAGTACAAGGAGGGAGCAGTCGATGCTGATATACAAGGTAAGGAAGCCTTTGGTTGAAGAGGTGCCTGATCCTCAAGTGGGTATGCATCTGTCCACCCTTACCTCTTGCAACTCCTGTTAGGTTTTCATGATTAGCCATGTTGAAGTATTGGAAACTTCTACACATCATACCTTACTCGCTTCTGTCTTTGCTTGTGCTATTTCTCTGACAAGAGCTCTATCTTATTGCACTCCTTTGCTTTCTTATAGCTTGAATAACTCCTGTTGTCATATAAATCTCATCCCTACATTCTTTTCCTCTTGGAATATTTTCTTTCACATTTCTTTTTGAGTTTCAGTTCCTTGAGCACAGCTTATGACAGCAGCACTTACCGTAACTATCCATTTCTGCATTTATCCTTCTTCCCTTCTCCACCACCAGCAAGGAAGAAACAGGTAGCATATGAGGGAAGGATTGACAACTTATCTCTCTATCCTTTGTGCCTAGCACAGTGCCTGACAATGAGCTGGTGTTCTATTTCTTGATGAATTAATACATGAGGATCTTACAGATAAGGAAATGGGATCATTGTCTACTCTCTTTCCTTCACAGTCTTGTTACAGTATGAGGCTCATAATAAATATTTAATAAATGCTTGTGAACTCATATATAGTGATACTCAGTGAGAACGATAACCTTAGAATGAGATACCATTAGCACATGTTCATATTTTCTGTTCAACCAGGAAGAAGAGGGGATGTCCTCAGTGGTGCAGTAATGCAATACAGTGGACTGCAGTCTTGAGCCCTACATCTGCTGTGTTGGCTCATTTTGGACTTTTAGAGATTAAGAGCAAGGGCTTTGGAATCAGGAAGGTCTGAGTTCAAACTCTGGCTTGGCCACTTAGGACACTGAGTCCCTTACTTAACCCTGAGCATCAGTTTTCTTACCTTAAAGTGAGGATAATAGTGTCTACCTTATAATATGAGTGAGGTGACTTGTATGGCATTTGGCACACTGTTTACTATTAACAGTAACAACTATTTGCAAATAAATACTTATCTGAGAAGGTCATGCTTGGAGTTTGTTTTAGCTAACTGTGGGGGATTCAGAGTAGATTGGTAGAATTATAAGAATTATTTTTAATTCCATAAATATTTTTGAGCTCTCCCGAGGCACCAGGTACTGTAGGGATAGTGATAAGTAAGACATGCTTTCTGTCTTCCAAGAACTCACAGATGAGTAGTTCTTGGCAAGGCTGAGCTTATCTCTTGACTATACTTTACACAGCTGCAGTTCATCCACCTATTCTTGAGTCTATGTTTTATGTGAATATGGTGTACTTTCTTTTAGATTCCAGATATGTATAACTACCTGCTTACTTGGCATCTCCTCTTCAATACTCAATAGTTTCTCAAACTTACCATGTCTGAAACATAACATGAATATAACTTGTTTCCCCCTATAACTTGTTTTTCCCATTATCTTCCCTATCTTGAAAAAGGACACCACCACCATTCACTCAGTTGTTCAGGCCACAAATCCAGGAGTTTTCACCACTTCCTCCTTTGTTCTCACATCCAATTTTTTAATCTAGTTTTCTGTTCTACCTCTAAGTCATATTAAAACTATCTTTATCGTTCTATCTTAGCTGCTATTATACTTGTCCAAGAATCATTATCTCTTTCCTGGACTAGGGCCATTGTTTTTTAATTATTATCCCTGAATTCATTATTTGCTCTCAGCAACTGGAATAATATTTAAAATATTTAAGTAAGTTCATATAACTCTCAGAAGATGTGGGCCCTGCTTCCCTGTGACCTCATCTGTCAATGTTTCCCCTCACTCATGGGCTCCAACCACTCTGGACTTCTTGCTTTTTCCCACCTCTTGCTGTTCTATCTTCCAGAGTTCCTCTTCCTTCAGAACTCCATGTGGCTGAATTCTTCTCTTCATTCATTTCTTAACCCATATGTGATCCTCTCAGAGAGGCCTTTCCTGATTTCTTCATGTCTCAAGTAAGTTAACCCTCCCTTAGCCACAGTGTAGTCCCTCAATCAAGTCACCTGTTTTATTTCCTTGTGAGCACTTATTACTGTGTGAAATAACACAATCTAGTTATCTGCCCTCCCCAGAGAATATCAACTTCCCGTGGTTAGAGATATTTCTGCTAACTCATCCTTGCATCCTAGTTCTTGAGAGTGCTGGTGGCAGTGGTAAAGGTAGCAGTGATGGTGGGCATGGTGGTTCCTTCACTTCACTGGTGGTGAAGGTGGTGGTGGTGGTGGTGGTGGAGGTGGAACTGATGGCAGTGGTGGTGGTGATCATACCAGTGGTAATGGTGGTTATGGAGATGATAGTGGTGGTGTACATGGGATGTGGTAGGAAAATTGGTCAGAAGCATTCTTCAGACAGAGGCAGCAGCATATGCAATGCTTGTGAAGCCAACGACCTTGGAAATCTTGTTTAGAATTTTGATCTTTTGTTCACTAAAAGAAAACAATGCCGTCTACATCCATCATGGCTACCTCTATCCTAACTAACTTGCTTGTCAATGTACAAAGTACCTTTCTCTCTCTGGGCCAGTGGTTTACACTAATCCTCACACTTTTTCTCTCTTTATAGTTCCCTTCCCCATATCCTGTCAGAAAGATTCACTTGCTGACCTCGTGTTCTTGGTGGATGAGTCACTTGGGACCAGACAAAATTTAAGGCATCTTCAGGCCTTCCTGGAGAACATTACCAGCTCCATGGATGTGAAGGAAAATTGTATGCGACTTGGACTGATGAGTTACAGCAATAGTGCCAAGACTATTTCTTTTCTTAAATCAAGCACAACCCAATCTGAATTTCAGCAGCAAATCAAGAAGCTTTCCATCCAGGTTGGGAAATCCAATGCAGGGGCTGCCATTGAGCAGATGAGAAGAGAAGGCTTCTCAGAGTCACATGGCAGCAGAAGGGCACAGGGAGTGCCTCAGATTGCAGTCCTGGTCACCCACAGACCATCAGATGATGAGGTGCATGATGCTGCGCTGAACCTTCGGCTGGAGGATGTAACCGTGTTTGCCTTGAGCATCCAAGGGGCTAACAATACCCAGTTAGAAGGAATAGTGTCTTACCCTCCAGAACAGACAATTTCTACGCTGAAGTCCTATGCAGACTTAGAAACTTACAGTACAAAGTTCCTGAAAAAGCTCCAGAGTGAAGTATGGTCCCAAATTTCTACTTACGCTGAAGAAAGGAATCTTGATAAAACTGGTGTGTTTTTAAAAATACTTTTCTTATTATAAAAGTAATATAAGTGGTTACCTAGGGCTAGCGTGGGAGTGAGGATTGACTGTAATTGGATAAAGAAACTTTCAGGAGTTGTAGGAATGTTCTAAAACTGGATTTTGGTGATGCTTGTACAACTTCAAACATTTACCAAAAATCATTGAACAATACACTTACAATAGATCAGTTTTATAACATGTAAATCATACCTCAATAAAATGTTAAATATATGTGTTAATTATAAAATATTGTAGAGGCCAGGCACAGTGGCTCACGCCTGTATTCCCAGCACTTTGGGAGGCCGAGGTGGGCAGATCAGGAGGTCAAGAGATTGAGACCATCCTGGCTGACATGTTGAAACCCTGCCTCTACTAAAAAAAAATACAAAAATTAGCTGAGTATGGTGGTGCACCTGTAGTCCCAGCTACTTGGGAGGCTGAGGCAGAAGAATTGCTTGAACCCCGGAGGCAGAGGTTGCAGTGAGCCGAGATTGTGCCACTGCACTCCAGCCTGGCACCTGGTTACAGAGCATGACTCTGTCTCAAAAAAAAAATATTGTAATAGTATGGCTATTGTATGACATACAGAAGAAAATAAAATCATCTGTAATTCTATCTTCAGATAAAACCATTAACATTTTTTCTGTTGTCTTTAGTCTCCTCTGTCTCTCTTTTTCTCCCTCCCTTCTTCCATCTCTCCACCCATCTCCCTCTCTCTGTCTTCCTTCCACTCACGCACATAAAGACAAACACACACAGAGTTTTAAAAAATAGTATCGCATTGTATATATCAGTGCTGTCCAACAGCGCTTTATGTGGTGCTGGAAATGTTCTTTATCTGCACTGTCTGCTAGGTCAGCCACCAGCCACATGTGGCTACTGGCACTTGAAATGTGTCCAGTGTGATGGAGGTAAATAGACTACTATGAAAGCAAAAGTAGTTTTTCATAGATTCTGCTTAACAAAGGAAGGAACATCAAGAAGTCTTTTATTTAAAAAAAAAGAATTGAACTCCTTTGATGTGCCAGGCCTACTGGGCAGAAACAGAGAAGTAAACAAAGTGTTTGTCATTATGGATTACACTCTGTAGTAAGAAACAGGCCATGCTCATTAACAAATGAATAAACTAACTTCAGAAAGTAACATAAAGAAAATAAACATTGTAAGAAGATAGGCAATGACAGGTGTGCTTTAGATAGGGGGAAGAGAAGACCTTTTATAAGAACTGACTTGATACATCCATGATGAGAAGGAAGCATCCATGCGGATATTTGGGGGAAAGAATATTTCAAGAAGAGAAGAGGGCATGTGCAAAGACCCAGGGATACATTCTAAGAACAGAATGAAGCCCATGTGGTTGGAGTACAGTAAGTGATGTGAAGAATTGTTGGAAATAGGGTCAGAGAGAAAAGCAGGAGACAAGATAAGTCCAATTTTAGTTTTTAAGTTCCAAATGCAGTGATAGATCATTTAAGTGGAAGAACAGTGGGATCTAAGTTTAGCTTTAAATATCTTGTTCTAGTTGCTTTGGGAAGAAATTATTGGGGAAATAAGAATAGAAGATCATCAATCCCTTGCCTTTTCTCAAGAAATGATAGGACATAAACTGTCTAAGAAGGCAGGTGTCAATGCTAGAAAAACAATTTAACTTAGAGGCTGGAGTCTTGGGAATTTGGTCTTTATTCTTTAATTTACTGATTAGGTGACCTTACACACAAACCACTACATCTTGCTGTGTTTCAATTTCCTCACAAGGTTGTTGTAAATTTCAAATGAGAAAATGGGCATGAATGTGCTTAAGGAAGTGTGCAGGCTCTATGCAAAAACGAAGTATTTGTTCTTTAGAAATGCCTCAGCCCCATGTTCCTTCACAAACCCTCTGGCAAAGTTCTCTCTAGGCCCTCCTTAATTTACAGAGAATGTACTTTTTTTAAATTTTTCAGGCTGTATGGATACAAAAGAGGCTGACATCCATTTCCTCATTGATGGCTCAACCAGCATCTGGGAGGAACAGTTTGAGCAAATCAAGAAATTTATGTTGGAAGTGACAGAAATGTTTAGCATTGGCCCAGACAAAGTCCGAGTTGGAGTTGTGCAGTTTTCAGACAAGATGCGAGAGGAATTTAGTATCACTGACTATTCTAATGACATTGACTTAAGAAAGGCTATTCTAAACATTCAGCAACTAACAGGTGACACTCATACTGGGAAAGCTCTGGATTTCATACTGCCAAGAATAAAAAATGGAATGAAGGATAGAATGAGCCAGGTTCCCTGTTACCTCATTGTGTTGACTGATGGGAAGTCCCAGTACAGCGTCGTGGAACCTGCTAAGAGAGTAAGGGCTGAGAAAATCATCGTTCACGCAATTGGCATTGGGGAAGCTAATAAAAAAGAGCTGCAAGAAATTGCTGGGAAAGAAGAAAGGGTTAGCTTTGGGCAGAACTTTGATGCTTTGAAAAGTATAAAAAATGAAGTTATTCGTGGAATCTGCACTGAAAAAGGTAAGCAAAACAAAAAAGGCTTTATTCTCCACATTTCATCAACTGCTTTAGACAGATTAGTGGCCAGGCTGAGACAAGGCCTGATGTGACTAGTTGTCTGGAAAACATTTTGCTAACTTCCTTTATCACCATGGAGATATTCAGCCCCTCAATTTTAAACCAAATGCCAAGACTGGAAAATCTCTCTAAACAGTTGCCCCAAAGCCATCTTGGAAGTCATAAGTGGGAAGGTTGCTAAGAATGTTGGGGCCTTGACAAAGCCCACTGCTGTGGAGTGAAAAAGAGTCTATTCTACGTGTGTGTGTGTGTGTGTGTGTGTGTGTGTGTGTGTGTGTGTGCATGTGCATGCGTGCACGTGCATACACAGATGAGTACAGGGGAAGTACAGTGTTTGTGTGTGCACAGGAGGGTACAGTGGTAGGAAAATGGACTTTGGCTCTAGATAGTTTAGGGTCTGACTCACATACTTCCACTTGAGCCTGGAGCACTGTCATTTATAAAACGAGTATAATACCTACATCAGAGAATCCTTATAGGTTGAGCACTATAAATGCCAACCATCATTTTTATATTAAATACATATCAAGCATATATGTAATAATTGTTCATTTTTATTTATAATAAAAGCACGTTTGCATTTTTGTTCTAATTAGAGATTAAGTACCAAAAGTTAGGAGAAACAATTTGCAAATTTCCATATTTGATTGTTTGTTATTTCTCTTATTAGTAATGGCTACTTACACCACTTACTAGTTCAAGATGGTAAGTGTTGACTGCCAGTTTTAGCACATGAAAATACTGCCCGCTGAGAACCACCTTAGTTCACTGGTAAAGAAGAAAGTTGCTAGAGTCAGAGTCAAGGTTCACACACTAGCTTTACCACTGATTAGCCATGACCTTGAATAAGTTACTGTCTACTTGCCTTGGTTTCCTTGTTTGTAGGCTTATTGTGAAGCCTAATGGTGATAACCCATGTGGAGCAGTTAGAGCAGTGCCTGGAACATAGTAAGCAGCTACATAAAAGTTAGCTGTTGCAGAAGTTGGTTAAGGTGCTCACTGATGAGGAAAGGAAGAGAATTCTCACTTATTTGAACTTACTAAACTGAAAATGTGTTTGAATTTTCTCTGAGCCACTAAAAAAACTATGTAAGCAAATAAATGGCATAAATGACAAAATCCTAAGTAACAGTTTTGTTTATTTTTCTCCCTGTTATGGACAGTAACAGAGACGGGTCTTTATGTGTTAGAAAGAGTGCGAGAATAAAAGATTCCCTGGTGTTTCCTGGAGTTGATGCCAAGAAAAGTAAAAGGATTCCAGGAAGCATAAAGTAGATTGTATCTCAGATCCTTTCAAGGGAGAAGGTCCTGGATGAATCTAGGGAGGTACAGTACATCCCTTGCACTTCAGGTAGTTGCAGTTGAAGTAGCCAGCCTGAGCACTGGCATGCCTGGAGGAGGGGATATGCTGTAGACAAGAAAATGAGTCATAAAATGATGAACAGAGAAGCAGGAAAACAAAGGAGACAAAGCTTGCAGAGCTAGAAAAACACTAACGAGTCTAAGAGCAGATGCAGATGGAGTGAGGCACAGTGGATTAGTAGGGGGCAGGTTAAGCTGCCATAGCAAGAAGACCCCAGACTACACAGTACAGAATATTATTCTTCCTTACATAATAGTTTAGGGTGAATAGTCCAGGTCTAGTAGAGAGGCTATTCTATCCTCAACACAGAGCTTCCATCTTTAGGTCAAAACTGAAGATCCAGTTCTTTTCACCTCCCATCCACAGAAAGGGAGAAAGGACCAAGGGAGCTTACCACACTCAACTGTTTAAATGGTAAGACCCAGAAGTGGCCAGATCACTTCTGCTCATACCTTTTGGTTAAAACTTAGACACAAGGCCACAGCTAGCTTAAAGGAAGGCTGGGAAATATAATCTTTAGCTGGGCAATCATCTACCTATCTAAAATTTTATTAACATAGAGGAATAGAAAGATATATTCAGGGACAATAAGTAGTTTCTGTCATCAATAGATACCAGAAGGTAGATCCTGTGAATATAAATGGTATGTAAAAGCCTATTTCTTTAACGTGTGTTACATGGAAGAGACTTCACCACAGTGGTCAAGGCCACTCTGTCAAGGCCACAAACATCTTTAGCAATTTCTCTTCTTATGACTTTCAAGATGGCTCCATGGCAGCTTGAGTCTTAAAATTGTGATGCCAGTCCTCTTGGTGGATCAGAAGGCTGACCTTACACATTTATTGAGTAGTAGTTTTCATTTTCTTCTCATTTTGTAAACATATGGCTGATGCTCTGTTTATTTTCATGAAGTCGGGGATAGACTTCAGAGTGTTGAGGGAGAAACTGTAAGAGGATGGCAGAGATTACAAATAGATAAAAGGGATTAACACTAAAAAGATACATACTAAAGACAATATGTTATATATATATACAATGTATGTACCATCCATTAATAATACTGTTTTAATAGATTATAGAAATTTGTTTTATATATGCACATGTCTATATATTATACACAGAACAATGAACATACATACCTTTGTGCGTGTATATATGTACACACATAGGTATGTATGTTCGTTGTATGTATCTGCATGTGTATATATATGTACACATATATATGTATGTTCATTTCCAATCAGTAGGCTGTCTACAAATTTTATGTATAAAGGAACAGTCCATGTTGAATGAGTATGTGCTTACTAAAGCACTGATCTCTAGTAAAAACTTTTTCTCCAATTTCTAATATTGAGTTATAATGTTTATGAAATCACTTAGAATTATCCCAAAAAATAATGCTATTTGAGAATCATTTCAAATTGTGTTTCTCAAAAATATACATAAAGCCCTGGAATATTAGTACTATGAGTACTATGAGTGCAAGGAATTGATTACTTTGGCTCTGATTCCTTATTTGTATCACTATTACATCCTTAACACATGGCCTGATGCTTGGCATTTTATACACCTCAAAATTAGGAAGGAATGAATGAATGAATGAAATATGAAAAAAGAGTTATGCATGCACACATGAATGAATAAATGCACATTTTGGAAGTTGCATTTATGATTCAGGGTTCTAGTTAACCAGCTTCTACTAAAGAAGCAAATAGAATTTTCAAACATTACAACAGTTGCTTGAGTTAATTTTCACTGTTTTCACATTAATGCATTTGTTTTTACCTTAATGTTACTTCATGATAATCATTCCAACATGGTTATTTCTGGTCTTTTTGTTGTTGTTGTTCTAATATGCAGGATGTGAAGACATGAAGGCCGACATCATGTTTCTGGTGGACAGTTCTGGGAGTATAGGAAATGAAAATTTTGGGAAAATGAAAATCTTCATGAAAAACCTGTTAACTGAGATTCAAATTGGTGCAGACAAAACCCAGATTGGCGTTGTTCAGTTCAGTGATGAACCTAAGGAAGAGTTCCAGCTTAATACATATTTTACACAGCAAGAAATTTCTGATGCAATAGATAGAATGTCTCTCATCGATAAAGGCACTTTAATGGGAAAGGCACTAAATTTTGTAGGTCAATATTTCACTCACTCCAAGGGGGCCCGTTTCGGGGCCAAAAAATTTCTCATCCTCATCACAGATGGAGTAGCGCAGGATGATGTGAGAGATCCTGCTAGAATTCTTCGGGGCAAAGATGTGACCATCTTTTCCGTGGGAGTATATGGTGCCGATAGATCTCAGCTAGAAGAGATCAGTGGGGATGGCAGCCTTGTTTTTTATGTTGAGAACTTCGATAATCTACAGGCACTAGAAAGAAAACTTGTCTTTCGTGTGTGTGCTCTCCATGGTAAGTGCCCCTGTTACCTGTCAGGACTCAAGGATGTGAGCCATTGACTTTATAATGAGAAACACTGTATGGCACTCTGGCCCTGGCCTCCACTTGGACTTCAGTGTTAGGTTTTGGTCTTCTTAATGTTATATCAAAATGGCTGTGACCTCCAGGGATGTTTCAGAGTAACAATTTTGGCATCTAGTTTAGCACAAGGTAGTATGGCATTGGTGACTTAAGTATATTTCAAAAAGATCTCAGAATTTTACTTTAAACATCCAACTCTTTAATACCCACATACCTGGATTTTCCAGAGCCAGTTTTTAATCCCAAATGATTTTCTAGAATTATTTCTTGGCTATCTGTTGCCATTGCTAAGCAGAAAATAACTAGAAACATAAATGAGTCTTTCTTTTGCTTAGATCTGTGAGCCCAGATTGCGCCACTGCACTCCAGCCTGGCAACAGAGTGAGACTCTGTCTCAAAAAAAAAAAAAAAAAAAAAAAAAAAAAAACCCTGTATATTTTAAAGATAGAGTGTTTATTTTCATGACTTCATATTAGTATTCCTAAACTCTATCAACTGGATATTTTATATTTGCCTGTTCATGTATCCATGCCTTTGGAAAATTTTAATTTGTGACTTTTCTGATTACTTGGGGTCATCATTTGATTCTTACAAATCATAGTGTTTTTTAAAAATTGTATTGCACAACCTTCAGTTTGAGCCTATCAATTTTAATGTCTTTGGAATGAGAATGTGCTATCAATCCACATGTAGACTAAAAATACCTGTGTTTTAAAATCTATCACGTACTATTTTCCATGTTTTGGATACAACTAAGAAAACAAACCGAAGTAAGTTTGTTTTGTGTTGTTCCTCTGGCAACCTAGAGATTTTCATTGGACTTTATTCTTCAAAATAATGCATATGGAATTTTTGGAAACTTAACAAAATGTCTCAAAAACACTTAGATGATAGTTCTAAAGTTTCCTTGGTAACAGCTTAATTAGAATTTTTTTCTTCCCACAAAGGTGGCAGTGATTTCAAAATTCTTGATAATGTTGACAGGTGTACCTAAAGCCTATAGCTTCAACTTTGAAATCTGCAAGGCTCTTCTTGGCATTTCTTTATTTTGATTAATGTAAATATGGGGGCCCTGTCTATAGCATAACGTGAAATTTCAGCTGACTCATGGATTAGATTGTCTCCTAAGTATCAGATCATGACCTGTCACCAATTCTCAGTGGATCATTGACCAAGGTTTTTACAGATATAACCTGAGCACATTCACAGTGTCAAAAACTTAAAAATTTGAGACTTTATTATTAGAAATAAGAGTTGAAGCTGGGTGCAGTGGCTCACATCTGTAATTCCAGCACTTTGGGAGGTCGAGGTGGGTGGATCATGAGGTCAGGAGTTCAAGACCAGCCTGACCAAGATGGTGAAACTCCATCTCTACTAAAAATACAAAAAATTAGCCGGTGTGGTGGCCCATGCCTATAATCCCAGATACTTGGGAGGCTGAGGCAGAAAATTACTTGAACCTGGGAGGCGGAGGTTGCAGTGAGCCAAGATCATGCCATTGCACTCCAGCCTGGGCGACAGAGAGAGGCTCTGTCTCAAAAAAAAAATTATATATATTTTATATATATATATATATATATATATATATATATATGAAATAAGAGTTGATGATTAGCTAGGCAGATGGAAAGTGGAGAAAGCAAATCTTTGGAAGACACATTCATAAGTTACTGAGGGAAGGAAAAAGGTGGGGAAAGAATCCATACTTTGGAAAGCCAGTCAAAGCAGTAACTTGGCTTCTAATGTGGAGAAGGGTTTGGGGTCAGGGAAGAGGTGATGGAAGTCTTTGCTCTCCTCCTACTTGGGTCCATTCCCTTCTGAGTTCTAATTCAAAAGGTAAGGGGGAAAAGCATAAGTAACTGCAGTGAGACATGATGCACAAGGGATGGTTTGCATACCGAGGATCAAAACATACCTGGAGCCAGAGGGAGTAGGGTAAAAACCCCTAGTTATACAGTGAGCTCCTAAGCTTTTTAAAATAGCAGGCCAGTTTGGCAAACATCAGTATGTCTCACCATTACGTTGGCATTGAACTAGCTTTGAATATTGCCTTTCAGTTGAAAGCCTGCTTAGCAAAAGACATTACGTGTCCTAATGAGGTGCAGCAAAATAGACTGGTGTGGCATCTATATCACCACTGATCCAGGAGTGATATAGATAGGGTACAGATGTCCTTGGAGTCATGATGTAAGCAAGTTGCACTTCTCTGAGCCTTGGCCCTTTTTTTTTTTTTCTATAAAATGGCAGCAGCCACCTCTAAGAAGTAAGTGAGATGTAGTGTCTGACATATAGCAGGGTCATGGCAAATGCTAGTTCGCTTCCCTTCTCAGCAGCCTATGTAGAATGCACTGCAGAAAGTTTGTGACTCCTGCTTTCTTCTTCTTTCAGATTGTAAAAGGATTAAACTGCTAGATGTTGTGTTTGTGCTGGATCATTCAGGTAGCATAGCAGAACAATCTCAAGATCACATGATTAACCTAACTACGCATTTGGTGAAGAAGGCAGATGTTGGCAGGGACCGAGTTCAGTTTGGAGCTCTCAAATACTCTGACAATCCTGAGATCCTTTTCTACCTTAATACATACTCGAACAGATCAGCAATCATTGAGAATCTGAGGATGCGCAGGGACACCGGAGGGAACACCTACACTGCCAAGGCTCTCAAGCACGCAAATGCCCTGTTCACAGAGGAACACGGCAGTCGCATCAACCAAAATGTGAAGCAGATGCTGATTGTCATCACCGATGGGGAATCTAATGACCGTGCTGAGCTCAATGACACAGCAGCAAAACTGAGAGACAAAGGCATCACCATCTTTGCAGTGGGTGTAGGAAAGGCCGACCAAAAGGAACTTGAGGGTATGGCAGGGAATAAAAACAATACTATTTATGTAGATAATTTTGACAAACTGAAAGATATCTACGCACTTGTACAAGAAAGTATGTGTACTGAAGCACCAGAGGGTAAGTTGTTACTTTTAAAGTTTCTATTGGGGTGGCAATAAAATGTAAACAAAAAATTTTTGAAATTTTTGGGTCTCCTATTACCTGGATGTTACAGACTGAACATTTCTCTGCTCAGGCTATCAGTTTTCTCATCTCTAAAAGAAATAGGTTGAACGAACAAGATCCCAAAGATCCCTTCCCACCACAGCATGCCCTGAAGAGCTTATACAGGAAAGTTTCAGGTGCAGTCCCTGGCGTTTTGCTGCCCTGTTGCCTTTTTCTGGCAGAAAGGAATTCCTCTTAGGGTCATATTCAGGTTACCCCATTTAATGGCTGTTCATGGTGCTCTATTTGGTTAATGGTGTCAATGGAGCCACTGGACGTCAGTTTCAGGCCAAACTCAAGTGGAACATTTCATGGTTTAAATGGATAGGCTTTTCTCTTCAAAGATCCAGGGCCTTCTAAATGGGATCATGGCCATCTTAGAGAGACATCAAAATTCAAGTGGCCTGATATGCTTTTCTGGGTAAGAGCCACCAGTGCAGAGGGCAGGATATGAGAGTTGAACATGGAGTAATAGAAACTGCCTGAGAGGAACAGGAAGGTAAGGGGACTGAGATGATTACCAGCTACCGCTGGGGTTGGTAGGCTGGAGATATCACATTTGGGTGAGGACAGGGTGAGATTTGCCACTTGTGGTCTCCAAAGCAGCAGAGACTGATGAGTCACCTAGGAAGGGCTGCTGTGCCTACTTGGAAGATCCGAATTCCTGGGGTTTGTGTATTGGCCCAGTCTTCCCAATCTGGCAAATGAATCAATCAACTATCGAATTTCCTTTCTTCTTAGCTTCCTTTCTTCCTCCCTCCTCTTGTTTCTTTCCTCCTTTATTCCTTCCTCTCTACCAATATGAAGCTCACTTTTGTAACTAATATAAATAAACCATATTTCTAAGACTGACATTAACCCACTTCCATATCTGTAACTTATCCAACCCCAAACAAAACCTTCCCTCAAATCCTGTGTCAGATCAGCATTTGCTTGGCTAAATAAAACTACCCTTGACCACCATAGTTTTACCTTACTTAAGTAAGCAATTAATTCGTCTTCTTGGTTTCAGATATTGAATGATGGTATCATCTTTATCCAAGGAAAATTGTGATTTTTCTCAAGACAGCAAGACCACTCTAGTTCTTCTGCCTGTTCTATCCTCTCCCTGGACTCTCACCCTGAAGCCTGGGCTCCCCCACCTCAGTCCCGACACCTGCCAGTCTGCTTAACACTGAGTGTTCTTTCTCCTACACACTGGATACGTCACTCTTCTGCTTACAGCATTTTTTTTTTTGAGGCCTCCCTGTGCCCTGGGCAATTTCTAAACTCCTGAGCTCTATGTGGCCACCTTGCCAACCTCATTGATCACCTCTCCCCTCTTCACAATCTGCCCTGTCCATCTGAAATTCCTCCACATCTTTGTGCACACTATCCTGCCCACCATGAACACCCCAGCCCACCACTGTGCCTGCCTACATCTCACTTTTCTGTCAAGTTTCAGTCTTTATTTGCTAGTTTCCTGGCCCAAAACCTGACCCCATGTTCCCACCATGTCCCCCAACTCTCACACCTCTTTTTTCCAAGTGGTAGCACTTGACATGTATTTGCTGTTTTCCTGTCTGTATCTGTCACAGACTACAAGCTCCGCAGGCATGCTTAATCTCATTTGTTTGGGGTGCCCTCCAAATCTAGTACATTACTAAGATTATAGTCTTTTCCTAGGAATGTGGAGGCTGTTTTATTCTCATTTCCCATGCCCTATATTTCTGAGGTAGTGCTGAGATGGAGTTTGGGATGGAAGATGGTTATTAGGGATCCACACCTGTAAAATCAATGGGGAAAGCAAGATGGGCCAAATAACTGAAATAGTGACATAGGCTAAACAAAGCTCCAAGCCTAGCAGAGAGCTCTGAAGTAAATATCGCCTATGAGAGCTGTCCAGCATCAGCCTGAAATGGCTGGGACTATGAGAACTCCCTTCCCACTTAGTGCCTGAATGTGGCTGCCTTAGGAAGGGCGTGATCGTTGGCGAGGCTTCTCTCTATGGTGAGAGAGACCCTGAAAGTGCTGACAACTTGAAGCTGTCTACTGCCTGCCCATACTCCCATAGCTGGGAAGTAAGTTCTTCCCTGCAAGTCTACCCAGGCAGCCCATCTCTGTGTCTGCCACACCACTCTTAAAAGGAATCGTGTGACAATGGGTAACCTACAGTCTCCATTACCTTTGGTAATCAACCGTAGTGCTGCCCCTACCATAGCCATTGAGTTTGGCTGGAAATGAGTATAGAAAAAGTCACTCTTTGGTTTTGGGACATTTCAGATTGAACTTCAGAGAGATGACCATATGCTCTATTTACTGGCCATTCACACTTGTTCCAAGAAGTTCTAACATTTGGGTCATGATATTCTTAAAAAGCATTGCAGCAGGAAAAAAGTGCTAAATGTATGGGTAAAAAAGACCTAGAGGTCTAGATTACCAGCTCCAATCCATAGTAATTGTGTGCTCCTAGGCAAGACACTTAACCCCTGAATTCTGTTTCTATATTTATAAAATTAGAATAATTGCTTATAGGGTGGTTGTGAATATTGATGTTGTTATTGTATGCCAAAAGCATTTTAAAATGCCACTCCTCGATATGAATGTAAAGTGATCACATGAATAGTAATAGGAGTACTAATAATAGTATAGTAAGTAAGTACTATCATCTTGATGGGGTAAAGGTCCCAATCTTGGTATTTTGAAGGGACATCTAGCCTTTGTAATCAACTTTTAATGAGTACATGAAATTTATTCAAATTTCTTATTTTCTTTCTCTGATTAGCTTTCAGTGTCTTTTCAAATGGATTGTATAAATAATTAAATTTTGATAAAAACTCTATTTTCTTTCCTCCTTTTGCTGTTTGTTCTTCTTTTTGAGGGTCAATCAGTGATTCTCTCTCTTGTTAACTTATCTCAATTTGCTAATGTAAAGCAATTGAAGTATTTAGTAAAGCAATTTGAGTATATGAGTAAAGGAAAAATGTAGAATGATTCATGAGGAAAATAACGTATTCTTTTTTCTATTGCAGTCTGTAATCTTCAGGAAGCTGATGTGATTTTCCTCTGCGATGGCTCTGACAGAGTATCTAATTCAGATTTTGTTACCATGACAACTTTCTTGTCAGGCTTAATTGATAATTTTGACATTCAGTCTCAGAGAATGAAAATTGGTATGGCTCAATTTGGAAGTGACTACCAGAATATTATTGAGTTGAAAAGCTCTCTGAATAAAACCCAGTGGAAGACTCAAATTCAGACTGTCTCCAAGAGCAGTGGGTTTCCAAGAATTGACTATGCCCTTAAAAAAGTGAGCAATATGTTTAATCTACGTGCTGGTGGGAGAAGAAATGCTGGTGTCCCCCAGACTTTGGTTGTTATCACATCTGGAGATCCTCGCTATAATGTGGCGGGTGCAGTAAAAACCCTGAAGGACCTTGGAATTTGTGTCCTGGTTTTGGGCATAGGAGATGTTCACAAGGAACAGCTTCTGCCAATAACAGGCAATTCTGAAAAAATAATCACTTTTCAAGACTTTGATAAATTAAAAAATGTGGATGTGAAAAAAAGAATCGTCCGTGAAATCTGCCAGAGCTGCGGGAAAACCAGTAAGTGCTCCTTGTTTGGTTTTCTTCCATGAAAACTCATTTCTCCATTTCCCAAGAGTGTCTTATGGGCTAGCAGAGCATATATTTAGAACATATATTTAGTGAGAATATCTCACTAATTGTGCAGTGAGAAGAGAATTCTCTGCTTCCAGGAAGTTTGGATAACTCAGCCTCCCTCAAAGACAAGGAGAGGGTGCAGAGGCTAGAGGGAACTGCTGGGGTATGTCCTCTGGTCAGCCCGGTTCCCTGACGGCAATCCAGTGTTTATTCTCCTTTTAGCACCTGGATCTCTGTCTCCTATTTCTCTCTTCTCCACTTCTGGAATTCCTAGTCAATGCCTTCCATCCAGTAGAAAGTAAGTAAAATAAGCATTTGCTGATTGGAAGTTTTTCTATTATACCTTTGTTAAACCATTTTGTAAGGGACTTTGTGTGTGTGTGTGTGTACAGTGTATTTTTCTTCTTTTAATGATTACATTTATATAATCATAGCCTAGTAAAGATCTGATTGTCCTTAGAGGTTATTTAATCCAGAAGTCACAAAGGCGCATGGCTGCAAAGGCTAGGTAGGTAGTGGAGATGAGTCAAGTGAGCAGAATATGAGGACAGTGAACTGGAAAACAGCGATCTATTTCACAGGAATGCCACTATTCAGCTCCAGCTGAGAGTGGCCACAGGGGACTCAGCTTCTGTAAATTCAAGGCTGGGAGTTGGAAGGATAGCATGTAAGGAAGCAGTAGCAAAGGATAATGGTTTGTGGAATTTGCACAACATGCAGAAATTCCTCAGAGTGCTTATGTTTCTAAAGTTGTTATGATTGAAGCCACTTCTTTCACGAAATGTGTTACTCTTTCCAAACTCTCCACATCTTGTTGGACAGAGTCCTGGGCCTGGCATCAGAAAGCCAGAGTGCTAATTCTGGTTCAGCAGCAACAACCTCCTCACACCGCTGTTTCCTCATCTGTAAAATGAGCAACGGGGCAGGATCAGAGTAACCAAACAGCAGCGTGCCGTGGCAGTTTGTTTGTCGCATCCAGTGTTGAGTTGCTAAATTAGTTGACAGCATTCACACTGAAGGTTCTACGTTAAAAATGTAGACATCAGCCTCCTCTTTGAAAAACCAGGAGATCTGACAGCATTGGGCCCCATTTCTCACGTAGCTACTGTCAGCCAGAGCTGAACAGTGAACAGATCCAGAAGTGGGTCATTGTTCTCCAGTTCATTTTCCTCACACCCTGCCCACTTGAGTCATCTGTCTTATCTACCCGCCTTTGCAGCCATCTGTGTTTGTGATTTCTAAAACTTAAATAACCTGTAAGGACAGCTCAAAACTTTAATGTATTCTGATGCTATGAATTAAAATATGTCACCATTAAAAGAAAAAAATCTGCATCCATGCCCACGTGCGTGCTCACACACATACAACAAAGCCGCTGAGAATGAAACTAAACTATCATTTGAACTTCAAATAGCAATTGGAACTTTTAATATTTTAAAGGGGACAGACAAAACCCCTGTGATATATGTTGGTATCACATATATATGTGATACACATATACACATATATTTATATGATAAAGCAGCCAGTGTCTTCCTTCTTGAACAGTTTTTGGGGACTGGAGACCCCCTAGCTTCAGGGCATGACACTGCTCCATTGTTCTGCCCTGTCCTTCCTTTTTCCTGTCTACTTATTAACCTTGACTCTGTTCCCTTGGTTTCCAGATTGCTTTATGGACATAGTGATTGGGTTTGACATCTCCACTCATGTGCAGGGGCAGCCTTTGTTCCAGGGCCACCCCCAGCTGGAATCCTACCTCCCAGGCATCTTAGAAGACATCACCTCTATCAGGGGGGTAAGCTGTGGGGCTGGCACAGAGGCACAGGTGAGCTTGGCGTTTAAGGTGAACAATGACCAAGAATTCCCTGCCAAGTTCCAGATCTATCATAAAGCAATGTTTGACAACTTGCTGCAAGTCAATGTCAGTGGGCCAACTCATCTGAACGCACAGTTCTTGCAGTCTCTGTGGGACACATTTAAGGATAAATCTACATCCCGGAGTCAGGTATCCATATTATATTCTATTTCCCATCTCCACATTCTTCCATTTGTCCTTCATTCCCCAGTTATATAATTAGCTTTTACACCATGTCATTTTCTTATTTCTCTAGGTGCTGCTTATTTTTTCAGATGGTCTCCAGAGTGAAAGCACCGTAATGCTTGAAAATCAATCAGACAGGCTCAGAGAAGCAGGTATTGAGTTGAATATTTAAACAGTGGAGCATGGAATATGCTTAACAAGTCTCTACCTTTACTCAGATGCTCTATATCTTGAGATCTGACTGGTTACTTGTAGCAGAGGTTGTTGGTACCTTGTCTTGTCACCCTTGACAAGCCCTCACTGTCCTCCCCAAAATGCTGCAAATTCTATGGCCAAGTGCTTATACTTATGACCTTTTACAGACATGTGCCCTTGACTGACCTGAACCATGTACCTTGGCATACTTGGAATGGGAGTGAGGTTATCATGTCCACCTTGGTGGTGGTGGTAGGGCTGTCTATGATATGGGAATACAAAGGCCTGGCACTCTTGCTTAAATGGGTCAACTCTGGTACAATTTGCACCCCAGAGTCCCTCATGAATCAGGCAAAGGCTAATTTTACAGAGATATATCCTTGCTTACAACACCTCTTTCCCTTTCCTGCTCTCTCTGTCAATATAGACACCACGTACATACAAAATCCTCTCTCAGGTTTCAGTTCTAGGGAACCTGACCCAAGACAGTTCCTATTGTTTTTTGTTTTCCATGTGAGAGATAGTAACATGGATTTGGAAAAGCATTTCTCACTATGTATCTTCTGTCCATGTCATAGCTTCAGACTGAGCAAAAAGGTAAATGCAGAAGCTGAGAGTAGGATGCAGTGATGGAAGACTCCTCTAATTCTCAAATGAGATGCATCATTTAAGCATTCCTTGGTGTAGCTCAGACTGACTTCTGGGGTTCAGCTTCCACAGGCAGCCTCCCTAAAGGCCATCATATGTCCTGATTTATTGCTCAGTTGTGTTTCTTTCTCTGCACAGATCCCTTCAATACCTTCTCATTGTTCTTAGGATATAGATCAAATTCCTTAATATGGCCTAGGACCTTTGCAGAACCTGGCCTCTGCTTCCCTGGTCTGTGTACATATATGTATATATATATGCATATATATGTATATGTGTGTGTATATATATATATATATACACACACATATGTGTATATGTATATATACACGCATATACATATATGTGTGTGTGTGTGTGTGTGTGTGTGTGTGTATATATATATATATATATATTCCAGAGTGGCTGGAATTACAGGCATCTGCTATCATGCCTGGCTAATTATTTTTGTATTTTTAGTAGAAACGGGGTTTCACCTTGTTGGCCAGGCTAGTCTTGAACTCCTGACCTCAGGTGATCCACGCGCCATGGCCTCCCAAAGTTCTGGGATTACAGGTGGGAGCCACCATGCCTAGCCTCTAATGTATTTTACAGTACATTGTATAGTACAGTGGTCAACTAACATTTATCCTTTAGAATCAGCTTCAGTGTTGATTTTTCCGAGAAACCTTCCATGACCCTCCAAGAATGGGTTAAGAACTTCTCTCTCTAGGCTTTCATAGAACCCTGATGTTTCTCAGAGCAACTATCTGATTCTTACCATCTGTTCCATTGGGCCATTAACTCTGGGAAGGGAAGCAGTAAGCCTGACTTATTCATTTGTATCTCTGCTATTATACAATGATTAGTACACAATAGGCTCCTATTAATAATTTAAAAATTTGTTTAGTGAAAAGATAAACTAATACATGAATTAATGAGTGAATAGGTGAATTAATGAATGAATAGACGGGATGCAGTCAGAAGTTCAGCTAAGACTAGAATTGCCCTGGGCTTTCCTCGTGTTCGCAGGGCCTGGCCTCCCAGGGGTGTTTGGAATTGGGAATAGCTTGAGAATTATCATTAATTTACATTCAGGAAAATTCAGAAAAACTCTCTGAAGATAACAATACCTTTTCTTAAAAATTACTTTCCATTGTCCAAGAATTGCATCAAAATTGGTGGTAAGATGTGGAAAACAGTTTTCTTAGTGTTTCTCTATAGATTTGTAAATTGTTTCTCTTGAATATGTTTTATCAGTTATCCCCTGACTTTCATGCAAAAGTCAGGGACCAGAGCTGGTGCATATTCAGAAAATGCAGGCAAATCTGCCATTAGTTTCTTCATATGTCAGGAGTACTCCTTCCTTTTTTAAATTAGTTCAATCCTGTTCACTGAGTAGAATTATTATGGCTTCTTTTTTTTTTTCATGTACAACCCCTTTGCTTTCTATCTGTTATTTTTACCGCATAGGACTTGATGCTCTGCTGGTAGTGTCCCTTAACACAGCTGCTGATCATGAGTTTTCCAGCTTTGAATTTGGAAAAGGATTTGATTACGGGACTCATCTGACCATTGGAATGAGAGAGCTGGGTAAAACATTATCACAGTACCTGGTGAGTCGTTGAACAAAACCCCCAGTTGTTCAAAATGCCATAGGAACTAAATTGGAATCTTGATAAGAACTTTCAAGGACTGCCTTTGTTCACCCCCAATAAATTAAGTGCTTGGTTCTTAGTATGTAAAAAAAAGTGTGGCATGGCATAGTATTTTGTTTTTGCATGTTCTTTCATTCTTGGCGATCTCACTAAATGAATGCATAAGGAACTAAAAAAACCAACCAACTCATAATTGAATTAAAAAGCCCCCAACGCAGAAATTTCAGGAAACAGAAGACTGTCAACTAGAAAACAACAAATCCTATCCACATGGTAGATGCCTTGTTTATAAACAGGTCATTTCCTTTGGAGAGGGGATATTGCCAGTGCAGTGCCTGGTACCCTCTCTGCAGTGTTAAATTCAGAAAACACCTCATATTCTCGGCAACCCCTCATCCAAAGGGAGAAGATAGGCTTGTAGGTGGTGGATTTGTATGAGTACAATTCTTATGTAATAAAGTTTGTGACAATTTTTATTCACTGAGCTTTATATCCCCACACCCTCCTAGGGAAACATTGCAGAGAGGACTTGCTGCTGTACATTCTGCAAATGTCCAGGAATTCCAGGACTGCATGGGGCCCGAGGACTGCAAGCCAAGAAGGTGCTACTCACTTGTGATACTATTTTATCTAATGTGCCTTGATTTGGTACAGGTGGGACGGAGACTGAGTGGTTGAATTTACAACATTCACTCCATGCTAATGTAATTGCTTTGGGCATCTCATGTGACTTTTTTGGTATAAAATCCAGATCAGAAGAGCTCACTTTTGATATTGCTAGCAAGATTAACTCCCTTTTCTCTTACATATCCTTGATAATGTTGCTTCTTGGTTTTGTAATTTATACTTTTGTACCTGCTTTAGACAGTTTGAAAAGTGGTAAAAAGTAAAAATAGTGAAGATGAAGCTGGGTGTAGTAGCTTGCACCTGTAATCCCAGCTACTTGGGAGGCTGAGGTGGGAAGATTACTTGATTGTTCAAGACCAGCCAGGGCAATATACTGAGACTTCATCTCCTTAACAATAAATAAATAAACAAATAAATATTGGAGAGTTGTGCTTCCTCGTCAACGGAGTGAGATTGAACTACAAAAATATCATAGCATTGCAGATTAATAGCCCTTTAAAACATAAATTATAAAATATTAATCATGCAACAATAGGATGAATAAATGTCATAATATTTTCAATAAAATATGCCAATGAAAATGAATGAACTACAGCTATATACAACATGAATAAATTAGACTAACATGGTAATGACCAAAAAAAAGCAAAACACAGAAGAGTAAATATGGTAAAATTCCATTTATTAAAAGTTATAGTATCTATGGAGGAATACTTAAGTGGTTAAGTATTTTTTAAAGGCAAGAAAATATTATCAGAAGTCAGGAGTGCCCTCGTGGAGTGGGGCAGGCACTGTGCCTGGGACCAGTAATGTTCTATTTCTTGACCTGGGTGGGCTACACAGGCCTTATATATAACAATTATAATATTCTATAAAGTTACTGTATAATAATTAAGCTATCCATTTCTATTTTATTTACTTTTATGTACTTTTCAAATGGATTTTAGATATCACAATAAAAATGCAGTTTTTCTTTTAAAAAAAAAGAGATCAACAATACTTGCACATGAGTTCTGCACATCCTTATGGAAGGACAATTTATATTGAATTTTTTACTGCACTGTGATGTTTTGTTTAGCACAATTTTCTCTCGTTACTTTGCTCAGGTCAGTATTAGAATTATGTTCCAGGAGCACAACCCCCCTGGTATACTGAGCAGCCAGCTGGGCCTGTGTTAGAGGGTGGGGAAAGCAAATTCTAATGAAATGTTTGCCACAAGTGAGCCACGACGCAGTTAAACCACATGTGGCTAAGGGAGAGATGACTGCAGTTAAAATATATGCAGTCTTGTTGTTGGAAGTGCGTATTCTTCCTTGAGCTCTCAAAATAGCAGGACAAAATAAAATAATCCCTTTGGAAATGTTACAGGTTTGTTTGCTAAAAGGGTTGTGGCTGGCACGGCTGTCCTCCCTGCAAATTGCTCAGGCACAGGTGTGGCTCTGCAGGCCTCATCCGCTCGTGGGTTCTAAAGGTCAGCCTCCCGCAAGTGTTGGGAGAGTGGCCTTCTGCAGCAGGGCTCTAGAGCTGACTGCAAGGACAAAAGCCAGCTCCAAATGTTGTCAGATTTTACACAAACTCACATCTGCAAAAACTGCAACCAAGTTGGAGGAAGGGACTTGCTTAGAATGCCTAATGATTTCCCAAGTTTGCCTTGATGGAGGGTGACTAAAATTTATTTTTCTCTCTCTCTTCCCAGGGTTCTCAAGGTCTGAAAGGCAGCAGAGGACACAGGGGAGAGGATGGAGACCCTGTAAGTTTTTGTGACCTCCCCCCTCCCCACACACATTTATTTTCTTTTTCATAAAAAGCTTTGTTTTCATACAAAAGGGGCAGATGGGGTTTTGTTTATATGTTTATTTTGTTTATATGTTTATTTTTTGTGCTTTTTTGTGGGAAGAAGTGTTGCCTTTCTTTTCATTTTTCCCTGTCTAAATAATGAGGCAGTTACTAAGTTTGGGGTAAGGAGGGAACAGACTTACACATGTGGCCTGGCATGTGTTTATCAGTGGCAGAGACCTGGGCACCCTCCTCTCCACCCCCAAGCAGGGCACAGCAGGTTATCTGCCAGGGAGCTCTTTATAGACCTAAAACCCAGTGCTTAGTACATGGCTTTGGGCCAAGGCTGGAGTCTACATCCTTCCATGGAAAGGGAAGTGGGCAAGGCATCCCTCAAGGCATGGCTTCATAGTCAGATGCTTCCCAGAGGTTTCTGAATCTCCCTAGTGAAAACCAGAGCTCTCACTTTCTGTCAGTCAAATTATAAGAAAGAATTTGAAGAAACCGAAGCCACTTAGGTAGCTCTGTTTGAGATGGGAAAAGTTCAAAAGTATCAGACTGGATTTCTATCCCTTAGATCAAGGCCAGTTCCTCATCTGGGCAGCAAGTTACAAGGATTGAAAGCAAAGACTCTAGAATCAGACTGCCAAGAGTTGGCCTAGATATGGTCCTTGGACAAGATATTTAACTTCTTGACCCTTGGTTTTCTCATCTGTAAGCAATTATAAATTCCTCTACAATCCAACAGCTGACCTAGTTTACAAAATGACTGCTAAGGGGAGTGCTCTAAGTCACCTACTCTGTACCCTCTGAGGGTTCTTGGAGACCACCAAACTAGTATGGGAGTGCTTTGAGTGTGGGGGATAATGTCACCCACCTGCAGCCGACCCCAGCACTGGCAGAAAGTCCAGGCAATAGGAAGCCACAGAACTAAGGTACCTCTCAGCAACCTGTGGCCATGGGCAAGGCCTCCTCCTTTTGTAGGGAATGATCCTCAGAATAAAACAAAGCAGGACAAAGGACAATTCCTTCTCCCTTTTACTGGCAAGGTAAGAATTAAGCTCATTTCTAATTAGTTATTCATGCAGCAAACTGTGAGTACCTGTCATGCACCTAGACATGAGCCAGTCACAAGGGACGTGATGGTAAAAGACACAGTTGGGGTTCCTGCCCTCAAAAAGCATAAAATTGTTTCTTTCTTAAGATCCATTTTACTTTAGCATTTACCTGTATTTAAATATTTCCTTGGAGAATCAGGGTTGGTGGGAGACACACAAATCATTGACCTTAAGCTGCACGGATGGTCTGACTTGGGGGGTTTTAATCTGGTGATTATTCAGGTTATTTTCTTGCCTTTGCTTTCTCATTCTCCTAGTGGTGTCACTTCCCAGCAACTGTTTCTACTCAGCAGCAATACCCTAGCACTGACTGTGGGTCTGCTGTCAGCAGTGCTGACCCTCCCAGGACAGCATTACAGCCCTAGATGGATTACTGAGGTCTTGGAATGTGGCTACAAAGTGAGGCCACTGTGCTGTTTGATCAGGTTGTAAAGTGGTTGAGCTCTTCTTGCACCTTTTTGTGATCTTGGATCCATAAAAAGCCCTGAAGATTGACAGGAAACATGTTTGAATATAGAGGGGGGAAAACAGATTTAAATGAGTGAGGTTGCAAAAGGATTCACTTTTTCTAAACCTCATAGTGCCCATGTGCTTCGGCTTAACTCTGAGAATAAACCACTGGCAAAGACATCACTTTGATTATCTGTCTGTGCTCCTTTCTTAGGGAATACGAGGAGACATAGGACCCCAAGGAGATAAAGGGATTGCAGGATGTCCAGGGGAGCAGGGTCAGAAGGTACGGCTCTTCTGTAAATGTTACTTCCAATTCTCTATAACACATTCTCCCTCTCTTTCCCCATTCCTTTCCTTCCTTGTTTTCTCTTTTCCATTACTCCTCTCTCTTTTCCTTTCTCCAGTTATATTGATGAGTTTCCCTGTCTGCAGATGAATTCTGCTTTTAAGTAATATCAAGGAGTCTTTAACATTAATAAATTCCTTCTCTAACCTCTTTGTAGCTGTATAGCCAGTAGCAGCTAAATACTCACTGACTTTAGAGAGGCAGTCTTTGAATTTGCACTCTGTCTTTGATATGTCAGTGAGAAATATTTCATCTTTTGCAGGGAGTCAAAGGATTTTCTGGACTGAAGGTACTGGAGTTTTTTTCTCAGTCTAATTTGATTTCCAAATGGGATTAGTTTCCCAATAAGCATGTGATAGAGACCTGCTTTTACCTGACGGCTATTGTGTCTCTCAGGGAGAACATGGAGAGGATGGGATTGATGGACTTGATGGGGAAGAGGTAAGCCATATTTCTTCAAGTGTCATAAAACTGTCATGAGTTGCTAAAATTTTTTTAAGCGGGAATTTTGTTTTTCTTATCTTCTTTTAGGGCTCTCATGGACTTCCTGGAATAAAAGGAGAAAAAGGTGATCCAGGATCTCAGGTAACATTTTTCAATACATCAGAGAAGGAGAATTTGATGACAGAGATAGTCTTAACCACTGTGTGTCAGTGGTTATAGGGGATAAAACTTACAACTGACTTAACCACATAATAAAGGCCTATTACCACTGAATATATGCTGCGTATCTGATTGGAGCAAGGGGGTAATTATGTAATTTTCAAGAATTTCCACCTAGAAAAAATTCAGCACACATGGGGTTCTTCTATGGGCATGTTTCTCATGTCTGAAAATGAATACTTTTACCTTTCAGTGGTTTTTTTTTGTTGTTGTTCATTTGTTTTTTATAAAAAAATGTTTCCATCAATGTCAGGAATTACTGTGTTGTCCTTATGATGTCCGAAAAAAATAAAAAGCAAGAGGAAGAGACAATTATTTTGGTGGCTTTGGTGGGAAATCACTGTGAAACATTTTTTAACTTTTCATTGATTTCAACACTCATTCATGTGTGCCTACTTGACTTAACGCAGCTCTACTTTTATGTTACGGTCCATTTATTTATGAAGTGTTTGTGAGCACCTGTCACATGTTAGGCTTGTCATGTGCCAGGCACCTGTCATTGGTTGGGCATATATTCTTATATAATAAGAATCAGAGGTGAACCACACAGCCCTTGTCCTCAAAGATCCCAGAGTGTAGCTGGGGTGACAGACATACCAGTAGAATTATGTAGAATGTGATTGAGGCCATGTTGTAGATATCTACATGGGCGTCCAGAAAAGGGCATATAACTCAGCCGGGGGGCAGGGATTGTCCAGAAAGTCTTCCTGGAGGAAATGATCTCTGAGCTGAAGAGAAGCAGGAATTCAGCAAGGCAAAGATGTGGAGGAAGGGCATTCCAGACAAAGGGAGTAGCATAAGCAAAAGCATGAGACTTTGGGGCACTGCCAAGCTTTTCTTACTAGAGGGAGCATTAGAATACAGGTACTAGGAGATGAGGTTCAAGAGGTAGTGGGAAGAGATCAAGAGATTGGGAGGGCACTAGTGAGCCTGAGCCATGTTGAAGAGCTTAGTTTTTGGTTTTTTAACCACAAGGCAATGGGGGCCTTTGAAAAACTTTAAGCAGAAGAATCACAATCAGATCTGCATTTTAGATATACTACTTGCAGTAATGTGGTTGCTATGTTGCAGTTGACATAGATGCAAGGCAAAGATGAGAGGCAGATCTGTAGAAATCAGGTGAGAAGTGATAAAGCCTTCAAGTAAAGCAATGACAGAACAGACACAAAATATGCTAAGGTGATCTCAGGGCTTGGATTGAAGCGAGGCTAGTAGGACACCTAAGGTGCAAAAGGGACTGAGTTATGTGAAGTAAATACCTACCTCAATTCTACACCCTAGGTGCCTCTCTTGTCTCACACTAGGCGTGGCTCTGGGACCTGAAATCTCCAGATACAGGTGGCTAAAGGAAGGGGAAATAGAGAATCAGTCAATATGCCTGCAAGGATCCTAGCTTGGGCAAGTAGAAATGGAAATAATTGGGTTTGAGGTGATAATGGAATATTCCTGTGAAAGTTTCCATTAGGCAATTTATTTTTAGACGTTAGAAGTTGCTAGACTGGCTAGGATGCCCAATACAATAGCCACTAACCACATGTGATTATTTAAAGTTAAATTTTAATTAAGAAATTCTGTTATTTAGTGGCATTAATTACATTTCAAGTCTTTAATAGCCACATATGGCTAATGGCTACCATACTGATGAATGCAGCTATAGAACATTTCCTCCACTGCAGAAACTCCTATTGGATAGTGTTATGTTAGACCATAAGAAGTTTTTTAGTTTCTGAGCCTCACTGCAAATAATCCTGACCATAGGCTTAAAACTGGACTTAGTACCGCTTGAGAAGTCTAAGGGAATCCGGCTGAAAGAGAAGGACATAGAGCATTTATAAAAGTTGATATTTAATACCATTATACAAGCCTCTTACAAGATAACTCAGAAATTTATTTTATTTTTTTCAGGGCAGCCCAGGTTCCAGAGGTGCTCCTGGGCAATTTGGAGAGAAGGGCTTCCCAGGGGATCCGGTAAGTTTCTAGGGCCCAGTATTGCTCCATAGTTCCTGTCCCCTTTCCCTTTGTGTTTCCTGCTACCCTGTAGGAAAATGCTTGTCTTAGGAGTAGGGGTGATAGGTGTTGGCTGATGTCTCCAAATGTGTAAGAAGTCTGTTTATGTCTTACTTGGGTTAGGCCCATCTTCTGAATCCTTATGGTATATTGAGACTTTCTGGTTCCTTTGAGAGAACATTTCCATAGTGTTACTTATTGGACTTGCAGACCTATAGATTCATTATTTACAGACTCAGTTACAGGGGAATCTTTTTACATCTTTGAGGAATAGCCTAAGAGTGTTTGAATCAGTGCATCAGTGAAGCTGCCATCATAGAAAAGGGAAAATCACCATGTAGAAAGCACTCTTTTAATTCTTTATTGCCAAATCTTCTTCAAACTTGAGGAAGTATTGCTTTAATTTTTTCTAAAATCCTATGAGTTTCAAATATTAAAAATTTTCACATGCTTCTTATACTATGACCCAAATTAGCTTAGTACTTGAACATCATACCCTTTGGGGAAAAAGCTGATGTTTCCAGATTCTAAACTACTTTAAAAATCTTTCTCTAGGGTAACCCGGGACAAAACAATAATATCAAAGGACAAAAGGGCTCCAAAGGAGAACAAGGAGGACAAGTAATTTGATCTATTTTATCTATGAGTTGGTTAATTCTGTTATTGAACCAAGTAAATTTAGTAAGATATGTAACTCTTCTGTAATTGAACAAATGCTCTTAAGACCTCATTTAAAAGATCTTTTTTTAAAATAATACATATTTGTGGTAGGTTATACTTTTATGAGCAAAATTAAGAAGTTTCTGGCAAGTGATATTTTTTGGGAAAATGTAGCAGTGCATGTTGCTATACCTTTTTCTTCTTTAAAGGATATGTATAACTGTTAATATGCAGAATCATAGATCATAGCATAACTTTTTTTCTGCTGTTTTAATAGTGCTTGAGATTTTGATGCTGATGCTTTTGTGATTTATTCAGAATTTTTGTGTTTTGATCTTGAGGGAACTATTATATTTTTAGGGTAGAACTGGACAGAAAGGGGTTCAAGGCAGTCCTAGTTCCAGAGGAAGCAGGGTAAGTATTTCTGTGGACATTTATTTCCCCTCTTTATCACTTGAAGATGACAGAGGCATTCAAAATATTTGTTGCACAGAGTTGGCTGATTCAGAGCTAATATATTTTTCAGGGTTTCTCAATCTTGACACTACTGAAATTTGGGGCCAGATAATGATTTCTTGTGAGTGGCTACGCTATGCATTGGCAGATGTTTTGCAGCATCTCTGGTCTCTGCCCACTAGTATCAGCAGCAGCACCCCTACCCACTGCCCAATTGTAACATTCAAAAATGTCTCCAAATATTGTCAGATGTCTGTGGTGGGTAAAGGAGGGGTGGGTTTGAGAGGCAAAATCACCCCGATTGAGAACCACTTTGATACAGTCTGCCTTTCCCTTTCTACCTTCCAGATGTTTTGGGATGTCTTTGAAGAGAGCCAATGATTTTAACATGAAAGCTCTCCTGTGATAGCTTATATGAGAATATTAGGAACTGGGTAAATATACTTTCTCTTTACATGTTGCCAATGAGAAAAAGGACTCACAAATAAATTCTTCCTGAATGGACCAACACACTGGCAGTTAGGGCCAACCGGCAACCGTGCGGTGCTGGTGTAACTTTACAGCATCCCATATTATATCAAGCCTATCACAGCAAAAAACAGCGACATCGGACTTCTCTTTCTCTTTAAAAGGAACAACCAGGAAATCGCCTTTCCTTCTGTGTACTACTGAAGCAAGAAGTGATATTTATAACGTATTAAAAACTCCTCTCTCATGCACTCAGCATGGACATCATTAAAAGAGAATAATGGACAAAGTCCTAGATTTGGCTCTGAGTTTTGTTCAAGAAGGAATTGAAATTGCTTGGATTTCTTCTCTATTACAAATTTGGAATCTTCTCATTATTTTGAAGGCTACGGCTGATTGCCCTTATCACTGGGATAGATGGTGAAGAAATGTGCTTTAATACCACTTGCCTTTGTTTATCTTGAACCACAGTTCTTAAAGAAAAAGAGCTGGAGTTGGAATGGGTTAGGCTTCTCAGTGCTTCTGGTAAAATTCTTTGGGACTTTGCCCTCTTCTTCACACAAGGGCATTAAAATGTAATAAGAGGAAGCAGTAGAGTAGCAAGATGAGCTAAATGCTATAAATTTTAAAGATAAATGTGTATTTTTGTTGGTTTAGGAGGAAATACTTTTAGTTTGAAATAGCTTTATAACTGATGCATCAATCACAGACTTTTAAAAAAGAGATGCTAGGGGTGGTGTAGGTGATAAATCCTGGACAAACCTGTCAATACTTTTAAGTCATTCTAAGGACATGAGGCTCTCGGCCCCCTCCTCATCTTTTACCCATTTCCCTGCTGACCTCCTCCTTTGTAATTTCTTTTCTCCTGAATTAAACAAAGTAACCTTGATGCAAAACAACATCAGGTTTTCTCCCCTCTCCCCCAACTTTCTGACGCCAAACAGAATTCTCTACGAGGGTGGGAACATCTTAAGTGGATGATAAATTTTAAACAACATAAGCCAATTGAAGACATTATCTTCTACATGACAGAATTTCAACTTATGTAAATTAATTGTTGTACCCGTTGTTGTTGCCAAAAGAATGGATCCACACACTGAAAACAACACTTGAATCCACATTCCAGCCCTGTGCTTTTTGCCTGCCATACACAGAGAATATTTTTGTAGCATCTACTTTATGCCAGGTCCTACTAAATCACTTTCAAATATTAATTCATTTAATCCTCATAATATACCTGTGAGATAGATACTATTATTATATCAATTTTTCACAGATGAAAAAGTCAAGAAACCCTGGGCAGCTTGCCCAAGGTCATAAGAGCTGTGAGTGGCATAGCTGGGATTTGAACTCAGTCTTCTCCCTCCAGAGTCTGGGCTGCTAACCACACTGGATGAGGTTTCCTGGGCAATTTCCCTGTGCCACACAGGCTTTAAAGAACAGAACTGAGCTCAAGGCTGCCTGACTTTTAAGGACATCTCTCACCTCTGTGCATATAGTTCGTTACACAGAATAAACATTATTTTATCCTTGTTTTAATGAAGACAGAATTGTGATGTCATAGAAACCTTAACCTCAATCTTTGTTTACAGTTTCTTCTTTGCTTTTTTATGTCATGAGCTCTGGAAGTTGATTCTGGGTACAAACAGCTGCAAAGTTTCAATGGGTAACTTCTTTCAAAGAGTATTTGCATCTGAAAAGCAAAAAGTACCTTACATCAAGGGGCAGAACCTCAATGGAAACATTTTAAGCAACAGCCAACTTGGTGGAGCTGACACTTGGTGCGGTAGTTTATTCTAAGGAACTTCAGAAGGCGGGCAGTTGAAAGAAAACGGCAGTTCTGAAATAATGTCCATGGCTACCTTTCTGAATAAATGAATGAAGAAATAGAATTTTTAAAAAATACTTGCTTTGTATCTAAAATAATCATAGTTGTTTATCACAACACTAAGTGAATTGGTGGTGGAGATGTTCCACAGCTCTCTCAAAGAGGCAAGGACAGAGTTTGGGCGGGGCGGGGGTGGGGTGGTATGAAGGTGTAGATCTTATCCTTGCTGTTTAGAGATAAGGAAGTTAGGATCTGGGGCCTGAATCTCTTTTCCCACTTGGCTACACTCTGGAAAGGAGAGGGTGTGACAACCACTAGGTGGAGGGCCTGAGCTGGCAACGTGAACTCGTGAACTCGCTTCTGGATGGGCTTCAGGGATCAGCCCGGCGTTTTTGTCCTCTACTGAACCTAGTGGTAGCCATTTGGACATTTGGATCACCATAGCTGAGCAGACCCCATCAGCCATTTATTTCTTGTAAAATTCCATGGAGACTAGCCCTGGTGGACCCATATGAGACACTGTATCTAGAAATTTTTACCTTTACCGAAGATGTAACCAGGGGCCCAGGACAGCGAGAAATGGATGTGCCACAGCTATTCTCCCATGGGAAGCCTCTGATTAGCAGACAGTGCTTTTTGGAATTTGCCAGAGAGGGAAATACAGAAGACAGGATCTTCAGGATGATTTGATTCTCCAAACAGCCTCCTGGATAATTGTTAGAGGCTGTCACACTGGAGCTGGGTCTGTAATGACTTTTAGATTGGTTTGTAATCAGTCCCCCAAATGTTAGTCTGTAATTAAGTGCCCAGTGTGAAAGCTTGTTTATGGAAAACGCCTCAGGAAAACTGCTTCTGTGAGCTGCTCATTACTTATGTCTATCAGAGAATGAAAGAGGCTGATTTGCCTCAAGTAACCCCTCCATTCAGACATCCACATACTAACGTTTTGCCTTTTCTGTTCCAGGGAAGAGAAGGCCAAAGGGGACTCCAAGGTGCCTCGGTAAGTAATCTTGACTTCCTGTCCTCTGTGGTTGATGGGACCAAGGAGGTTTCTCCTGTGTAGGTGGTGCTGGGAATCAAATCAATGAGCATTTGACAAGGGTGTAGGAAATACCCAGTACTGGATGTGATCCTCACTGACCCAACGATCACTGCAACTCCCAGGAACAGAACAGACCTAAGGCAAAGCCTCCCTGATAGATACCTGGTAGACAAGCAGAACCCGTACAATTCCAAATTTTGTGCATTTGCCTGCTTTTCATGTGCTTTGGGAATCAACTGCAAGAGAGAGAAATTCCTTATTGGAATAAGAAACAAGTTTATGTTCATTCCTTAGACAGTCTGGAAGAGTAAAATCTAGGCCAAGTAGAAGGTGGGCCACGAGTCAGACAAAATAGTACCTGTTTCCTATGTAAATACTATAAAGAGAAAATCCGTATGGAAACAACATGTAGAAAATCTTGACGCTGGAAACTCTTGTTCATCAGGGAGAACCAGGAAATCCTGGACCTCAAGGCACATTGGGAGCTGAAGGATTGCAAGGCCCACAGGTGTGTTGGAATATTTTGTAAATATTGATAAATGCTGTGAGGTTATTCTGATGGGAAGAAGGCAGATATTTCTGTATAAAAATAAATTACTGAGAATCTGCCTCCTGCATTCCCCATTACGGGATGGAGGGTGATTTTGTTTCATCAAACCTGCTTCATTATTTGCAGGTCACTAATAAGCCTTTGTAGAGGAAAGATGTGCTCTTGTGCTCACCTGGTATTGCGTCTTCATATTAGTAATAGTGAATGATTAATACCTTCGTATTACATTAGTAATTAACGCCAGGATCAGCAAATTGGTTTTCCGTAGCTGGGGTCCTGCATACATACGACAGCTCCCACAAAGGAAAATTAGTTGCAAGTTGGAAAGGACTACTCGACTTGCCTAAAGCTAACTCTACAGGGGTATCGGTACTTCTGGAATATGACTGATAGGGCTTTCTGTGAGCCATTTGCATCTTTCATGGTCACATCATTAGTAATATGAGCATTGGAAGTCAGGGTATTGTTGCCTTGCTTCCCTCCATGCCAGAAAGAAGCTGTGGTCATTCTGAAGAGTGGCTTTATAACACATGGTTGTTTAGTCGCCTTATGAAGCCCACTTTACATGAAGCCCAACTTAAGCCTGGACTTGTCTGGAAGGGCCTGTGTAGCTGTGCCTATTCTAAGGTGTTCCCAGAAAGTTCAGATATCAGGACCAAACTGGAATTTGGGATTCTCTTGAGTGGTTCTGGGGTTGCTGAACCAAACCATGAGCTAGCAGTTTCTCTAAATTAGGTATGGATGGGACCAGCCTAGATCCATTGCCAGGCTTTGGGGTGGATGTGGAGGTGGCGATGATAGTTACATCAGATACCTCAGATACCCAAGGGTCCCTCTGACACTGAGGCAGTGAATCAAGCCTTATTTGGTGACTTCTGGGCAGCCCAGGGCCGTTTCACAGCTGGTACTTCAGTGGGAAGAAATGCTACTGCCACCTCTAGTTTTTGCTTCTGTGTGAGAGAATCATATGAGAACCATATGTTTCATGGCAAATATGGCAGAAAAATAGACTTTGATTCCTCTGATAGGGATCTGCTGCTAAGATGTCCTTTTGTGCTAACTTGAAACCACTTTATTCTCTATTTTACACATGAATAAGGGCTTTGGCTCAGGTAACCTGTCCCTTTAAAGGAATTCATCTAACCATTGTTTGTGTCTTACTTCCTTTTCTTATAGGTTTCATTTCTTGCTTTGGCCTATTTTTATTTCCTCTGTAGGAGTGGGACGAAGGTCTATTACCCAGGCAGATAATTCCTTTAAAAGATCTGGACCACTGAGTCCACTGGACCTGTCCTCAATTACTCTTAATACATGCTTAATCTCAGGGTTAAAAGGTTGTGGGAAGGCCGGGCACAGTTGCTCATGCCTGTAATCTCAGCACTTTGGGAGGCTGAGGCAGGTGGATCACGAGGTCAGGAGATCGAGACTATCCTGGCCAACATGGTGAAAATCCCGTCTCTACTAAAAATACAAAAATTAGCCAGGCGTGGTGGCATGCGCCTGTAGTCCCAGCTACTCAGGAGGCTGAGGCAGGAGAATAACTTGAACCCAGGAGGCAGAGGTTGCAGTGAGCTGAGATCATGCCAGTGCACTCCAGCCTGGGTGACAGAGTGAGACTTTATCTCAAAAAAGAAAAAAAAGGCTGCAGGAAGGGTTGGATCACTGCTTTTCTGTAGGATATTTCAAAAGCACTGACTGGGAAGTAAGCTTTCGTTGACATCTCTGCATTGTTTTTTTTGTTACCACTAAAGGGGTCACAGGGAAATCCTGGCAGAAAAGGAGAAAAAGGAAGTCAGGGGCACAAAGGACCTCAGGTGAGTGATTCAGAGACTTTAGGCTCAGTGACTCTCAACAGTTATTCTCCTCTTAACTGCAAAACATCTTTACATATGATTTTTGTATTATTTACATATACATTGTTTTATTTTTGGATCATCTGGGGCAAAATTTTAACACAGCTCAGATTCCTCATACATAGCTAAAGCACTCCTCTTTCTCCTTCACTGAGATTTTACTCTGAAAGCACAGATCCATTTCATTAGGCTAATGAAAGCATTTGGAAGAATACAAATATTGTCCAATCATAACATTTCCTCCAAAAACTGATACATTGTTCTGATTTTTCTAATTTTTAAAATTTTTGTGTGCCAGGCATATATATCTCCATTGACTATAGGTGTTTAAAATTGACTGTACAAAGATCCCTGTCTGCTCAAACCTATTTGATTCCTACATTCACTTCTGAATTTGTTTGTTTCCTGAGAAATAATAGTTTGGATGGTGAAGGATTTGTAGGAAAAGTGTTCTAAATCTATTCAGTTCTGCTCAGAAAGAGAGTTCACAAGGCAAGGAATACCCATATTCCTATATTCCTGGCATGTGTGGTCCGCTATCTTTCTGCTAATATGTGTGTGAAAGACACTGCTGCCCACTATTTTATTGGGAAGCTGAAACATATCCCGCATGCCATTATGTACGTGCATATGGTACAGTGCTCAAAGGTGGCAGCAAAGCGACTTGTTCTAAAAAAACTCAGTACATGATGACAGTTCTCCCACATTTGGAAATAATAACATGTGTTGAGTCAAGGGAGCTTTTCCTTTTCTCACTAAGCCCCATATGGACTAGTGATGTCCCTGAAGATTAAAACATGTGGTCCTCTAACTAGGACTGGAACCTGAGTCATCTGGTTCAGCCCTGCCATCTGCCTCTCTCCTTCTGGGTGGCTAGATCTTTTGTTAAGGCCACATCAAGGGGTTGTTGGGAAGAACTTGAAGGAAAGTGAAATGTTTCTAGGTGGGTTTCTAAGAATTACTATGGTGCCAACTTATTAGTCTCTAATTTTTTTTTCAGGGTTCTCCTGGGCTAACGGGAGCTAAAGGGAGCATTGGAAGACCTGGACTTTTGGGGAAAAAAGTAAATGTTATTTCTTTTTTAAAAAATTCTTTTAAAAAACATATTTCATTTTTATTGGATAATTAATTGCATATATTTATTAATTATGATGTGATATTTTCTCTTTTTTTAACTATACTTTAAGTTCTGGGATACATGTGAAATGTGTAGGTTTGTTACATAGATATGCATGTGCCATGGTGATTTGCTACACACATCAACCCATCATCTAGGTTTTAAGCCCCACATGCATTACGTATTTGTTCTAATGTTATCCCTCCCCTTTCCGCCAATCCTCTGACAAACTCTGGTGTGTGATGTTCCCCTCCCTTTGTCCATGTGTTCCCATTGTTCAACTCCCACTTATGAGTGAGAACATGCAATGTTTAGTTTTCTGTTCCTGTGTTAGTTTGCTAAGAATGATGGTTTCCAGCTTCATCCATGTCCCTACAAAAGACATGAACTCATTCTTGAAAAAAGTAAATGTTATTTCTTATGGATTTTAAGTACAAAAGTATCTCCATTTTTTTCTGGATTTTCATGTTAATTCCTCACATGATTGAATCCAAGCACCATCAGCAAGTCACCAACATTCTGCTAATGTGTTCTCTTCCTTCCATTGAGCAAAAAGTTTCTAACTGCTGACCTCTCCATGAAGCTGCTCTGTTTCCCTGGGAGAGAGTGATCTCACCCATCAGAAACAACTTTAAAAGATCTCTATCACTCCCTGATTTCCTGAGGCCAAGAATGCACGTGGTGGCTGTGTCGAGTGGAGGATGGGTGGCATTGGAACTCAAATCCATTTGTGCATGTGGCTCTCGAAGCAGAACTGCTATCTCCAAGGTGGTTCTGCTGGGGATCATCAGAGAGCAAACTATTGACCTCATCAGAATCTGACTCCCCTGTTTAAAATCTTTCAGTGCCCCTGTCTTCAGGGTGCTGTCACCTGTGCAGCTACACAGGTGGCCTTGCTGAGTTTAATACTCTGCTGTCATGGGCTTGAATCTCATTTTTTAAGCAAGGGGCCTGAGTGTTTCTTTTACACGGAGCCCAGCAAATTGTGTTGTGGGTCTTGCCTTTCCCATGGCCTCCATGAAAATCTTCAAACTTTAAGGTAGTTATAAGATAAATAAATTCTGGAGAGCTAATGCATAACATGGTGACTGTAGTTAACAATAACTATGGTTAAAATTGGATACTCGATATTTTTCTAAGAGAGACCTTAAATGCTCTCAACATAAAGCAAAAAGAAAAAGTGATAACAAGGTAAGGTGTTAGACACATTACCTAATTTGACTGTGGCAATCATTTACAATGTATGTGTATATCAAATCATCATGTTGTACACCCTAAACATATGCAATTATGTGTTAATAAGGTGGGCAATCATTTACAAGGCACTTTGCTATTTGCCTCATTTAATTCTAAGGTTTCACTCCTCACCTCCCTCCTGCGTGCCTGCCTCAGGCCTCTCACCGGTGCCTTCCCCCTTTCTGGATCATCCTCACCCCTTCCTTGCCCGGTCTCTTGACATACAACTCATCCTTCAGTCCTCAGCTTCCCTGCTCCTTTCCTTTCAGCAGCCTCCGCTGGCCCGCCAAATCTGACTTAGAGTCCCCTTCTGTTTGCTCCCATAGTACCCTGAACCTTATCTCACAATATTATAATTGCCCATCTAATTATTTCTCTTTCCAGCCAGGTTAAGGCAGGACTACCCCTAATGCATTTATTTTCCAGTTCAATAAGTAATTGTTGGTTAGGCAAATGCATCAGCAAATGAATTAACTTTCCCTGGAGTTAATTTTCTACTCTTTGCCTTCTCCTTCAGTCCTTATATAACACTGGAAAAACAGCACACCCCAGTCCAGCTCTGGGCTGCGCTAGGCATCTTCTGCTAGCTATGGAAAAAACATTATTTCTACCCTACTCTCATCCCCTTAGTGAGCACTGACCCCTCACTGAGAACCTTGAGTCTCCCCATCAAGTGGACAGAACTTCCCATGGTAGAAACCAGGTTTGATTTTACTGATCTGAAGCTCTTCTTGTCCCATTTGCTAGGGAGAGCCTGGACTTCTTGGAGATCCAGGGCCAGGGGGTCAAGATGGGCAGCGAGGAAGACAGGTGAGAAGTTTTGAAGCCCCTACTCTGCCCGGGTCCGAGTATTTGGTTCCAAGGTAAAGAGAAGGGGTTGACACCATCAGCCCAAGTGTAGGGGGCATGGAAGGTATTTCAGCATCTAGGAAGATGTAAGAACATTTCTCCCACCCCCAGAGCTGTCATTCCGTAGACAGTCTGTCAAAGTGAAGGGGAACAGCAAGCAGGAGAAGAGGGGTAGGAGAAGAGAGGATAATGGATGACTTAGAACAGGTCATTTCAATACTTTAGCAACAAGTATGGCCACATAGTTGCATGTCCATTGAAAAACAACACTGCCCTTTTCTCTTCCCTTCTTGCAAAAGTCTAGGGTGACAATGAGAGATGGAGGAATAGGGCCAAGAAATGGGGCATTGCATTATTAGGCCTGCATTCTGACTTAATGGCTTTGACTGTACCAAGATCTCAGCTTAGGGAGCAGCCGGTATAGGAACAATTATTATTATTTTTTTAAATTAATGTTTATTACAAATGTTATACATAGATATCATAGAAAATTTACCAAGCACAACATTATTCATAATAGCCAAAAAAATATAGAATCAACCTAAGTATCCATCAATGGATGAATGAATAAAGAAAATGTGGTGTATATGCATAATGGAATACTATTCAGCCTTTAAAAAGAAGAAAATCTGGTCATTTGTGACAATAAGAATGAATCCAGAGGACTTATGTGAAGTGAAATAAACCAGGCATGGAAAGATATATATAACAAGATCTCACTTACAGGTGAAATGTAAAAAAAAAGTCAAGATCATAGAAACAGGCAATTAAAATGGTAGTTACCAGAGGTGGTGACTGGGGTGTGTTGGCCAGTGTATACAAAATTTCAATTAGAAAGAAGGAATAAGTTCAA
>NW_016107747.1:480556-491603 GCF_001604975.1 Cebus imitator
AATATTTGAAAATGGTAAAAAAAAAAAAAAAAAAAAAAGAAAGAAATGGAAAATAAACATAAGGAACCAGAGGCTTACAGAAGAACAAATGATTAGGGCATAGCAAGGTTCTGACTTGTGGCTATACCCCACAATCCATTGCCTCCGTAAAGGCTTTCAATATTCCTTTATTGCAATTTTTATCCATAAAAGTAAATGCTTGTAGAGTGTTTCAGCAAGTCTTAAAAAGTATCTATCTTTTTACGTGATCTAATTTGAAAACATGAATCTAAAAAGGAAGGAAGGAAGGGAGGGAAGGGAAGGGAAGGGAAGGGAGGAGGGAGGAGGGAGGAGGGAGGAGGAAGGGAGGGGAAGAGAGAGAAGGAAAGAAACCCAGAATAAAAGATGGGAAAGAGGGAAGAAAATAAAAATTACTTGTAATCCACCATTTTGAGATAGTTATTATTAACATCATGGAAATTTTTAAAAAATCACTCTAAACAGTGCATCATGAGCATATTTTCATGTCATTACCTTTTTCCCTCAACATCATTTTTAGTAGCTTCAAAATATTCTACTAAATGCGGATACCTTCATTTATTTGACCAATCTCTTGTTATTGGTTATTTAGCTTGCTTTCAGTTTTTCACTGTCATAACCAACAAAGCAATGATACCTAACTAAAATTTTGGACAAAACCATAATGAATTTCTACCTAGAGATTTCTAAGGTAAAATAACTGGATCAAAGAATATGTATATGTTTCAAAAAGGCTTTGGACTCCATTATGGAGTGCCCTTGGGAAAATTCAAACAGTATGTGGATCCATGTGTTACTCGGGAGAGTATTTGTTTTAGGGCATCCACAGCAACAGGTATTGTCACTTTTTTCCATCTTTACCATTGACAAAAATAGTATCTTATTGCATGGTCAAATTTGTATGTTTTTGGTTACCAGTGAGGATGACCATTTTTTCTGTATGTCTGTTGACCATTTATAATCCTTCTTCAGAGAATTTCTCACCTGTACTGTTTGAACCAGCTCCTAATTTTCTAGGCAAGAAATTGCCACTGACTCCACAAGTCCTGAATGACCACCTCTCTGCTTCCTGCAATGTTTACAGAATGGAGCTGGGCAACGAAGTACAGGGAACATATCAGGCAGTGAGGAAAACACAGCAACACAATGTTCCCAGGGTTCAAGGTCACCAATTAGGCTCCTTCTGCATGGAAGTCCCCAGTGCTTCTCTTCTGACACTGTAATCTCCCCATTATAGGTTATAATTAATTTCCTTTTGAGAAACTGAAATAAAATGGTGTGTTTACAGGGAGATTCTGGCATCCCAGGCTATGGTCAGATGGGACAAAAAGGAGTCAAGGTAAATATGGAAAGCAATTATTTTTTAAATTGGTGAATCAAACTAAATAGTACAAGAAGAAATGATCATACTGCAGAGGTGATGTGTTGATGTATTTACGTTCTGTGCTGAAAATTATAGGGCCCAAGAGGATTCCCTGGAGATGTGGGGCAGAAGGTATTGTGTGCATGACCTTTTGAAATTACCATAATCTTAACCTTCTACTTAAGAACTAAGATAAACCTGTAGGTCTGAATGAAATGGAGGCAATAAGGAGGAGCCCAGGGCAGGTGTTTTCCTTGGGCTTCATGAGGAAAGAACCATATTTAACCCCTTTGAATCTTTACATTGGAAAAGATTGTTCTGTCCATCGTTGCCTGATGCCTCTGCCTTGAAAGCCTACCTCCTGTATTCCCTAAAGTTTAGTTCTCTGTTCTCCTTTTGATTTTTTGCCTTGGTGATTTCATTCAATTCTCTTGGCTTTTGTTATTGCTATTTGTTCTTCATTATTGTGCACTTTATTTTCTCTCACCTGAAAGATTACAGTATCTTTCTAATCGGGTTCCTACTTCCATCTTCTCCCTGATTCAGTTAATCCCAAATACTACTGTCACTTGATTTTTTCCAAAGCATAGCCAAATTATACCACTTTCCTAGCCAAACATCTTCGAGAATTCTTCATTGCCTGCCAGATTGAAATCCATCTTCATGCTGTAGAAACATATATACCTTTCATTTCAACCAAGTAGGTCAAGTTATATCTGTTTTATATACTGGAATTCTGTAAAAAGATCTCCCTTTTAAAAAAAATACCCGGAACAATGTCTTCCATATAATGGAAGATGCTTATATTAAAATACAAAATATGGGTTCAAAATTAGAATGTCTAATTAATCAAATAAAGCATAAGAAAACTGTCAAATGTTGAATCCTCTTAAAACTGTTTTTAATGAATGAATTACCAAAAGAGATGCTTAAATAGGAAAGGGTGAAAAAGGAACAATATAAATAACCATTAGGAAGAATAGTCATCATGGTAGAGGATCAATTTTCAAATTTACTGATAAAGGAGAAAATTAGCATATTTCAACTTACTGATAAATGTAAAATAAGGATATTGATAAATAACTGTCAAAATTAGTTTACCACCAAAGTCAGAATAAATTAATTTCCCCTTCAACTTTTTCATGTGTTTTATGAATTTAGAAAGTATTCATTCTTTATTATTTCGTATAGTCAGTACTTCAAATCTTTTTCTGTGTTTTCAAGCATTTTCTTTGGATATTTTTAGTAACTGGATTACCACTGAATTCATACGTATATGTAAATATTTATATTGTTTGAAAAATTAAAAATAGTTTGAAGTGTACCAATGACTTAGTTCCAAATGACAGGAAAAGATGACATTTAATGTTGTATTGGCCTTCATTAATATACAACGTAATTGTCATAATATCAATTAAGTTTGAGTTCAGAGAGGTTTTTAAAATTCTTTCACGGCAAATATTTTAACATCTTGACTTTTTATGTCTGAATCTTCAGGGTGATATTGGTGATCCTGGAATTCCTGGGGGACCTGGACCAAAAGGATTTAGGGGACGAACAGTAAGTGGCCTATAATTCCAGAAATGATAAATATTCCTTTGGCAGACTTTGGCTTTTATGTTCTGTTAAATGTGAATTATCGATTCAGCCCAAGGGCATCTGAAATGCCACTTGCTAGCTGTGACCTTCAACACATCTTTTCAGGATCTCTATTTCTGTAACATAAGAATTGTCACTTAGTAACATGTAAGGTCACATTCAGCTCTAAAAGTTCAATGAATCAGAACCATTTTAAAGATGTACAAATTGATACCTTGCTGTTCCAAGAAATTTCAGTGCCTTCCAGTCTTTTCTAAGGCACATTTAAATCCTGGCATATTAACCCTGTGAGTGGAAATGAAGGTGACAGTGGGAAGATGTCCTTCCCCCTGTGTTCCTGAGGGTTTCTGATGATTCCATGATCCATCACAAGGTCATATGGGCTATTTTGAAGAAGGCTATTGAGATCTTATAATTAGCAAAGTACACAGTAGAATATTGTGCTTACTTAGAAGCAAAATGCTGAGACAAGCATCCTTTCATTTTAAAGTTTGAGTGCTGTATCAGTGGTCACCATCAGTGTGAAAAAAAGATGCAATTCACTGGATACTTTCCATCTGACTGGATAAATTTCATTAGTATCCATATCCATCACTTTGAGGTATGGGAATGACATAGCCCACTCATGTCCTCTTATATGTGTGGCGAATCATTTTTCTTATTTGATCTTTTACAGATGGGAGGTTTCTTATTAGATCTCAGTGTACCCTCATATATTTGCTTTTCCTATTAGCACCAATCCCAATTTATGGCTAATTAAGATTGAAATGCACAGCCAGTGCCAGAACAAAGAGGCTAGGAGGGAAATGGATGCTTACCAGTCATTAAGAATATATTGTTTATATCACAAGTAAGCTATTTACCTGACTTCAATTAATAGCTGCTGTCTTTTTAAAATAATATTTTTAAATTAGGAAGTCTTATTAAAGCTGAAGTAGTCCCCATGCATAGACAATGTTGAAACTAATATATTAACATATTCCTATCTGCAGCTCTCTGTAGGCTTGAAAGGAGAAAAGGGATCTCGAGGACTCCCAGGCCCTCCTGGACAGAGAGTAAGTATACCCGTAAGAACTGAGTAGGATATAGTTGTTTCCAGTATGTTCCATGGAAAGGGCATAGAATTTAAGGTCAAATGCTCTGAGTTCAAGTCCAGATTCTGCTTTTTACTAGCTGTATGACCCAGTCACTGGGTCTTTCAGTTTATTTCTAAATGAGGGGATGACATATTCTATCCTAACTACCTCAGAAGGTAGCCATGAGGATCAGATAATCAAATGTCAACACTTTTTGTAAACTATAAGGTTTACAAATAGTAATGTTGTATTGCAAAATAATAGTAAGTAAAATATACAAAGTGCAATGCAAATATTAACTATTAATTGTTAATATTACTTAATAGTTAATATTTGCATTGCACTTTATAGTTTACGAAGTGATTTGTTGCTGAAGCTTTTAAAATAGGAATAGGATTGCATAAGCTACACAATGGTGTCCTGGCAAAATTATGTCATGCAAGACAGGTTAATGGAGTTTACCAAAACCACTGTTGTTGCATTCCTATCCTCAAAATTTAGACTTCAGAGGTATTTGGAAATACAGATGCAACATCCCCCTATGATTATATTACAAGAAAAATGGCACCTCTGGAAGCATTCCCAGGCAGGGTCAGGCATATCTTCCACTGACAAAATAGCCATCTCTCTATTTCAGTGCCTCTCGGGTTGTTATAATGGTTTAGTTACACGTCTGTCTCCCCTAACAAGCACAGTCAGGTGATTATTAAATATTCTGAGCACCTGTGTTTAGTGGTGGCCCCAGGCAGCGTTGTGTAAGGAGTAGATAAGCTGCTTATCTTGTTTTGTGCATTGTGTTTTCTCATTTCTTGAAGAGATTCTTGAACTTGGGACTTTATTAAGGAAACAAAAAACGTGAATGCTTTTGTGGACGACTGAATCCATATTAGAATGAAAATCAGCTAACTGTGACAATACTCTGATACAATATTCACTTTCTTTGGCATTAAGGAATGCATGAATATTCCTAGTCATGTGAGTGAGAACCTAGTCTCTGGGCCAATCTGGTCTGTTCTGGGTTTATCTCCTCAGATTCTGGGGTTCTAATTTGGGGACACCCACATCTTCCTGGCCTTGTGCTTGGCCCAGCTAGTCTGGACTGGAATTTGGCTGTTTTGTATTAAGCTCTTGATCCTCAGTCTCTGCTTAAGAACTTGCATAACTTAAGAAGTTCTTGAATAACTTAAGAAGTTATTCTTAAGTTAAATTGAATAACCTAAGAAGTTATTCAAGGATTCGCTCTTTAGGACATCCTTTCCATGGTTCTGATTCTCTGTAAAATGTGGACTGCCAACTCCGTGTATTAGCCAGAACTGTTTATCTCTCTGTTTAAATGGTCATGCATTCTTTTCTGTTCTCTGCCATAACTTGTAAAAGGAAGAATGACACTACATGAGTTGTGTAATTTCCTAATTTAAATCAGAAGGTTAACATGTCTCAATGGGTACAATTAGGGATGCCACGACAGTTCTGGTTAACTCTAGCAATCCACAATAGGCCACACAGACATTCAGCAGACCTTGAACTGTTTATTGGATGAATGGACCAATGGAGAAGTGACCCAGTTGTCATTTAGAACAGAGGTTCTTATGCCGACATCCCTGGTTGAACCTCTGGGGGAGTCAGTGAAATTGTGCAAGTGTAAGCATGAAATCGCATTTTTCTGAAATGAGTGTACAGGCATTCATTAGTTGCCCAGGGGAACCTATATAAGCAAATATATTAAGAATTACAGCCAAGGAGAAGCTTGATCCTAATTAATGGGAATAAGGAGAAAAGAGAAAAGCTCAAGCTGCTGAGAAAGAAGGACTGACTTCTTTCAGGAAGTCTTCCCTGATTCATCTTACTCAATTATTTGTATTGCTTTGCTTCATAACCACTTGGCATTTATGATCTTGTTGTAATGATTTAGTTCCATGTTTTTAACTCTTCTTTTGTGTAATGTTTATTTATTTTGCTTTGTAATTGTCTTTGGGTCTTTCTCATATGCAGAGGCTCTCATTTCCTCTGTTTTACACTCTTGATGGATAATATAACTGTTCCTCTGAATTCTCAATAAATCCCTCTCCTTGGCACTGCCCTTTGGAAAGTTGCTGTTTATAATTTTAAGCATTCTCATGAGAAATGCCTTCTTCTAAGTATTACATCTTTAGTACAAATATCTTTAAGGACCTTTGTTTCTTCTTATCACTGAAGAAAAATAATTTCATTAACTTTGGATAGACATTAGCTTACCTGATCTAACACTGAAACAAAAAATTTACACCCTTGATGTCAGTAGGGAAAACGTATGGCAGTATATTCAGGAATATTTTAACTATTCTCTACCAGCTGTACTTTTAAGAAAGAAAGATTGTTTTGGTTTTATCTTGTTTTATTACTAACGACGTCAGTTGACATATCACTAACTTTCTCTGCTTTTGTTTTTCCTAGGGTATTAAAGGCATGGCAGGGCAGCCTGTATATTCCGTATGTATCTCCTTATTTATGAAAGATATCTCAGCAAGTTTATTGGGAAATAAACACAGCCACTCAAAGGTCACTGTATTCATGTTTCTTTTCTCTCTCCTTTTTCAACATTTACAGCAATGTGATCTGATCCGGTTTTTGCGGGAACGTAGTCGTGAGTATCTGTTATAGAACAAGAGCATCCATCAATGGTTGTTAAAGGACTTAGGATTGTATGCAGTGTGGGTATGTGAGATCAGTAGGCTGAGTTCACTGGTGGAAAGCCTCTGTAACAAGCCTGCCTAGAGTGCCTACTGTAGAACATCTCACATTAAAGGAGAGAGGAAAGGGGGTGTAAGTAAAAGTGCCTTCACTCATGAGGGGCAATGCAGACATCAAGAGAAAACATGCATATGGGAAAGTCAGAGAAAAACTCAAAAGGTATATGAATTAACTCACATTCGTATAACAGTTATGAGTAAAAGGACTGGGAGGACATGATGTTAAAGGGATGATCATGGTGGTTTTGGATTAGTTGGTTAGTTACTCATTTAATAAAGGATGTTTGTATGGAGGTAATTGAATCCAGCTGTGGGAAAGTGATGGGCATGGCAAAAGATAGTATCATCAAAGGAATAAAGCAGGAGTCAACATAAAGAGGTTGTCTTTGGTGATAAAGAAGGAAAAATAAAGTAGAAAAGTCCAATGATCTCATTTCTGAAAATCCGTCCCAAGGAAATACAGCAAAATGAAAAAAATATAGGTAAATATAATTGTTGAAACATTATTTACTAGAGCAAAATGATTATACATTAGACTGTTTACACTTATAGAATAATTAGGTTACAATACATTATCTTCTGAGAAAATATTAACCAAATATAGTTTCTATACAATCAAAATTTGAAAAAAACAGGCATTAAGTATTACAAAATGAAATTGAATCCTCATTATTTTTGCATGTAGTTTAATATATACATAGAAACAAGTACTAGAAGCAAAAGTAGAAAACAATCATTTACTGTGTTCTAGGGGGTGGAATTTTAGGAGATCTGTCTTTTTTTCATTATGTTTCCACTGTGGTTTTAAAATAATCATAATCAGAAGAATGTAAAAGGGGAAAATCAGAGACTTTACTGAAGGAGACTAGATAAAAATGTTGTCACTGCAAGTATGTGAGAAGGAAAGAACAATACAAAACAGATTTAGAATGACTGTCAGGCTAGAGGAGGAGAGGCTGAGTGTCACCGAGGAGGAGTAAGCACAAGAGGAATTGTGAAGGGAAATCAAATGGTTGGAGAAGATGATGAGTTTATACATTTTGGCGGTGGAGTAATGTTGTGTAGACCCTACATGAAATTATTGACCCTGATGAAATGGGGCTTTCATAAAGGTGAGGGAAGGAGACTCAGATGTTGAAATCAGTTAGTACTGGTTGTCCTTAAAAATACATGGATGGATGAGGTTTCTAAAAATGTAAAATAAAGCTAGAGAGTTAGAAACAGAAACTCAAGGAGTGGGGCCAAGGTATGGCAAAGTGACATTCCAGAGATGGGAGAGTCCTGCCAAATGTGGGCAGCTTGAAGGGAGGAAGGAGGCAATGGAGGAGATTCAAAGGGAGGGGATAGTGGGAAAGGCCCTTCAGCATGCAGGAGGAGGTGAGAACTAGGGACTGCAACCACAGGGAGAGAAAAAGGGAAGAACTATTGTAGGAGAAATGAGGGTGGGATCAACCTTCCTCAAGGTGTTACCAGTGTTCTCAGTGAGATCAAATAATGTCTTCCCAAAGAAGACCAGAGGTTGGTGGGGAGGTGAGGACCAGCCTTGGAGGGTTTGGGATTTGAAGGGAGAAGTTTTCCAACATTCTAACTACTCTTCCCTGTTTTACTCTCAACCACCTTATGGAATAAAAGGAGTTAGTCCGTAAATCAGCAGGTCAGGGAAGAGTAGGCAAGTTCTATAACCATACAGGGCACTGACTGGATAACACAGAACTCCAGCATGCAGACCAGAGATGAAGATGCAGGTGACAGGCCCTTAGAACTGATCTAAATGGCCTCACTTTATAGGTGACATTTCCAAGGCTTCTTATCTAACATGATTTGCTTCTCATTCCAGTAGCAGCTTTGGGACACACAGGGATGAGGGCCAGGCTGAGACCCTCTTTGGAGAATAAAAGAAGGTGTCTAGGAGGCTGGGGGAAATTAAGAGAGCAAGGGGGTGGTTGAGAATAAAACAGAAGGGTCTAAGTGATTAGCATTTTGGAGGGAGATACATGAGTAAAGATTTTTAGGGAAAACCAACTTTAAAAGAAAGAATTTGCTCAAAGGAGTTTAAGTAATCTCCTTCTAAGTCACCCAGCTTTGCCAGACTCAAACCCAGCAGGTGTGTCTGCTTCTAGAGCCTGTGCTTGTAGCCTTGCAGTGGGGTTTGAAGTTAACACATGGAAGTACTCAGCCAGGAAACAGGGGTCTGTTTTGAGCCTCCAGATGCAAAGGAGGCTGTGGTTATGTGTGCTGTCTGAGGGCAGTTAGCGCCTCAGTGGCCATGGGGTTAAGACAAACAAGAGGTGTTCACAGGGTGGATGGCAGGAGACCAGTGCTGCGTGACAGCAAGACAGAAGGCTGGTGTGTTGCCAGTGTTGATAATATTGTTTATTGCATTTGAGTGACTCATTTGCTTCCTAGGAATCGAGTGAAATGAACATGGAAATTGTCAGGCCTGTGGTCTCTTAAAGATGTACCAATACTTGCCCAGATTCTTCTCAGTTTTACAGAGTAAATCAGTTAGAGAAACCAGATGCTGTTTTGCTCAGGAGAAACCCTTGAAGTTTTTTTCTTCCTCCCTCTGGAGGTTGAGATCACTCAAACAGAGGAGCTATATTTTTTTATCAAAGACAAAATTCACTTGGAAATCCCCCCATGGTTCTATGGGAAAATAAGGGCTCCCAAGATATTCATCAGGGAAGAAAATAAAACCACATATTTTAGCCTTTCATTGCCAAATGGCTCTCAGAAGGCTATGAGATGAGAGACAACACAAATTGAGTTTCAGCTATCTTGCCATTTGATCAGAGGCCCATCTATTTTTGCTTCTAAGACGAGTGATCAGTGTTTTGGTTTCAACCAAAATTCTGCTAAAGTCTGCTGGCTGTGGCTCAAGAATGGAAAAGGTTAGGAAGGCTCACAAATTAATAAAATTTTGTTGACACCTTCCTCAATACTTTAACCTAGGATTCCTGTAATTTAAGAATTAGCCTCATTTGCAGTTAGACTCAAATAACATTTTCAGCTTTGTTAAAATGTTTTTGGGATTATTTTTAGTCTTGTTCAAAGAACATAACAATCTTTTCCCTCTCTTCTTCTCACAGCTTGCTGGACAGGTGAGTATTCTTACCATGATCTTCCCTACTGAGATCATTACTGCATTCTGACAAGACCAATCTGAAAGGAGCCCTCGTCCCCGTGGGAAACAGGACTTCTTTCTATGCAGTCAGTTCTGTCTTTTGATTATGACTATAATTGACAGTGTCATGACTGACCTGATTATGAAATGGTGACTGAATCCCAGCCCCTAGCCTGGGATCCATCACAGTTTACAACTGTTTCTCCCCAGTGCAGGCCCTGCATTGCTGGGGGATTTGGTAAACGCGGCTCTCTGACTAATCCACATTCTGTTGCTCTGTCTGCCACTGACACCCTTGACACTGGCTTCTTGGGTGTGAGATGTGTCCTTTCCTCCTTCTGGCCCACGCTCATACCTGTCATCTAACTCAGTGCCCACCACTTGTAAACCTTTCCTGCCCATGGCTATGGAGGGTCTTCCTGAGGCCTAATCTGGTCGTGGCTGCATGGCGCCTTAGAGCCCTTGGATGACAAGGCCACTGGAGCCAGTGGCTATGTCAATTTCAAAACCCCCTTGTCTCCTAGAGGCCTGCTGATGTAGACCCTCCAGGTCTTTAAGCTTGGCCCAGGTTTGAAGCCATTCACCTTAATTCTAGAAATTAAAAATAAAAAATACCTTGCACACGATAAATGCTCAATACAACTTCATGGATTTGGATTAAATGTATCCTGGCCACTGGGGAAGGGAGAGGAGAACATAGGAATTGGCATCCACCCTCCAGGAGAACCTGTGATGATAGGTCAATCTTAAAAAGGCTTTTCAACCATTTACCAAGAAATTTTAGTATAGGGCTAAAAACTAAAGAACACTTCAGTTTTCTTATTGTATTGTTCATTGTCAGCTTTTGTATTTTAAAATTACTGAAATTTCTTCACTGTAAAATTCTTTGATTCAAAATACTTCTCTAAATCAATACTTCCCAATTTTTATTACTAAGAACAGTGGTTGGGATATGGGATATTTTGAGTATAATATGCTTTGGGAGTTAGCCAAATTGGGGATAGAACAGCCTGAGCAGATGGAAGTGCTTATTTAAAAAAAAAATCATTTTTCTCTTCCTGCATTCAGACTTTAACAAGGACATTGAAAAGTGAGGTTTGATATATAGAGTAGATTTTTTTTTTTTTTTTTTTTTTTT
>NW_016107747.1:492806-495424 GCF_001604975.1 Cebus imitator
AATTTCATTTTACACAGCTGACTGATAATGGGCTGTGAAGTCTGAGCATTATATAGCCAAATATTCATGCTCTGCATTTATGTAATAGTTTCAAGCTTGCCGAGCAGTTTTCTTTCCTCTCTTTGCATGCAGGTGCTTCTAGTTCTAAAGCTGGATGAAGTACTTGCTTTGGCTCTGTATGAACCCACTTCATTGGAGTAAAGCGTTGGAGAAAGGATTTTTATCCAGTGAAATAATACTTCTCCTTTTCTTTTTTGTAGAAAAATGTCCAGCATATCCAACAGAGCTAGTATTTGCTCTGGACAATTCCTATGATATCACAGAAGAGAGCTTTAATAAAACACGGGACATCATCATTTCCATTGTCAGTGACCTTAACATCAGAGAAAATAACTGTCCTGTGGGAGCAAGAGTTGCTGTGGTTTCCTACCATTCAGGCACCAGTTATCTCATCCGGTGGTCTGACTACAATAGGAAGAAGCAACTCCTCCAGCAGCTTTCCCAAATAAAATATGAAGACACCACAGAGCCCAGAGATGTTGGTAATGCGATGAGGTTTGTGGCCCGCAACCTGTTCAAGCGGACATATGCAGGAGACAATGTGAGGAGAGTTGCTGTGTTTTTTAGCAATGGTCAAACAGCCGGTAGGTCGTCCATCATCACAGCCACCATGGAGTTTAGCGCCCTGGATATCAGTCCAACAGTCTTTGCTTTTGATGAGAGTGTTTTCCTTGAAGCTTTTGGGGTAAGCATTTCTCTTAGCAACTTCTTTATTTTTAAGATAGTGGTATTGTGATACGGTAGGATAGGAGTGGTGGTAGTCAGGGAATATATGTGGCCTCTTGAAAACTCCTTTACAGTTTTCACAGCTATATTGTTGTTAGTGTCTGTGAAATCCAATCCTGAATAATAACAGTCAATGATAACAGCGACCACATTTGCTTAGCCTCTGCTGCATGCCAGGCACGGTCACTAGAGCTTTCTGTACGTATTCATACATTCTCACAGCCCTCTGAGGTCAATGCAGCTGTCATTTAGAAGCTAAAGCTTCTAATTTTTTCCTAAAACTTGCACAACATACAGCCCTCTCCATCACAGCTAATAAAAATCCCATTCTTCTACTTGCAGTTATCTGTGATTCCTCACCTCTTCTTAGCTCCAACATTCTTAACTTTAATGTGTGTGTATATGTGTTATATATATGTATATACAGTTTGTGTACATGCATGTATACATAAGTGCATATATGTACATATATACACTGAAGTGTACATATGTGCAATAAAGTATATTAGTCCTTATTAGTAAATATTCATTTAAGTACTAGTATTAGGTATTGATATAAGTACTAATCTTGTTATTATTTGTAAAAAATATATATCCAGAATTTGACCACTTTGTAGTATCTCCGCCTTTGACAGCTTGATCCAAAACACCATTGTCTTCTGCCTACACTGGGCAATAATTTTTTCCTTAGTGGCCTTGCATTCATTCTTGCCCCACTACAGTCTGTCTGAACACAGCAGCCAGAGTAATCTTATTAAACTCTAAGCCATCAGGTTATTCTTCTGCCTGAAACTCTTCAATTTCTCATTTCTCTCAGTTAAAACTAAGGTCTTTACAATGGTTTGCAAGGCTCTAAAACCTCTTAGTAACTTTCTGATCTCACCTTCTCCTTGTCTTGTTCTCTCTCACTCCATCCCAGGCATGCTGTCTTCCCTACTGATCCACACACAAGCTAGACACGCCCCCTGCTTCCCCAGAGCTTTTCCTTGGCTATTTCCTATGCCAGAATTATTTTTCTCCCAGATATAACACCTTCTCCCTCTGAATTTTTGCTAAAATGTCATGTTATCAGTGGGCTCTACTTAAATGTTATCCCAGATTTTCCCATCCCTATTATCCTGCTTTGTTTTTTTTCTATAAAAGTATCACTTTCCAACATTCTAAATAATTTACTTTTTTATCGTGTTCGTGATATAGCTTTCCCCACTGGAATGTAAGATAGAGGTTTATTACTACTATTATTATTAGACGAAGTCTTGCTCTGTCACTCAGACTAGAGTACAGTGGCACAATCTCGGCTCACTGCAACCTCCCCGTCCCAGGTTCAAGTGATTATCCTGCCTCAGCCTACTGAGCAGCTGGGATTACAGGCACACGCCACCACACCTGGATAATTTTTGTATATTTAGTAGAGATGGGGTTTCATTATGTTGACGGGGCTGGTCTTGAACTCCTCGTGATCCTCCAACCTTGGCCACCCAAAGTGCTGGGACTACAGGCGTGAGCCACAGTGCCCAGCCAGGATAGAGGTTTTATCTGTTTCATTCATTTCCATATCCCCAAAACCTAGAACTACACCTATAACATTGTAGGCATTCAATAAATATTTGTTGAATGAATGAATGAACGAAGGAAGGAAGGAAGGAAGAGCATGGGGTTTACTCCTACGAATAAACTTCCTTGGTTTACCAGCTCAACATCTAGTCTTTACATGGGGGACCAACAAGGTCAAATACAAAATAACACCAAAGCATCCAGTTTCATAAAAATGGAAAGTAGAGGCCGGGCGCGGTGGCTCAAGCCTGTAATCCCAGCACTTTGGGAGGCCGAGG
>NW_016107747.1:495689-509403 GCF_001604975.1 Cebus imitator
AAATAGTTTCCAAACATATGGCTGGAATGATTATAAATATGTTCAGATGTTGATTCAGCATTTTACAGAAAAACAGAGGGTTTGGCTTTTCTAGCCCTTTAATTTGCTGAGGGAGAAAGAGAAAAAGCATGAGCATCTTTGTTGATGGAGATAGCCTCCTCACCACCTGGGAATGATGATTTCTTTCATAATAAAAGTATCTGTTTTATTCACATAGAGTAAATGCCCAATAAAGAGTTACTGATTCACTGAATGAATGAATGAATACTATATATTGCCCATTGCAGTGAGTATTAAAGTATTTTAAAAAGTAATCAGGAGATGTTGTATCAGGCAGTGTACCACCAGGAATTTTGAATGAAATCCTGTCCACTGCTTTCTGAAGTAGACTTTTAAGTGGAATTCGTGATTGAGAATGTCCCCTTGACAACTGAAAGATGTGCCGTCTTCCTGATAGAGTGGACTGGAAATAGTTGGGATCACTACCCACAGAGGTGAAAGGAAACTTGGGAATATACAATTTCTGCAGGGCCCAACTCCAAAAGCTGGTATGTGGTGTATAATCAGGTGGTGCATAATCATTTTAGTCCAGACTTGCAGACTTAAAAATAAGAGATTTTAATACTTGCCCCAGTGAGTGAACCTGGTCAGGTTATCTCATGGCAGTTTTCTCATCATAATCTAGGGATGATGATACTTGTTCTATACATACATTTTTGGGTAATGTTTAGGATAAGCAGGGGATTGTGTGCATGTGCATGTGTATGTGAACATGCGCTGAATGGAGCAAAGAGCTGTAATGCAAGGTAATAGTGATTAGTTGGGTGTTTTTAAAGTTAATCCTGAAAGTGGCTGCACAGTGGTTTCCTAATAGTGACTAAAAAAATGAGCAAACATGCATTCACTTCTTTTCCAATGCAGTTTGACAACACTGGAGCGTTTCAGGTGATTCCAGTTCCTTCAAATGGGGAAAGTCAAGCATTAGAAAGACTTCGGCACTGTACACTTTGCTATGGTAAGACTAATGAGAATAATTGACCATGCTGACAAGCTTAAATGCCTTCTAGGTGAATTATTGAATGTGGCTTTGTCCAAAGATTTCTATTTTTAATCATAGGTTCTATTTTCAGTTTTCTGGTTTTTCAATACCATATGTCATGGCTTCAATGTCTGGAATGTTTGGAGTTTCCATAGAATGTGAAAATTGGTTTAGAAAATTATCCCAACTGATGTTGCATTTCTTGGGGACAATTGGGTAATTTGTACCAGAAGTCTCTAAAATATTGAAAATATTTTCTAAAGGAGCTTGTGGATATGACTTGTACACTGCAGATATAGGTACTACCTACATCTGCTTTTAATAAAGCCTTTCCCATATTGTCTGCTAGTGCCCAGAGAAGTATTTGGATATTAAAAATTTCTCATTAATTTAAAATTTGTGAAATCAAGGAGGTACTGATGAAATTATAATTCTTGTTAATTCATCACTGAATCACTTGAAGACCTCAAACAAGTGTCTTGGTGTGTCAGTGTTGAACCAATGATGTGTCTCTCTGTGTGTTTTCAGATAAATGTTTTCCAAATGCTTGCATTCAAGAGACATTCCTACCTGAAGATTCATACATGGATGTAGCCTTTCTCTTAGATAATTCTCGGAATATAGCAAATGATGAGTTTAAGGCTGTGAAAGCCTTGGTGAGCTCAGTAATTGACAACTTCAACATTGCTTCAGACCCTTCAATATCAAACATTGGTGACAGGATTGCCTTGTTGAGCTATTCTCCTTGGGACAGTTCCAGGAGAAATATGAGCACAGTAAAAACAGAGTTTGATTTTACCACTTATAACAACCAACTCCTAATGAAGAATCACATCCAGACTTCCTTCCAACAGCTAAATGGAGAAGCCACAATTGGTCGAGCCCTACTGTGGACCACTGAAAATCTCTTTCCAGAAACACCCAATCTGAGAAAACATAAGGTCATTTTTGTGATCTCAGCTGGAGAAAATTATGAGAGAGAAGAATTTGTAAAAATGATGGCTTTGAGGGCTAAGTGTCAAGGCTACATCATATTTGTGGTTTCTCTGGGCTCTACACATAAGGATGACATGGAGGAGTTGGCCAGCTATCCACTTGATCAACACCTGATACAGCTTGGGAGAATACATAAACCAGATCTGAATTACATTGTGAAATTCTTAAAGCCATTTGTATACTCAGTAAGGCGTAAGTTATTATTTCTTTGTTTTTCTTTGTTTTAATACGCTAGTGTTTGTTAATATTATTGATAACCTTTTTTTGTGTCCATAGCTAATCTAAACATAATATATGAATTAGATGGTGAGATGGGGACAGGAATGGATCATATGCTGGTTATATCCTGTTTATATCCTGGTCACAAAATGGCAAGGCCTGAGGCCTTTTTTTATGATAGTGTGTCTTTTAGTCAAACTCTCAGCACTAGAAAGCACAGAGTGGCTGGAGGTCTTCTGAGTCATACTTGCTCAAGATGTTCTAGCAGCAGTTAGGTGATTTCTAGATGAATATTAAGGTAAAAGTTTTACTTGCTATACCTGTTTTATTTTCAACTTTGACACACCCTGGAGACCTGTGTGAGGATGTGAAGATAGCAGAGTCCTGGGCAAACATATCACCTAGGAATCTTGTTAAAATACAGGATGTTCTTACTAAGGAGTCTAGGGTGAAGCCTGAGATTCTACAGTTCTAACAGATGCTGCAGTAATGTCAATGCTACTGGTTCATGGATCACACTTTGATTAGCATGGCTCTAGGCCAGTGCACTACAAAGGTTCACTTACTGGATGAGTGCCAGGCCACAAATTAATGTGTGAAGAAATAAATGCACAAATTGAGAGTAAGCATCTAGAAACTTTTAAGGCAATTTGACATTGATTGCTGCAGCATACAAATGCATGATCAGGGAACTTTGTCTCATTAAACAGCATGCAGACCAAAAGTGTGAGTCTGCAAAGAACTAGAAATAAGAATACCTTGTCCTCTACTACAGATGGTTTGGGAAAACACTCTTCTAGAGCAATTGTTCTCAATAGGGCACAGTTTGCCCCAGGGGACATTTGGAAATGTCTGGAGGCATTATTTGGCGGTCACAACTTGGGAATGCTACTAGTATCAAGTCAATAGAGGTAAGGGATATTGCTAAACATCCTACAATTCACAGGACAGACCCCCTACCCTCACCCCTGCCACCTCAACAAAGAATAATATATCCCCAAATGTGAATAGCACTGAGGTTGAGAAACCCTTCTCCAAAAGATCTCACAGAATCAGAGCTAAACCTTTTCTTTCTGGAAATCTGACAGGTTTAGAAGTAGACTTGGCTGGAATCAGTTCTACCGCCCTACAATCCCAGTTTCCTTGCTATTCAAGGGATCTCCCAACACCACCACAGTGATAACGTCTAGGGCATTCACTCTTCATTGCAGGGAGAGCTCTACCTTTCTCCTGTGATTCATGTTCAATTAAAGAATCCAATTGCCCTCTTGCAAATACTGTGTTATTTCTTTACATCTAAGATGCCCTCAATTGTATAGTGTAAAGGAAAAAAATGTTTTCAATTACATGTTGATACCAACTTTCCTATTACAGCATTTTATTTTATAGCAATTGAAAGAGTTCTTTTGGATGTATAGAACATATATCACTCCTGTGCAGGCATAAAAAGAAAATCTATGTGAAATAGACAGGTTAAGGCATTTCTAAAACAACTTCTCATTCAAAATTTGACTCTTGCGAGCTACTTCTTGGCAGTCATTGGTATCCATTTTTTCCTATGCAGTATTGTTCTTTGTGCCATTAAGACTGGTGATAATGCAGCATTTTAAAGAGACTGTAAAACAACTCAAAGCTAGTCATGCTGGGCTGTTAAGTGGCTTTGCAATTATGTAGCAGTAGCTTACTTTTGACTTTCACCTGAGAAGTGTTAAACATACCCAATTCACTGCCTTCCCACAACCACTTGGTTTGCAGGAGTAGAAAGACTCCTCTGCTGATATTTATGGGAATGTTTTCAAACTGCTATCCCCAATTCGACAAGTTTTGGTGCTGGCATGTTTGCTGTTCCCATGTGCCCAATGACCACTGCATCACAATTCCTGTCCTCCCAACAGTAAGTGGCAGATGCAATTAATCATAAGATATATTTTCATTTTTAAGAAATAGAAAAACGGGAAAATATGCTCATCTTAGAATTAGAAAATGTGATTACTCTAAAACTACAGACATTATTTTCATAGATCCTTTGATCATTCAATAACTGAAGGCCTTCTTTAACTAAAATCTCTTATTTTCCTGAATGGGGCAGGGATAACATACTTCTCAATATTTCAAAATTTACAGAACAACATAGGAAGGGGATAAATAGGCATATTATTTAGATCAGTAAGGTAAAATCTTGTCTGTGATTCTTTTCCTCATAGAAATCAGTGTTAATGGGTGCAGAAGCACAGAAATGATATCATGTAATGAAATATTATCATGTTTCTGTTTGATCTGTTAGCATAAGTCTGGGTGAAAAACCTTGATGAATCAGATTAGAGTATTTCTTAGATTATGTTAGCCTGAGCATGTGGAAATCATGTGTCCCTGCATCACAATTAGCTCTTAGATGAACAATTTGAGGAGGTCTGTTTCCATGACCCTGGTAATCCTTTGGCTGCTAAAACACTCTGAAATCAAATTTTGAGTGCTGTTTCTAACTGCTATTTTCTGTTTTCACCCCAGCCAAATGTTGCTGAAATATGCTGGTGATGTTAATTGCTTCAAGAGGATTCCTGTTGGGATTCTCTTTACCTAGCAAACATCATTTCCAGTTTTAAAATCTAACTATAACTTTGTTCTCTCAATAGGGGGATTCAATCAGTACCCACCACAGATGCTTGAGGATGCCTGTAGACTCATCAATTTAGAAAGAGAGTATAATCAACGTGATGGTTTCCAGTGAGTTGGAAAGCTCTTATATTTACAAGTGACTGTTAATTGGCTGATGGGCATATAACTGGTTGATAACACTTTATTAGGTTGAGGATGCTAACAAGGTCTCTGAAGTAAAGTCTTTTTATGTATCCATTTCCCATAGCAGAAATTCCATATCAAGTATGATTTCCAGTTTGATGTTTTTTATAACATTATAAGCTTTGTTACAATTTTGCCTTTAAATTTATGGTTTCTTCAGAAATTCCTGTACTGAAATTTACCCCACAATGGAACCCACAATTTATCCTTAGTCCACCTCAACCTCTCTTCTCATTTCTCCCCACCATGAGTTCTGGCCACGCTGAACTCTTGTCTGCCTTGTGTGAATTGTTCCATTTCACACTGCCTGTGACCCTTGCTCCTGTGGTGAAACCCTAGCCATCTTTCATGACCCACATTGAAGCTGTCTCCTCCTTGAAGCCAATGTTTACTCCTCATCAAAACCCATAGTCATTTTTTATAGCACTGCTGAGGAACTTATTACAGTCTACCCAAGGTCTTATCTTGCTGAAGTCTGAGGCTACATATAATTCATGTTTCATCCCCAAAAGTTAGCATAAAAGACTCCACAATATAATTGCACATATAATTTTCCTTGATATTGTATTCTAAATAAAAATATAACTAATTAATCTGAATGAATCTTTGCCCTCAAACTGAGTGAAAATGGCCCATCTTGGTTGGTTTCTGCTTTTCTGTGTACTTCATCGAGCTTAGATCCCTGAGTATAGCCTGTGAAAGCCCAGGTTTAGGCCCATAATCACCCCATCTTCTCAAATTGCAATTAAACAAAAGAGCTTCTCAGGACATATAAGGTCTCTTTGCTATACCCAAGAGCAAAATGGAAAAGTGAGTTCGCTGGAATTCATGCAAGCACATGTTCCTCTCATGTCAGATTTCATTTACTTGGTAATTTTATAGAGAAGTGTCTAGCAGCCAGCACCTTCTGAAGGACATTGTGGTACTGATCTTATGTGAAGCAGCGTTTCCCAACCTTGAATAAATCATAAAATCATTTACAAGGAAAATCAATTCCTATAGGACAGCAGGCAAAATATTATAACATTATTTAAACATTTACAAACATAAATCCAGCTGTAGATATCATATACTTACAGTTCTTATGCAGCTATTAAACCAAAACAAGTTAATACATCAAATCCAGACAAACTCAGTAAGCCAAAAATTTTCAACACTAACTTAATGCAATGGATGATTCTTCTTTCTCAAAATGGAATTTTTAAAAACCAAAAAATATGGCACATGTTGGTAAAATATATAAAATCTGGTGCATGCTGCAGAACAATACATGCAGCTTGCCTACTCTGTTACATGATGACATGATTCCCCACCACATATCTTCATCTGTACTACTGCAAAATTATCATTCATGCAGTGTGCCATCACACAGGATATCATTTGATTTTCTCTTGGTGTGAACATATTATTCATGTATTATATCTGGCTTTTCTTCCTCTGCTCATTAACTCTCAACAGTTAAAGTGATATCACTAGGTACCAAACAGCAGTATCAAGTGCAAATGCAAATATGGACATTGAAATTGCATGAAATTGCATAATCAAGAATAAACTTCTCTTGAATATGCTTTCTGTCATCATCCAAACAAAAACACAAAATTCTCAAATTATCACAGAGAACTCTTAAAGTGAGATGTTTATAAATGCAGACACTATTTTAAGAGGCACTGATATGGGTTATGTTTTATATAATATTTTCTCACAGCAGTGCTTGGTAGATTAAGCGATTATTTTCTGCATTTTCCATGGTGATGGTATCAATCTGAGATATAATATGATTGTTCCAAATAGCCTGTGAGTTTCTTTTCACTTATCTAAAACTCTGGACATGGTGGCTTACACCTGTAATCTCAGTAGTTTGGGAGGCTGAAGTGGGAGGTTTGCTTGAGCCCAGGAGTTTGAGACCAGCCTGGGCAACATAGCAAGACCCAATCTCTACCAAAAATTAAAAATTAGCCTGGCATGGTGGCATGCATCTATGGTCCCAGCTACTCAGGAGGCTGAGCTGGGAAGATTGCTAGAGCCCAGGAGGTTGAGGCTGCGTTGAGCTGTAATTGCACCACTGCACTCCAGCCTGGGTGACTGTGTCTCAAAAGAGCAAGACCCTGTCTCAAAAGAAACAAACAACAAGCAAACAGTAAAACTCTGCACAAATCAAAGTTGGTTATTCCAAAGTGGCACGTCATAGGTTCTAAGCAGATGTGAGAAAAGATAGAATAAGTAGACATTTTTCATCAGAGTTTTAAAAAATAATATGTATAATGAATCTCAATGAATTATTTGATTGAAATGGATTTATATTTTCACCACCCAATTAGTTTTTTAAGGAGATAATTAAATAAGTATGTTAAATGTTGAGGATGTTTTATTTGCCTCCTTCTCTGAAGTTATCTAGCCTCACCTAAAGTTTTTTTTTTTTTTCCTCTAGATTTGTTACTGAGCTACAGGAGGTTTTTTTAGAAGAGAACGGCTTGACTGGCCAAGAATTAAATTCTGGGAGAGAATCATCTTTTGTAAAGTTAAAGGACAATGGAAGTGAATATTTGGTTTACCTTCCGAGCCAAATGTTTGAGCCACAAAAATTAATGTTCAATTATGAAAAGAATCAAAAATCAGCAGAAATTGCAAGTCTCACTTCCGGTAAGAAAATGAAAAGTCATAATGGGCCGGGCGCGGTGGCTCACGTCTTAATCCTACCACTTTGGGAGGCCAAGGTGGGTGGATCACCTGAGGTCAGGAGTTCAAGAAAAGTCGATGGAAATGTTTAAATAGCCTTGATCTTCATCTTTTAACACTTGTAGAAAATTTAAAAATTAAGGCTCGTATCTAAAGCAACCTATTTTTTTAAGTTCATTATGGTAGATACAACTTCTTTTATTAACATTGAAGAAGTGAATGGTGACAGGCACTGCTAGGGAGATCACTGATAGAAGCTCTCAGAAATGTCCCTGATATTTTCACCAAACTTAAGATTTCTCTAGAATCCACAGTTTAGAAGGTTAGCATGATGTAGAAGGAAGCAATACAGAGAACATTAGAGCAAAGGAGGTATTAAAATGACTTTTAAATGTTGGCCTGGCCAGTGTCCCTGTCCCAGAATTTGTGATAATATGAGAAAGTGTGTTTTACTTTTGTGCTACCCAGAAATGATAGAACAGAAACTCCCCTGATGCCTGCTCTATACATTTTAATGGCAAAGCAATAACTTTTGTAAGAATGTAATAATTTCAAACAAATCAGATACAAAGGATTAAGTCTGTATTTCCCTTAAAAACTGTGAGGGGAGGTGGGAATGGTTAATGAGTATGGAAAAAATAAAGAACAGGGAAGAACTACTATTTGATAGCACAACAGGGAGACTATAGTTAATTTAAAACATTTTAAAATAACCAAAAGAGTGTAATTCAGTTGTGTTGTAATACAAAGGATAGATGATGATTCTCAGCATTCCACGATGAGAATGAAGCACCCCTTTCTCCATGCTGTGATTATTATACACTGCATGCCCATATCAAAACATATCATGTACCCCATAAATATACACACCAACTCTGAACCCACATATAAATTTATTTTTAATTCCAAAGAGACTATTCAGCCATTCCACCTATGCATCTGGAATCTTCTAAAATGCTTGTTTGGCAGAATGCCGGCATTTTAAGCATTGTTCCAAAAGTATCATATGGTAGTTAGAATATGTAAGTATAAAAGAAAAGGGGGCCAACCTTGTACTATAATATTCATTCTTAGTAGCTTCCCTGGATAAAATTTTTTTTCTTTGGTTTAACACATCTCCACTACTATTTCTAAAATATAAATATCTGAACCTTATCTTTAAAACACCTAAACTTACCTTTGTGGAAGCTACAATTAAGGATAAAAATCAATTATTAGTTGAAAAATAAGCATTTTAGCTCAAAAAAAGAAGTGATGCAGTAAAACTGGATATATGTGGTACCATGGCATTAAGACATTCAAATGGGTATTTTTTCTTTTTAGTGGATGTTAATTGTGCATGTTCATTTTAATAATATGTGAATTACAGCAGCCTTCAAGGCACAATAATTTCTTATGGTTTGGTTTAAAAAGGGAAAGAGAAGAAGTGTTTTGGCAGAGTGTTAGAGTATCAAATTGTCATTTGTGATAGCTAGTTAAGCATTCCAAAGTCTGGTAATTTAGAAGCATGAGCCTTCCAGGAAAGACAAATATGACTGGATATGAAAGAAAGGAAGGAAGGAAGGAAAAGCATCTCTGCAGCCATTGCTAATGACAGATGTTCAGTATAAAAGAAAGACTTTTCATTGCTTTTTTTTAGCTCTCTGAGAATCAAGATACATATAGTTAGTGTAAGGTCCCATTTGGCTGAAGAAATAATTGTTCATAGCTCTAGCAGGGAAAAAAAATGTAAATCCTACCCCACCCAATTTCTCTTGCAGTGAGTTGAAGCTTGCTGAGAGTTCTGGGGATGATTATGTCAGGTTGGGATAGCCTGGAAACACTGAATGTTTCAGATGGAAGGATAATGTGTATTTTTTATCCTTTAAAATAAATTTGAGTCTCAGATCATAAGGGTTTTCTAGGAACTTTGTGCTATTCTTTTCTTTCTTGCAATCATCTTTAGCCAATAGTAGTTCAGATATTTTATTCAGTCACTCAAATGAGCTTTGATAAGTTCCAGATGTATGGCACAAATAAAAGGTTGATAACATTCATAAGCACCTCCATATGCTGTGTTTGTTACCCATTTATAATGTCATTCTTATGGCTGATGGCTGATCTTTCTGCCCTTGAACTGAGAGGCTGGGAAAAGTCAGGAATCTAAACCGTTTAAGAAATTTATAGTTCCCAGAGTCCTGTGGGCTGGCAATGAGTTGTGTAACACCCTCTTTCAAAAGAAGCACAATTACTATCTTCCTTCCTATGGCTCTTTCTCTGCTTCTCCCCATCTGTTCTGATTTGAATTGAACTCATCTTCAATTCTAGCACCTTTCCTGGCCCTTCTATTACTTGGAGCAGCCAAAGGACAACCTATATTAAAGTTATCTAGAAGCTCATTGTAAGCACAGATTCTTAAGCCCTCCTGATAACTACTGTTTCATATTTAGGAGTATGCATGAGGAGGAAAAAGCTACAAACTTTGTAAAAACTGTAGGTAATTTTTGTATGCCCTCAAGCTTGAGATCAACTACGTCAGTGGTTCTTATGGTGTGGTTCCTACACAAACAGCATCAGCATCACCTAGGAACTCATTAGACATGCAGATTCTCAGCAATTGTCCCAGACTACTGAATCAGAAATTCTGGGAGCAGGGCTCAGCAATCGGGGTTTTAACAAGTAGTTCACGTGATTCTGTTGTAGGCTGAAGTTTAAGAGCCACTGCACATTTGTCCATTTTGGTGTGTCAAATTTCATCTGTGCTCTCAATGAAGCTGAAAATAATTGGCTATCTAGAATCACAGAATAGAAATGAGAATTTAGGTTTCTAAAGAGTTCCAGGTGAAGTAGATTATAATTTTATCTTATTCAAGAACATCCATCTATCCATCCAATGTCTATCTGACAAAGCCCATTAAAAAAAAAATCTAAATATGTAGAGATTTTCTAGAGATACAGGCTTCTTGAACATAACATCTGCAATCTAAAAATCCCTTGCAACATGCAGTCCCTTCTAATTACGTACCAACAAAATGCACTTTGTTCTTTGAAAGTATGTAATTTAAAAATGGGTAGTTTAATTCTAATTAAATTGCAACTATTGGCCCACTGGTGAGCCTCGCACTTTCATCAGATATGCTGTATTATCCTTGCAGAAGTTTTCTTGTGAATTTTTTTAAAATGCTGTATTAACCATTGCTTAAGATACAGCTAATCTACTTTCAGAATTAAAAAACAGGATAATTTGTAATGCGTTTTAAATACCAACCCAAACTCAGCCTAGGGCTTGCTCCTAGCTTTAAGTAGCCCCAGGCCTTAGGATAATTTCAACTGATATTCTTTTCAATGAATTCATTAAGAAATGAGAAGCAATACTTGCGCCTTCAGACTAGGCTGGAGTTATGCTTAAGGGAGCTTGCGCAGGCTTTGTTTTTCTTTTTCATTTTTCTAACTTTAATTTTATTCTGACTTATAAATTGTTTTGTTTTTAAAGCCAATTTATTTTGGCTTTGAATTAATCATGGGATAATAGAACTGGAAGGATATTAGTGATGACCTGGTAAAAACTCACCTGGGAGCAATTCTACCCTACCCCACCCCCAGGGACATACTGCAACGTCTGGAGACATTTTTTATTGTCAAAACTGGAGGACACTATTGGCATCTAGTGAACAGAGGTTGTTGCTAAATATTCTCCATGCACTGGACAGCCCCTCACAACAATGAATTATCAAGTCACTCTTAAGGGAAATGTTGTTTTAGAAGAAACCTCATGCCCCGAAGTTTACAGAATTTTCAGACTCACTGGACAGGCTCTCTACCTCTACACCTGTCCACTGTTTCCTTATTACACATCCAAGATTCTACTATATATTTTTTTTACAAATGACAAAGGTACTATTATACCATATAAAATTCAAATACCAAGTTTCACATCAAACAATCTAGCAAATCAAGTTATATTTAATGCAGAATATGTTCTTTTGTTTTTCCGTGGGCATATAATTTACAGTTTTTTTTAATTGCATGTCCTGCTTTTCACATGATATTATGTCACAACATTTTCTATATTGCTGTAAGCTTCATACTGATTTTATAAATGTTTTCATAATATTCCTTTTGATGAATGAATGCGTGTATTTGACCATTTACTTTTTTTTGAACACTTAGCTTGCTTCTAATTTTTGCAGTCATGTATCAAACTTGAATGTGTATTTTTACTTGGGCTAAATTCAAATCTGCACTGGAATAAAATGCAGCAGTATTGGCTTCTGAGTCATCCAGGGAACATCAGCTGAATGTTTTGCTTTCCTGTCAGTACGCTTTTCAGAAATGAAATCAGCAGCAGAATTGCAGTCATGACTGGATTTTAATAACATGTTTTATGAAATCATTAAGAAATTTTGGCCAGGCGCGGTGGCTCACGCCTGTAATCCCAGCACTTTGGGAGGCCGAGGTGGACAGATTACAAGGTCAAGAGATCGAGATCATCGTGGCCAACATGGTGAAACCCTGTCTCTACTAAAAATACAAAAATTAGCTGGGCATGGTAGCTACTTGGGAGGCTGAGGCAGGGGAATTGCTTGAACCCAGGAGGCGGAGGTTGCAGTGAGCCGAGATTGTGCCACTACACTCCAGCTTGGTGACAGAGTGAGACTCCACCTCAAAAAAAAAAAAAAAAAAAACATCTCAATCATCATGTTGCTCTTGATGGATTAAACTGAGCCTTCCATTACTTCATTTTAAGCTGTAGACTGAGGTGGTTACATTTGCTTTAGCTTGGCGATTTGTTATAAATATTGTTGTTATAGTTTTGGTTGTCTTCTGTGAAGGTTTCACATGTGAACAAGACTAATGTAAACTGAAGGTTCAGAGTAAATGGACTACCTGAATTCAGATGTACACTGACATTGCTTCTGTATGTTTTATGCAATCATTTGTTGCAAGTAACGAATGTTCTAGAGTGTTGGTGGCATTTTATTTTATGTGATCCTTTCTAATGAGATAAAACGTGGATATTTGAAGTAGTAATTGGGTGATAATAGTGTGATGGTGATGGAGTCAGTGGTGATGATAGTGTTGGTGCTGGTCATGGTAGTAGTGAAGGTGGTGGTAGTGAAGGCGTTTGCTGTTGCTGATGGTTGTGGTTGAGGTGGGTGGTAGGGATGGTGGTGGTAGTAATATTGGTGGTGGTGGAGATAGTGGTGATGGAGATAAAAGTATGATGGTGATAGTGATGATGGTGATAGTGAGGAGTTGACAGTAATAAAGGCGGTGGTGGTGGTGGTGGCACTGATGATGGAAGTAAGATATGATGGTAGGGTGGTGGTGATGGTGAGCTGGTTGGATGATGGCAGCCCTCATTGAGGGCTTATGATAAGAAATGACTCTTAAATAGTTGCATAGATTTTTCCTTAACTATTCAGACATTTTTTTCATATAACAAATATGTCTTTGGTTCCTGTTCTGAATTAAGTCCTGAGGTGGACTTTTTGGGGAAATTAGGGAGATTGAAGAAAAAGACTCAGACATAGGTCCTGTCTTCAAGAAACTTGTAGTCTGTCAGGTATATTCTGTGTGTACAATAAATGACTACTACAAGTCAGGAAGGATTGAGTACAATTAAAAAGCGGAATGCTTTGGGGGGATTCCATATTTATTTCATGCAGGACACCTTTCAAAGAATTGCAGACACTCACTGTATCACTTGACTGATGAACAACAAATGAGGAATAATAGTAATCACAGAAGCTACTGCTTATCGAGGGCAACCATGGGCCAGGCACCATGTAAGCACTTTATAGACATGATTTTATTTAACCTTTATTAAATTAAATCTATCATTGTTTTCTTTTACAAATGAATACACTGATACAAAGGTTAAAAACCTCACACAGGCCGGGCGCGGTGGCTCAAGCCTGTAATCCCAGCACTTTGGGAGGCCGAGGTGGGTGGATCACGAGGTCAAGAGATCGAGACCATCCTGGTCAACACGGTGAAACCCCG
>NW_016107747.1:509531-551898 GCF_001604975.1 Cebus imitator
AAAAAAAAAAAAAAAAAAAAAAAACAACCTCACACAAAGTCATGTAGCTTGTAAGTGGCAGAGCCAAGATTCAAAAACATGACAACCCACACAAAAACATGGACTTTTAACAATGCATGCCATGTTGCCTGGTAATGGCCGTTTCTGCATTTACAAATGAGGTAACCATTTGTAAATAACCAATGGCCAAATTTGAACATAAACTAAATCATATAATCATTTGGGAGAATTATTTTTAGATAATTTTGGTGGCACAATTATATTTTTAAATTATTTTTTTTAAAAAAAGAAAACCTTATAAACTCATCCAGAGGCATGGAGTACAGAATAACTCCATTAAAACCAGCATGCCATATCCCAGGTCATCTGGGAATAAATGACTCCTAAGCCATACATCGCCTTTTCTCAGTGTGCTGGTCCGTTTCTGCAGACTACAGTTTCAGAGTGTAAAATGACCCCAAGACTCACTCTTATCATCTAAATGCCACCTAGAAAAGTCTAGGCCAAAAATATATGAATTCTAAGTCTTTGGTGAAAAGGATGAAATCTATTTTAAGGCAGTCAGTCCTAATTATTCAGGTAAATAAGGGAACAGGACTTCAAACAGCAAAATGAGAATTTCAAATGTGTCTATATTTCCCTTAGTCATAAAATCAATGACACCTGTCAGATACATACGTACTTGTGACTGCCTCCTTTGTTGCCCCAACTTGTGCCTTTAGAACTTGACCAGTGACTTTTCCAGATGGGAGGAGTGATGGGCCTGAGCTGGCAGTGATAAGTGGAGAGGTGTGTGAATGATTGCCTGCTCCTCTGAAGTTAAGCATGCGTCAACACAACAGAATGAGAGTTCTCGTTTCTGAGAGCATCTGTACACTTGTGCATGTGTGTGTAAGCTAGACCAGCTGACTTTGCTTTTTTAATGGAAGTCCTGGTTTGCATAATATACTGTCATGGGAGGGATTTTCAGATGCCTGAGACTTTTCTTTATTTCTTTCTAAAAATTATATTTGTGGAGTAATTAGGATATGCAAAGCATGGTACAAACTTTAATTTTCTCAAAAACCTTGTAAGGTTGTAGTATATTATTACATGTTTTTAAGATAATGAAACTGACATGGAGAAGACCCAGGGTCACAGAGTTAACAAATGACAGAAGGCAGGACTCAAACTCTGAATATTCTCTGATAATCACTGTTCTACAATACCTAAAATGAAAAAAAAAAAAGGTAAATTCTATCTAATTCATGTATAGTTGCTTACTTTTGGAAGAAAACATTCTCTGGTGGCTTCATTCAGAAGGAATAGCCATTGGCTGAGAAGCTCATTCTTCATACAAGGTCCAAGGGTCTTTAGTGAGCTGGTTGACAGATGCCTTCATGTTTCTGCTAGACCCTCATCTCTAATGACCAGTTCTTCTGAAGGTGCTAGACAAAGCTGGGTTCGAATCTTTCCTCTACCACTTATTGACCGTCCTTTCTTAGCCAACTCATTGACCCTCTCCAGGCCCTGGTTTGCTCATTTATAAAATGGAAATGATGATAATTCTACCCTCATAGTCATACACGGAAGAATAAATGAAAGAAGACAAGCGTAGAGCTGAGCACAAGACCCAAAGCAAACTGAGTGCTTGATTAAATACTCAGAAAGTGGAAACGCCAAAAGAAAGCACTGCCGATCTCATGGGAAGCCATTATAAAAAATGTCAACTTGAAAAATATTAGCTACAGTTCATCTGGACAAAACCTCACACATAAAGTAGCCTCAGTTGTACATGTGGTTTGCCTATGGAGAACACATGATTAATTTTGGCCCCTGGACAAATTTCAAGGCAGGCCCCTGGATAACTCATGCATATCTGGAGATTTCTCACAAATGCCATGAAAGTCAGCATAGCAGCCTCACAGCATATCTAATCCCAGTCCAGATGGCCCAAGTCCTTCAGAATCTCCCTTCTCTAAGTTTCCTTTCCACCCCTGCTTCTCCCTAAGGTTACTGGAGGACATTTGGTGTTGTGGCTTAAGTCCCTTGCCAAAGTCAGGCTATTCTCTGGGGATGCTTCCTTGGAAATTCGGCTGGATCCTTAATTCCTTCCATATATTGTCCATAAGAAAGTGAGCCAGCTTCCCCTCTTCTGCCATTCTAAGGAAATTATTTCACAGACTTGAAGATGAGAGCTTGGCTGTATTGACATTTCCAGAAGATACACAGCATCATTGTGAGCTATGGGTATATTTTATCCACACTCCTGCCAGATTGTCTTGTAAGAAAATTTTTTCGAAGGCCCTGTCTCCCTAAGTAAGATGAATTTAGACTACAAGTAAAATAATCACACCTTGGGTTTGACTACATTTTAGAGTTTTCAAGGCACATCATCCACATTTAGCTTCTGTGATTCTCATGCTAGTCCTGAAAGTTGGGAGAGGCCCAATTTTTAGAAATTTTGTAGATGAAATATACTCCTTTAGAAAATAGTTCTGAGGGATATTTTAGAAAAAGATTCAGATTTTGCTTGTTTATAAAGAGAAAACTGGAAAAACAGTAATGTATGGTTTACAGTAAAAATATTTCACTAACATGGTAAGTTAACCCTTTGGCTTCTACTAGAACATTTGTGGAAATCTTTTTATTTTTCTTTATTTTTAGAGATAGGATCTTAGTCTGTTGTCCAGGCTGGAATACAGTGGTGTGATCACAGCTCAGTGGAGCCTCAAACTCCTGGGCTCAAGTGATCCCCCTGCCTCAGCCTCTCAAGTAGCTGGGACTACAGGCACACATGGCTAACTTTCTACATTTTCTGCAGAGATGGGTCTACTATGTTGCCCAGACTGATTTTGAACCACTGATCTCAAGTGATCCTCCCACCTCAGCCTCCTAAAGTGTTAAGATTACATGAGCCACCACACCCAGCAATGCTTTTCTTTATGTTTAACAGAGAGTGTTGGTTGGCCTTTTTAAAGAAACTGAAATGCTGTAGTTGGAAAACAGAGATCATGGTAACATAGCAGGTAATGGTTAGTCAACTCCAAACTCCAAAGAGGATCACAAACTCCAAAAAGTTAGAAATGTTCATCTAATTAATCTTTACAATTCCTAATACATTATGGCTGAGAACCCTAGAAGTGTTTTTGGTGGTGACAGGCAAAGAATACAAAATATATGCTGTTGTCTGCACTTGTAGTTTCAAGTTTGGTTGTTTAATCAGGGACCTCAATCTTCATCAGAAATTCTAAGAAGTTTGGCACTGGGTTCCTGGTGGAGAATAGGATGCCCCCAAATTTCAAACATGCTTATGCAGTGCAAAATCCTGTTAAACTACTGTAAACATATTGGTAAAGGAAGAATGTGGTGTTTATATGACCAGTTCTTAGTTCTAAGAAGGAAGAGAAGCATCTCAAACAAGCTGGTCAGTTCTTATCTTTTAGAACTGCCCATGATGGAGTAAAGAAACTGGATTTACCTCACAACTGTAATAAACAAAAGAAAAAAGCAAACAAAATATATGAAATAACTTTTTTTTATTGTACTTTAGGTTCTGGGGTACATGTGCAGATCATGCAGGATTATTTCATAGGTATACACATGGCAATGTGGTTTGCTGCCCCCATCCTCCCGTCACCTATATGTGGCATTTCTCCCCATGTTATCCCTCCCCGACCTCCCCACCCCCATCACTGTCCCTCCCTTGCCCCCCCCAATAGACCCCAGTGTGTGATGCTCCCCTCCCTGTGTCCGTGTGTTTTCATTGTTCAACACCTGCCTATTAGTGAGAATATGCGAGGCTTGATTTTCTGTTCTTGTGTCATTTTGCTGAGAATGATGGTTTCCAGGTTCATCCATGTCCCTACAAAGGACACAAACTCATCATTTTTTATGGCTGCATAGTATTCCATGGTGTATATGTGCCACCATGTCCAGTCTATCATTGATGGGCATTTGGGTTGGTTCCAGGTTTTTGCTATTGTAAACGGTGCTGCTATGAACATACGTGTGCATGTGTCTTTATAATAGAATGATTTATAATCCTTTGGGTATATACCCAGTAATGGGATTGCTGGGTCAAATGGAATTTCTATTTCTAGGTCCTTGAGGAATTGCCACCCTGTCTTCCACAATGGTTGAACTAGTTTACACTCCCACCATCAGTGTAAAACTGTTCCTATTTCTCCACATCCTCTCCAGCATCTGTTGTCTCCAGATTTTTTAATGATCGCCATTCTAACTGGCGTGAGATGGTATCTCAATGTGGTTTTGATTTGCATTTCTCTAATAATCAGTGATGATGAGCATTTTTTCATATGTTTGTTGGCCTTATATATGTCTTCTTTTGAAAAGCATCTGTTCATATCCTTCACCCATTTCTGGATAGGTTTGTTTGTTTTTTTCTTGTAAATCTGTTTTTGTTCTTTATAGATTCTGGATATTAGCCCTTTGTCAGATGGGTAGATTGCAAACATTTTTTCCCATTCTATTGTTTGCCGATTCACTCTAATGATTGTTTCTTTTGCTGTACAGAAGCTCTGGAGTTTAATTAGGTCCTATTTGTCTATTTGGCTTTTGAAGCCAAAGCTTTTGGTGTTTTAGTCATGAAGTCCTTGCCTATGCCTATGTCCTAAATGGTTTTGCCTAGGTTTTCTTCTAGGGTTTTTATGGTGTTAGGTCTTATGTTTAAGTCTTTAATCCATCTGGAGTTAATTTTAGTGTAAGGTGTCAGGAAGGGGTCCAGATTCTGCTTTCTTCACACTGCTAGCCAGTTTTCCCAGCACCATTTATTAAACAGGGAATCCTTTCCCCATTGCTTGTTTTTGTCAGGTTTGTCAAAGATCAGATGGTTATAGCTGTGTGACATTGCCTCCAGGGCCTCTGTTCTGTTCCATTGGTCTGTATCTCTGTTTTGGTACAAGTACCATGCTGTTTTGATTACTGTAGCCTTGGTAGTTGTGGACTGCCTCAGTAGTGGTGGTCGCCCTTCTCCCCACTGAGCTGGACCATCCTGGGTCCAGCTGTGCTTGCTGTGAAACTCTCAATCCAGATAATTTCAGGTTGCTTGTTTTGTGGGGGTGGTACCCGCCGAGCCAGGTCGCCTGGCTCCCTGTCTCTGCCCCCTCCATTTCAGTTGAATGGGAGGCTCTGTCTCCCAGACGTTTCAGGCACCAGTTGCAACAGCCACCTACATTTGTGTGAGTTTCTGTGTGCCAACCTGGCACCGGCTGAAACCACCATGCTGAAAACTCGTGGCGCTTTTTGGCCTGGGAATCTCCTGGTCTGTGGGCAGTGAAAATTTGTTTGGAAATGCAGTGGGCACTCACCCTCTGCATTGTTGTTGCTGGAAATTGTGCTCTGGAGCTGTTCCTATTCGGCCATCTTGGATCCTCCTGAAATAACAACTTTTAAGACACTGGGCATTAGGAAATGAAATACAGTAATCTTTAGAGAAAGGAATCAAATGAGATGAATGCTACAAGAGCTCCAACTTATAGCCTTGAGTGTTTTCAGGCCATGGTACAAGAAGAGGGCATTGAGGAGGAGCCTGATGAGCTCCTGGAGCTGAGGAGTCAGAGCTGGGAGAACAGGGAGACCAAGGCAGTGAGAGCTGACAGGGTGGAATACCAGAGAGGGATAACTGCACAGAGAGTAAACCCCAGAGGTCTGCAGAGACTCTCTCTGGATTATTCAGGAGAGTGTTGATAGCACATGCAGGTGAAGGAATTACCTGAGACCAGGGAAAGAATCCTTTAAAATAGTGCTGCTTGCTCAACAGGGCTAGAAATTGTGCTTTTTCTCACCAGCAAGACTGGAAATTACTATAATTCACATAGTAATGGGTAGAAAACTTAAGAAGGTCTTGGCTCAGTAATAGGAAATAATTAGCCCTGAGTTATTAGGCTCACCAGCAAATCACAACAGCAAGATCCAAAAGGATGAGACTCTTTCCATGCAACTTAATTGCCTCCCAGAACAAAGCACATGGATATTTACAAGAATACAAACTATTTCACGCTCAAAAAGAAAAATTTTGCAATGTCTGGCATAATAAGAAGCAGAAGGGTACAACACCTAATAAAGAGTATAATCACTCAAAACCAAACCGCAACAGACACAGGTGTTAAAATTAGCAAAGATACCAAAACAGTTGTCGTAACTTATTCAATATATTAAAAAGTTAAGTGGAGATGCGAAAGATATAAAAAGAAGATCCCAATAAAATTTGTAGAGTTGAAAACCATAGTGTCTAAGATGAACAATACACGGAATGGTATAATGGCAGATTAGATGTGGCTTAAAAAAAAAAAGATTGGCAAACTTGAAAACAGAGCAAGAGAAATTCTCAAAAATAAAACACAGAGGAAAACAAATTAAAAAAATGAAGAGCATTAGTGAGTTTCAGGATCTTCTCCCAATAATTGATAAAAAAATCAGCAGGAATATAATAGGTTTGAAAAACAGTATCAACTAATTTGACTTAATTGACATTTGTAGAACCGTCTACCAGTAGTAGAATATATAATCTTTTCAAGTGCACATGAAACATTTACCAAGATAGACCATATTGTGGACCATAAAGTAATGCTCAACATTTTAAAGGTTTCGGGTGATAGCAAATATGTTCTCTGACCAAAGCAGAATTAAATTAGGAATCAATAGCAGAAAGATCTTTGAAAACTCCCCAAGTATTTGGAAACCAAATAAAGCACTTTTAAATAATCTAGAGTCAAAGAATAAATAAAAGGGGAAATTAGAAAGTATAATATTTTGAAATAAAATAAAATTGGTGTGCCAGAATTTGAGGTTCCAGTTAAGCAGTACTTAGGAGGAAATAAATTGAATTAAATGCCTTTATTGACAAGGAAGAAATGTTGCAAATCAATGATCACAACTCCTACCTTAAGAAATCAGAGAAAGAAGAACCAGATAAACCCAAGGTAAGCGGAAGAAATAAAATAATAAAAATAAAGTGGAATTCAGTGAAATTTAAAAAAGAAAAACAATAAAATCAATAAATCTAAAAGTTATTTCTGTGAGATCAATGAAATTGATAAAACTATAATCAAACTCACCAGGAAGAAAGAGAAGACACAACTTTTTAATATCACAAATGAGAGAAGAGATGTATTCCAAATATATTAAAAGGATAACCAGGGAATATTATAAATAATCTTTTGCATATAAATCAGCTTAGGTAAAATACACAAATTTCTTGCAATGCACAACCAAAGCTTACTCAAGAAGAAATAACCTAAGTAGCCTTATACCTATTAATGAGATTAAATTTGTAGTTCAAATCTTCCCATAAAGAAAACTCCAGGTATGCATGATTTCACTGGTGAAATCAACTAAAAGTTTAAGAAAGAAATAATACCAATTCTGTGAAAACTCTTTCAGGACATTAAAGAAAAGGGCATATTTTACAACTCACCTATTTCATTATTTTTAATTTTTTTATGAATACATAATAGTTATATAATACATATTTTTGGGATACATGTGATATTTTGATACAAGCATGCAGTGTGTAATGATCAAATCTGGATAACTGGGGTATCTGTCAATAAAACAGTGGTTAACAGAGGCTGGGAAGGCTAGTGGGGAGGGGGAAATAAAGAGGAGCTGGTTAATGGGCACAAAATACTTATTAGAAGAAATAGGATTTAGTGTTCTCATGGTTAAAAATAATTTATTGTATTCTTTAAAGTTAACACTAGTTAACAATAATTTATTGCATATTTCAAAATAGCTAGAAGAGTAGATTTGGAATGTTCTCAACTCATTTTTTGAGGCCAGATTACCTTGATACCAAAACCAGATGAAGACGTTACGTGAAAGGGAAAATACCGACCAGCTATAGGCCATCATTCACAAGGATGTGAACATAGATGCAAAATTCTAAAAAAATTTTAGCAAGTTAAATCCAACAACAGATTTTTAAAAAGATGATATGGAATTTATACTGGAAGGCAGGGCTCATTTAATGATCAAAAATTACCTAATAGAGTATTTACACTGTTAATAACTTCACGCGTGGTGGTGGGGTATTCTTTTTTGAATTTTATTTCTATATTAGGCTTATAGAATTAATACAGGTTGACTCATTTGTTTTTGTGAGAATTAATAAATGTAGAAGTATCTAATAAAGGGTTGAGTAGAAATGGAGATCAATACATTTCTGCTAGTTAAAAATCTCCTTTTTTGCTTGATTAGGTTCACAAATTCACTTCTTTCATAGAAGCAAAGAACATCGGCCATCTACTTCCTGGCTTTCTGAGCTGGCATTTCCTGTTGTGGCCTTACCAATTAGCCATCATTCATATGATTGTAGACACGCTTCTTCATGATCCCTTAGGCTTAGAGCAGAGCTACTTGAAGTGCTGGTCTGCAGCAAGATAAGAAACTTGCCTCAGAATGTAAATCAAGGCAATGTTTTCTTCATTGAGAAAGTCTTGCTATGAAGATAAATAAATAAATAAATAAATAAATAAATGTCAGCTGACCTAATCAGCGTGCTTAGTGATATAGTTGACTTACATCATGGTGCAAACTCCTTACCTTAAAATGGGCTGATGAACTGTTTGCAGGCACTTTGAGTGCCAGGTTTTTAAGAGTATGTCATGTCTCACACAGCATTTAGATTCCAAAGTCAGCACTTGTTTATACTTGCTCTCATGACATTTCTCTATGGTGCATACTTTGAACACATATATAAATGTTTTTGTGTTTGTGCCACCAATAAATGTAACTTCAACATCTATACTTTATCTTGAGGTCATTATGTATAATTTCATGCAAATATGTACTCCAAACTTTTAGCCATGTAGAGTACATTGAAAATGATCGTTTCTCATCTTGCATATTAAAATAGCTGGAGGATAAATCAATCCTTTCACAAAGATCTGAGATAGGATGGCAAATGGGTTTCTTCATATGTGACAATACATGTCGTATGGTAATGGTTCTGCATGCACTATGTAGGTACATATTTGGAGAGTGTGTCTGGGAACAAGCACCGTGATTGATTATTGATGATTCCATGAGTATGGAAATGAAGCATGGTAATACCCTCATACTGTGTATTTGCTACCTATGACTAGGAGTTTCAAGATTATCTTTCTATTAAAAAGAATGACTTGAGTTCTTCTGTTGCAGGACATGAAAATCATGGCAGAAAAGAAGAACCAGATGAACCCAGAGATGCCTCATTTCAAGAATATTACATGGATGTGGCTTTCCTCATAGATGCTTCCCAAAGAGTAGGAAGTGATGAGTTTAAGGAAGTGAAAGCATTTATAACCAAAGTGCTTGATTACTTTCACATTGCCCCAGATCCACTGACCTCCACCTTAGGAGACAGGGTTGCTGTCCTGAGCTACTCTCCCCCAGGCTATATGCCTAACACTGAAGAATGCCCTGTCTACCTGGAATTTGATTTGGTTACTTACAACAGCATACACCAAATGAAACATCACCTCCAAGACTCTCAGCAGCTCAATGGAGATGTTTTTATTGGTCATGCCTTGCAATGGACAATTGACAATGTCTTTGTAGGAACCCCTAATCTGAGGAAAAACAAAGTTATCTTTGTAATATCTGCTGGTGAAACCAACCCTTCAGACAAAGAAGTCTTAAGGAATGTGTCTTTGAGAGCCAAGTGTCAAGGCTACTCCATATTTGTGTTTTCCTTTGGCCCTAAACACAATGACAAAGAATTAGAAGAATTAGCCAGCCACCCCCTGGATCATCACTTGGTTCAACTTGGCCGAACCCACAAACCAGATTGGCACTATATCGTCAACTTTGTCAAGCCATTTGTCCATTTAATCAGACGTAAGTCATTAATTCTCTTCAATTGCTTTTGCAACAGATTTAATGTTTCTGTGTACGATCCATTAGCAGACTTAGCAAAATGATCTTCACTTTAGTTAAGAGTAGTAGAGTATAAGTAATAGGAAGCAGTGAAAATTTTCAGAGGAAAATCCCATTACCATGAGCCTTGCTCCTGTACTGCCAGTTTCAGCCAAGAAATCCTCAAATGGATGAAAAGTGCCCTTTAGCCCTAATCTGTGGCTGTTTACTATGTGCCAGGTTCTTTAAATGGACTGTTTCATTTAACCCTCAGTGTAGTACTCAGAGGAAAATATTCATATCCCCATTTTACAAGTGAAAAGACTGAGATTCAGAAATGTTAAATAAACTGTTTAAAATCTCAAGCAATAATTGGTAAATTCTAGACTCAATCCCTCACACTCTGACCCCAGGGCTATGTTCTTGTCTAGTAAATCATACTTTAATTACTAAAGCCTTAGAAGGGTATACTGCTGTAATAAATAATATCTGACACTGCCCTCCACCTGATCCAAGGACTTCTGTTTTGTCTTGTCATTATAAATTAACCTTAGTTCTGACTTGAATTCTTACGAGCCTTGGGCACAAATCACTTCTAGAGCCCCTGTGCCAGACAGCTGGCTTAGACACAACTGCACAGGGAATTTTAAGGGTGTCTGTACACAGTGGGGCTTTGAGGGTGGCTGCGCCGGCCTCTGCCCATGTGTTGTGACTTTAGACATGCATATAGTAGCACATCCAAAACCTTGTAACATCAAACAAATCCTGGCCTGTGCTGCAAATTAGGAATGTGGCAGATGCTACATTGAATGGTTCTCTGCAGCTCCTGCAAGTTTACTAGAGAAAGGATCCGGGTTTTCTGGCAGGCATAAAGCCCCAGGGCTTACGTAGGTCTCGGGAATCTTGGAATTTAGGACTTATATTTACTAGCAGGTAAATGTGCCTTCTTCCAACCCCAAGATAAATAGGGCAGACCATTTCAATAGCTGATAGAGTCTTCTAGAAAGATCCTTTTTTTATGGGGAGAGAAATAATAGGAAGAATTTAGAGATGTCCTTAAAGTATATCACAAATTTGTGACAGGCATTGGAATTATTTATTCAATTACTGCTGTATCTTCTTGACTTTGCCAAGAACAAAGAATTTCAATGTCAGAGTGTGAGTATTTTTCTAAGTCAGTCATAAAAGTTGTTCTTGAAAACACTGCCAACCACATGAAAAGACAAATTGACTTTGGGTGATATAATAATGTAGATGGGTAAAATTTAGACTAACCAGCCCCACTCTCTCTCCAGGTGCCATCAACAAATATCCCACCAAAGATATGAAAGCCACATGTGTTAACATGACCTCTCCCAACCCGGAGAACGTTGGCACAGAAAACACTATATTGTGAGTTTAGAAATTCTAAGTTTGGGTAATATTACAATTGAAAATAGTCTTAAAAAAAAAACTGTGAAATGAATAGCATTTTAATTTTCAAGATGCGTGTGTGTGTGTGTGTGTGTGTGTGTGTGTGTGTGTGTGTGTGTGTTTTAAATGCCACTCATTTGTGATGATAGCACAGGTCTGAAATTAATCGCAGATAGAACAGGACTCATATTTGAAAGAACTATGTTTCCATTTCTGTTTCTTTTACCCAAAAAGCCTCCTATTAGTACCTTCTCATTAACTAGATAACGTAACTCTAATATTGAGTACTGTGAAAACAGAAAACTTAAATCAAATATTAGACGTAATAATTTTAGAGCAGAATAAAAACATAAAAAAACAAAACATTTGGCCCTTTAGAAGACAAAACACATATAAAGATTGGCAGGAAGGATTCTTTCAAGTTTGATCTTACAAAGTACAACCCTAAGTACTCAATACAAATTTAATGATGGAAATTATATTGGTTTTGAATTCTAAACTGCTGAGACAAATGTCTAATTTCCCTTCAGAATACTAGAAAATGGCACAAGCCAGGTTTTATTCACGAACTGCACTTGGACTATTCCAATCACATGCATAAGATGGATTCCTCTTATATTATCTGGTGGTATTTGCATTTAATCTTGCAGGGGACTTGGCTAAGTAATTTTTCATCTCTCTCCTCTATTACCTCAGACTTATTCCTGAGATATATGAAATAAAGACAGAAAATGGTGAGCTGTTTGATGACTTTGATTCCAAGGAACAACATTTCCTTGTATTAGAAAACAGTCATAGTAATGGTTCTGGGAAAGCTACTGATTTGATGCAGAAGTTATACCTGCTCTTTTCAACTCAGAAATTGGCAGTGAAAGACAAGGAAGAAGCACATTTAGAAGAAACTACAGCTCAAGTGGTTGATAAACAACAAGAAAAAGAAGGTAATCTTGAGTACCATAGAGTTGAAGACCCTCAAGTACCTTTGTTTGTTTGGATTTTCCCCTGGTGGAAGATGAGCAGTTAGAATTCAGTAGATCACGTAGAGATGACAGGATGTGGTTAGAAGAGGGGCTTATCATCTAAGGGTCCAAGGGGGCCCCCCCAAAATGAAGAGGCACGGGAGATAAAACTTCAGAAAGGCAAAAAATAGTCTTTGTTGACATATTCAGAATTATAAACAGGTATAAATCCTTGGTGTGGAGTCAGAGAATGGGGAAGTGAGAGGGATAAGAACAAGGACAGCATGTCCCAAGTAAGCAGGAGCAGCCACTATCCATGTGCTAAATGCGGGTGAAGGGGAACTGTGCAAGAAGTCTCTAGAGTTTTAATACTCAAGATCAGCTCTCTCTTTTAGCAACTAGGGCGTTCTTGGTTTGAGATGAAGGTCCCTAGCTGAGCCCCAGCCTCAGTGGGACCCGGAGAAGATAAGGCCGCTGTGGTTCCGAGATCTGTGTGGAGATTGTGGGCAGCTTTGTAGGCTGGCTGGGGAAATGGTTATGGACCTACAGCCAAAAGCAAAATAGATGTAGAGCTGGAAGTTATCGACTCTAGGGTAGCGATTTACAGTCCTTGCTGTGTCCCAGAGTCATGTGGGAAATGAATTTAAAGTAAATATTTCTGGGTATCTACTAAAGCTGAAAATATGTATATCCAATGAACCACCAATTTTACGTCATTGTATATATCCAATAGAAATATACATACTAACCAAAAATCATGTACTAAAATGTTTATAAAGGCACTATTTGTAGTGGCCGCAGAGTGGGAACAAAATGCCCAACAGCTGAATTGAAAAATAAATTTTGGGACATTTATATAACAAAATCCCATATAGCGGCATGTATGTATACTTCAAAAAAGTGTGTGTGTGTATGTGTGTATATATATATGTGTGTGTGTATATATATACACATATGTATATATATCTATATTTATAAATATCTATAAATAACTATATCTATATTTATAAATGTGTGTGTATATATATACATATATGTATATATATACACACACATTTATAAATATAGATATAGTTAAAACTATATATACACATGCATAAACTTATATATATATAGTTTTAGATATGGGTATAATTGTAGATACACCTGTATGTAGAGAGAACAAAATCAGCAAAATGATGGAAAATAAGAGAAATGAATATAGGAAAAATGGGAAACATATAGATAGAAGATACATAAAATAAAAATTGAATATAAGTATAATGAAATATCTAGTTCTCATTAAAATGGAATAAGTTCATTTTTGTTTCAAAATGGAATAAGCCCATATAACTTATCTTTTTCACTGATTACGACTGAAAATTCTGGATGAAATACAAAAAGCAACTACCTGAAGGCTCTGAAATGTAAGCAAAAGCACATATATTGTGAAGGGGCATGAGTTTCTCCTTTTCTTTTCTCTTTTCTTTTGAATAGGGTGTTTTTTAGATTTTAAAATCTGTAAATTTATATTTTTACCAATTTGGGGGAATTTTTCATCCTTATTTCCTCAAATATCTGCAAGAGTCTTTCTACTTCACTTATGGAATTCTAGTGAAACAAATGTTAGACCGTTTGATACTCAACAAGTCTCCAAGGTTCTGGTCGCTTTTTTCTCAATCTTTTTTCTCTTCAGTTTGTATAATTCATCTTTCTTCAAGTTCATTGACTCTTTTTCTTTTTCTTTTTTTTGAGATACAGTCTTGCTCTGTTGCCCAAACTAGGGTGCACCAGCATGATCATATGCTTTACCAACATCTGGAGGAAGGAATAAAGGGTGGATCAGAAACAGGGTTGGTTGAAGAGGAGGTGTATTGCTTTGCTTGGACTGCCATAACAAAGACCATAGACTGGGTGCCTTAAATAACATCAATTTATTTTCTCATAGTTGTGGAGGCTGAAAGACCAAGATCAAGGTGCCAGCCTATGAGGTTCCTGATGAGGGCTCTCTCCCTGGCTTGCAGATAGCTGCCTCCTCTCCTTGTCCTCACAGGATAGAAAGAGAATCCCTGTGTCTCCTTCTCTTTTTATAAGGATAACAATTCTGTCAAATCAGGGCTTGACCCTTATGACCTCTTTTAACCTTAATTGCCTCCTTAAAGGCCCTGTCTCCAATACAGTCACATGGGGTTAGGGCTTCACTATATAAAATTGTGGGCAGGAGACACATTTTAGTTTATAGCAGGAATATAATTAAAAATTGCTCACGCCTGTAATCCCAGCACTTTGGGAGGCCGAGGCGGGTGAATCTTGAGGTCAAGAGATCAAGACCATCCTGGCCAACATGGTGAAACCCCATCTCTACTAAAAATACAAAAATTAGCTGGCCGTGCTGGTGCATGCCTGTAGTCCCAGCTACTCGGGAGGCTGAGGCAGGAGAATTGCTTGAACCGGGGAAGCGGAGGTTGCAGTGAGCCGAGATCGCGCCACTGCACTCCAGCCTGGTACCTGGTGACAGAGCGAGACCCTGTCTCAAAAAAAAAAAAAAAAAATTGCTTTCAAGAGAGAACCCTATAAATTGGTGGTTCCCAAACTTGTCTATACATTAGAATCACCTAGTTATTTTTTTGAGAAGTACAAAGTCTAGCTTACATCCCATATCATATCAATTAAGTAAATTCTTTAGAAATAAGACACAGGCATCAGTTCTTTTCTTTTTTTTTTTTTTTTTTTTGAAGCTCTCAGATGATTTCAATGTGCATTCAAGTTTGCAAAACACTGCTATAAATCCTGGTTTAATCATTCCTGTTAGGTAGCTTTAGATATCTCAAGGTGGTTTGCTATTGAAATAAGATAACATTGCTAGAATCAAAATGATTATCATCAAGTACGCATCTTTGTTGTTAGTTATTACTGTATTCATTATTTTCTCTGAAAGTTTTCTGCACTTTTCTACTGTAATCGTATGTTATACATCTAGAAATAGATGATGTCTTTAAAACTTTTTCTCACAGATCTCGAGCCAACAGCTTGGGTTAGTTGTATTTGGCCACCCCTGCTCCCTGAAGCCAAGCTGGGTCTCTTCAGAAAACATTAGCTTGACTTTTTCTTGGAATCAAGAAAGCTTAGTGTCTGGAAATTACTGAGTTGTAGTTTATCTTTTTGCAAATAAGGAAATGGAAGCTACAGATATCTGAAGGATCTTACCTAAGAATTCACAGTAATTAATCTAATACTTTTTGGCATAGTGATTCATACTCTATAGAACACAAGTTTATCTTAAAGTTAGGCCATGAAACAGAAATAATAAAAGCTATCTCTGAGTTGTTGAAAAGTTGAAGATGATGCATATAAAGCTCAAAGTACACACTATGCCTAGAATATAATCAACTAGTGTTATCCCTATTTGAATTATTTAAGTCTGATCATCTATTTGACAATTAAAAATATAAATCCATCATGTAGAATTATCACTCTATGTTGTTTTGTTCATCTTTTGTTTACCTAAAGGGATTGAACGTTTCTTTTCACCTGTCCATTTGTTTGATATTTTCATTACATATTTCTACGTAAAGGACGGATTTTCTGTTTGCTCACTATAAAGTACATTTTCAAGATTTGGAACTGTATCTTTTTTTTTCTTTATGCCAAACCCAAGGCTTGTTTCTTTGTCTTTATTTTTCTAATATCGACTGTAGTGTTTCTCCAAGTATGGTCCCTGGACCAGCCATATCAGCATCACCGGGGAACCCATTAGAAATGCTGATTCTTGGATTGCACTCCAGGCCTACAGAATCAGAAACTCTGAAAGTGGAGCCTCCAGATGTTGAGAACCACTGACCTAGTATTATCAATATCAAGCGTAAATTAGACTTATTTCATAGGGGTCCTTTCATTGGATATTAAGTATTTGGGGAAAATCATTTCTCTAGAAATCACTGCTAAGTAGATATGGGTTTTTTCTGCAGGACTTTTTATTGTCTTTAATGAAATAACAAATTCCATTAATATTCTAAGAGAGCAACTGTAATCAAATCAATTTGGCCACAGGATATTGTAACATCCTTTGGATGTTACATTTTATAGGGCTAGTATTTTATAGAAAACACTTGAGGAAACAGGAGTTGAAAGAATGAACCCTGGAGCCAGCTATAAATTTGAATCCTATTTCTGCAATCATCATGTGATCTTGGGCATGTCATATTGCCTCTCTGAGCTTCCATTTCCTTATCTGCAAAATGGAGGTAATAATATAACCTATGTCATTGGCTAATGTGAGCAGTAAATGAATATGAAGTACTTCAAATAGCTCTTAGCATAGAGTAAAATCTTAATAAATGTTAGCTGTTATTTAAAATTGTGATCATGTTGATGATGTTAGTGATGGTGACAAATGATAACAGAGGTAGTGGTTTTGGTGAAAAGAACACCAGATCGGGAATGAGGAGACCCCAGTGCTAGTTTTAGTCCTGTTGCTAACTAGCTTTATGATCTTGAGAAGTCACCTGATTGCTCTGGTCCTAAACTTTCTTCTTGGTGTAATGAAAAGCTTGGATGAGGCCAGTGTTTTTTATACCGAGGTACACATACTGCGTGACACACAAAGACTTTCCAATGCATGGATTTCTAAAAGCTAGTCTCAAAGGGCTCCATCTACCTGAGAATGTATTTGTGTCCGAGGAATCACAGAAGGGCATCCTGTTCTGCGTCTGCTTTTAAAAACACCCCCCACTTCACACACAAAATATGGCACATCTCTCAGCTATTCTGAATCTGACTGTGGTGCTTTGCCCCAGATGTAAAACCCCTCTAGGGAGGCATTTGGGGTGGGGTGGAGTGGGGATTGTCAAACCAGGAACCATTTAAAAATATTCTATCTGTAGTCCTTCTTTAATCAAAACACCATAAACCCAGGGAGGCTTCAAATCTTTTCCATCCTGTGCATATTTCTGTCAAGGAAGAAGTGTCTTGTTAGAAATGGGGTATTTAAACTCGTGTTACAATGTTCTGAATTCAGGTGTATCATGGAATGAGGATGGTAGCAATGATGATAAATTTCATTTTGCAATTTGGCCCCTCCCATTCCCCAACTGTTTTCAAAAGTTGTGTCTCTCCTGACTGGGATTTCCATGAGAACAAACAGAGAGTGTATTGGAGATACACTAATGAAGAATGCTATGGCCTGAATGTTTATGTTCCCCCAAAGTTAGTATGTGGATGTCCTAACCCCCAAGATCATGGTATTAGGAGATAGGATGTTTGTGATTAAGTCATGGGGGTGGATCCCTTATGAATGGAATCAGTGTCCTTAGAATAAAGGACACATGGGGACTCCTCTCCCCTTCCACCATGTGAGAATTTAGTGAGAAGGTACCACATTTGAACCAGAAAGCAGGTCCCTCACTAGATGCTGAATGAGCCGGTGCATTGATCATAAACTTTCCAGCCTCTAGAACTGAGAGAAATAGGTTTCTTTGTTTATAAGACACCCAGTTTATGGTAATTTGTTATAGCAGCCTAAATGGACTAAAACAGAGAGCAAGCATTCTTTTATCAGGCCAAATAAATAAATATAAAAACCACACACACACACACACACACACACACATACACACACCCACCCAGAAAACAAAACAAAAACCCTCTATGGCAAGAGGTTTTTTTGTTTTGTTTTGTTTTTGAGACGGAGTCTTGCTCTGTCACCAGGCTGGAGTGTAGTGGCGGGATCTCGGCTCACTGCAACCTCTGCCTCCCAGGTTCAAGCGATTCTCCTGCCTCAGCCTCCTGAGTAGCTGGGTCTACAGGCGTGTGCCACCACATCCAGCTAATTTTTTGTATTTTTAGTAGAGACGGGATTTCACCGTGTTGGCCAGGATGGTCTTGATCTCCAGACCTTGTGATCTGCCTGCCTCAGCCTCCCAGAGTGCTGGGATTACAGGCATGAGCCACCGTGCCCGGCAAGAGCTATTAACCTATCTTAGAATAGAATCATAGTAAGATAGTACGATATCATCACAGGAACCCCCAATAACATCATTATTTCAACTGAAAGATGAGATTAGACTCCTTCAAAGGCAGAGCACGTGTGGATTGGCTTTTACAATAATGACCAGTTCTTCCAATTAGGCTATGTGGGGAACATTTCCCATAAAGTGAATGAATTAAATTGAAGCTTTAAAATTCTGAAGTAAAAACATACAGAACAGATGATTAAAATATTATTTTATCAAAAAATATACAAGTGTCAAGTGTGCTTAATTTAGCAATATTAAACTTTTCCAAACATTTTAGTTTTTCAAGTTAAATACAGTGCCTCTCAGTAAGAAAGTAACAGGTATAATGAATAGCCATTTGATAAATTTGATAAAGTACTTTTTTAAAATACTTCCCAGAAATTAGAAAATGTCATCTAAATGACTAGATGACTGATTCTTTTATAAAACCTTTTGAAAGATTTTTGGGTGATTTGGGGGCTATAATTCAGAAAGAATTTAAATAATTGTGTGACATTGCCCTGATAAAACTCCTTCAAGACCCATCGATGCAAATAATATTTATTAGTACATAAATATATAACAATAGATACTAATTCTATCAATTTTGATATTAAATCTTGCCTTACTCTAGCAAAAAACAGTAATAAAAATAACAGTGAAAAACTATCCATTTCATTAATAAGTATATTTCCAACAAAAATGTTTACTTCTTATCTTAATAGAATTACCAAAATTTAAATATATATGCTGTTTTGATAAATTCTAATCATAACACATCTTTAAAAAGTGTTAATACATAGAGGCTTGTAGTCATAGAAAATCAGAACATACATTTAAATATATATATATTTTGCAGAGAAGTAATAATTAGGCAAATAAAATATTTTAAAGCATATAAACATAGAGTTAGAATGAAATTCTATGGGGAAGATGGAACAGAAATACAAGTTTAAGGAGAGAAATGAACACTAAACTATCTGACATTTAAACATGAGCGTGTTTGCATATATTTTTAGTAAATAATGGTGGACTCTGTTGGATAAGAGGGAAATATTGAAGTTTTATTTTTAAATGTCAGTTTTTATAATATGTCACAACTTATATCTTTTTCAACCACTTAAACTTATAATGAAAAAAATAGATACTGACTTTAAAATGTTCAAGGTAGGAAGTAGATGCTTTGTTTTCCTTTGAGGTGTGGCTTTAAGCAAAAATTTTTAAAGACAACTAAGCTGGAAGCTTTCTAAGATTCTGTTTTAGACCAGCTTCCCCTGAAAAGCCAACCTTGTGTTGAAAATTTCTGTGCATGTGAGTTATTGAGGGAGTCCTCACAGGAGAACCAGTAAGGAAGAGAGGAAGCAAGACAGGGAAGGAGTGGAAGGCAAACAAGGATGTCATCTCAGGCAAAGTCCCATAGAGGGCAGCTTAAGCCTGTTCCTTCAAGAGAACTCAGGCATCTAAGAGGCTGCAGAGATTTCTTGAGCTGAGTCAAGAAAGTTGGGCTTATTATTATTATTATTATTTTAAATATCTATCTATCTACCTATCTAAGTTCTGGGATACATGTGCAGAACGTGCAGGTTTGTTACATAGGCGTACAAGTGCCATGGTGGTTTGCTGCATCCATCAACCTGTCATCTGTGTTAGGTATTTCTTCTAAAGCTATTCCTACCCTAGCCCCCCCCCACACCTCAACAGGCCCTGGTGTGTGATGTTCCTCTACCTGTGTCCATGTGTTCCCATTGTTATATCTCCCACTTATGAGTGGGAGCATGCAGTGTTTTGTTTTCTGTGCCTGTGTTAGTTTGCTGGGAATTATGGTTTCTAGCTTTATCTTTGACCCTGCAAAGGACATGAACCCATCCTTTATTACGGCTGCATATTATTCAATGGTATATATGTGCCACATTTTCTTTATCCAGTCTATCATTGATGGGCGTTTGGGTTGGTTCCAAGCCTTTGCTATTGTGAACAGTATCACGATAAACATACGTGTCTGTGTGTCTTTACAGTATAATGATTTATAATCCTTTGGGTATATGCCCAGAAATGAGATTGCTGGGTCAAATGGTATTTCTTGTTCTATATCCTTGAGGAGTCACCACACTGTCTTCCAGAATGGTTGAACTAATTTACACTCCCACCAACAGTGTAAAAGCATTCCTATTTCTCCACATCCTTTCCAGCATCTGTTGTTCCCTGACCTTTTAATGATCTCCATTCTAACTGGTGTGAGATGGTATCTCATTGTGGTTTTGATTTGTATTTCTCTAATGACCAGGGATGATAAGCTTTTTCATGTTCGTTGGCTGCATAAATGTCGTCTTTTGAGAAGTGTCTGTTCACATCCTTTGTCTGCTTTTTGATGGGGTTGTTTTTTTTTCTTGTAAATTTGTTGAAGTTCCTTGTAGATTCTGGATACTAGCCCTTTGTCAGATGCAAAATTTTTCTCTCATTCTGTAGGTTGCCTGTTCACTCTGATGATAGTTTCTTTGGCTGTGCAGAAGCTCTTTAGTTTAACCAAATCTCATTTGTCAATTTTGGCTTTTTTGCCATTGCTTTTGGTGTTTTAGTCATGAAGTCTTTGCCCGTACCTGTGTTCTGAATGGTATTGCCTAAGGTTTTCATTTAGGATTTTTATGGTTTTAGGTCTTATGTTCCAGTCTTTAATCCATCTTAATTCTTGTATAAGGTGTAAAGAAGGGGTCCAGTTTCAGTTTTCTCCATATGGCTAGCCAGTTTTCCCAGCACCATTTATTAAGTAGTGAATCCTTTTCCCATTATTTGTTTTGTCAGGTTTGTCAAAGATCAGATGGTTGTAGATGTGTAACGTTATTTCTGAGGCCTCTGTTCTGTTACATTGGTCTCTATATCTGTTTTGGTACCAGTACCATGCTGTTTTGGTATATATTTAGTATAGTTTGAAATCAGGTAGTGTGATGCCTCCAGCCTTCTTCTTTTTGCTTAGGATTGTCTTGGCTATACAGGGTCTTTTTTGGTTCTATATGAAATTTAAAGTAGTTTTTTCTAATTCTGTGAAGAAAGTCAATGGTATCTTGATGGGGATAGCATTGAATCTATAAATTTCTTTGGGCAATATGGCCATTTTCATGATATTGATTCTTCCTATCCATAAGCATGGAATGTTTTACTATTTGTTTGTGTCCTTTTATTTCCTTGAGCAGTGGTTTGTAGTTCTCCCGAAGTGATCCTTCACAGCCCTTGTAAGTTGTATTCCTAGATATTTTATTCTCTTTGTAGCAATTGTGAATGGGAGTTCACTCATGATTGTGCGCTCTTGTAGGTGTAAAGGAATGCTTGCCTATTGTTAGTGTAAAGGAATGTTTGTGATTTTTGCACATTGATTTTGTATCCTGATACTTTGCTGAAGTTGCTTATTAATTCACCAAGGTTGAAATGAAAGAAAAAATGTTAAAGGCAGCCAGAGAGAAGAAAGGTTGGGTTGCCACAAAGGGGAGCCCATCAGACTAACAGCAAATCTCTCTCAAGAAACCTTAGAAGCCAGAAGATAATGGTGGCCAATATTCAACTTTCTTAAAGAAAAGGATTTTAACCCAGAATTTCATATCCAACCAAACTAAGCTTTATAAGCAAAGGAGAAATAAAATTTCTTTACAGACAAGCAAATGCTAAGAGATTTTTGTCACCACCAGGCCTGCCTTACAAGAGCTTCTGAAAGAAGCACTAAATGGAAAGAAAAAACCAGTACCAGCTACTGCAAAAACCTACCAAATTATAAAGACCATCAACACTATGAAGAAACTGCATCAACTAATGGCCAAAATAACCAGCTAGCATCATAAAGACAGGATCAAACTCACACACATGACAATATTAACCTTAAATGTAAACAGGCTAAAGCCCCAGTTAAAAGACACAGACTGGCAAATTGGATAAAGAGAAGGTCGGCCTCTCTTACCTCCTCCTAGGTCATTGATTGGTCAAGAGTTGCTCTCAGGAGGAATGTAAACTCCAGGTGCTCATGGCGCATATGGTTAAAGCAGATCCAGTAGCTAACAGCAGTCCTCAAAGAATAGTAGGTGCTGATGTTGGAAGCAAAAGCTCACACGGCAGTGGTTGGAGAGGGAGGCCAAGAAGAGGAAGACAGAAAAGGAAGGAATGTTGTCCTAGAAATTAATGTTGAGAAAAGAAAGATTAGAGGGATTCTGGGAAGAACCTTAACATTGTCTATTGCATACCCCTTCAAGTACCTATTTAATAATAGCAGCCACTAGATTTGCTAAGCATGGAATGTCAAATCATTAATGTACCAATGTTTTTCCAGAAAGAATGATGTCTAGGATTCTCCTTATATATTGCTCATTTATATCTATTATCATATTACCCTGAGTTGGACTTCTATTTTGACCATTGAAAATGACAAAAATCTTGTATTTGTTTTATATGTGGCATATAAAGGAGTAGGCTCTGGAGGAACATTTTGAACAAATACAGTAACATTAAAAGCAATGAATATTTCTATATTTTGCAGATGGTGAAGATACAAGGTCATCATAGGAGAAAGAAGATAGCTCCACTGACATATATAATCCCATGTGGTTCTAACCAGAATGTATAATCATCTATTAGAAGTAGAGTGGTAAATGACAGGGACTTTTCACAAAAACAGTTGGCTAATAGCATGCTAAATTTGTTCTCCATCTCAAATCTGAGGAGAAGAATTTTCTGAGTGAAGACATCAGTAAGAAGACCTGAGAAACCAGGAATGATTTCATTTCTCCTGAGAACTGGGGAAACCTACCTATAAGAGTTAACTTTTCTTTGAAAGCTCTGCACAGTTCAGGCATCAATTTTGATGATGTATCTGCCTGGGAAAGATTGTCATTATTTTCCTCACATCTATATCTCAGATTGGACTCTTCTAAAAGCATTTAGAATTGGAATTTCCTATGAATATCTTCTACCCATTCTTAAAACTGGAAAGCCATGCCCATGTCTTCGCTAGGATGACCCTAACATTTCATCTAGCGCTGATTGTCTTCTAAAACCCACCTGTCAGGCTGCAATTACCAATAGTTAATGCTTTCTCTTCACCAGGACGTTGACAAAAGAATGGAATTGGTGAAGAAAAAAAAGCTGAGAAGAGGGTAATTTTATGAACCTCTATTTTGTGCTGTAATCTTTTGTTTATATTTTGACATGCTTTGCTTTGTGTATACTGAATTTTTGCAGCAAAATACGGAAAAGTACGTGCTCTATACGACCAGAGACATTCTTGGGAATTACAGTGTAGCAAGAGATAATTTCTGAAATAAAAATAAGTCTGACTTGGAAATTTGTTTTGCTCATTATTATTTAACTACAGTCTAACCCAGCCCTAATAGAACACCAGTAGGAGGACTAAACATATTTGGAACATTTACATAAAATGTAAAATCAGCCAACAGTGAATTTGTTTTAAAAATCATTCAGTTTGGTTAAGGTAACAAGTAATTACCAAGTCGATGAGCATCTATTATGTTAAAAAATGAAATGACTATGTTAATGGGATAAGCCTATAGGCTATTTTGTACTTTTCCCATGTAACTTTTTTTTTTTTTTACCTTACTGTTGTCGTTTGTATAATTTAAAAATAATCCAATTAATTCTAAGTTGCTGAGATTGCTCTCTGGGAAGTTCTAAATTCAACTCTACTCATTTAGTAAAGTTTTGTCTTCCCCTTAGAACCCTGATATGTGTAGGGGTGTGTGTGTGTGTGTGTGTGTGTGTGTGTGTGTGTGTGTATGTGTGTGTGTATAAACATATGCATGAAGATACATCAGATACTTAAATCTGAAAATCACATGGTTATCAAAAATGTGAAGCCACAGGAACTCACCCTCTGCTGATGAGAGTGTGAATTGTTTAAACAGCACTATAGCAATATTTAGTTAGATTGATGATATGCATATCCTAAAACCCAGCAATCCCACTACTAGATCTCTACAGGTGTGTGTGAGAAGCTCTCACATATATACACCAGGAACCAAATACAAACATGTTCACTGCAGCACTGTGTTTTAGAGAGGAGCTGAAGCCAACATGAAAGTCCTAATGTGGTCTACTCATACAATAGCATATGATACAGCAGCTAAATTGATAAACTGGAGCTGTATCTGCAAACACAGACAAATCTCAAAGACAATATCGAACCAGAAAGAGTTGCAGAAGGATACATTAAGACATCATTTGTACAACATTTTTAAACTTGAAAAGCAATACTACATAATGTTTATGGCTACTGAGAACTGGAGTGAAAACACAAAGGTATATATGGGATGACAGACACCAAATTCAAGACCGTGGTTATCTTTCAGTGGGAAGATGTAAAGTGGGGGTCCAATTATCATCATGATGCTTTGCTTCTTAAGCTGGCAGATGGAAAAGATGTACATTCCTTACATTATTCTCTATACATATTTGAATGCCTGACATTTCATAATTTAAAAGAGTAAATTAAGTAATAAAAATGGAAATTCAAGTAAATCCTTGTGCTACATCCAGGACTATGTTAGGAATTGAGAGGGATTTTTTTTTTTATTAGATAACTCTGCTTGACCTTGAGGAGTTTGCACTAAGTCAAGGTCGTTAGAGTTAGGTAACCTTCTGAGATAATAGTTCTTCCTGAACATTGAGCATCTGGGAAACTTGTCCCCTTCACTGATATGCCACATAATGTTGATCAATGTATGAAATTAGTTTTCTGTCTGGTCATTTGAGGCTGTATAGAGCACAGCACAATTTGATGCACATAAGAGCTAAGAGGGGTGATATTAAGTGGCATTGTTTCATTGGAGAAGCAATTACGCTGTAAATACAGGGAGATTTTAAATAAATTTTGGGCATTCAAGCAAAAAATGTAATACCCGAATGTGTGCTGTGGGCACAAAATGTCAGCAACCAACATCAGAGAATGACCATAGGTTAATAAAAATGCAGCGCATGAATTTAGCGTCAGACTGCTAAGTACAGCCAGTAATTGCTTTGGAAATCAAAGAAGGAAAAATCACTTGGGATTTAAATAATTGAAGAAGACTTCAAAGAATAAATGGGATTCACATCAGGTCCTTACTTAAAGGCTCACAATGCTTTTCTTCCAGTTTCTTCATAATAACAATGGAAAATTCTTTCATGCCTTGGAAGGAGTTTCTATAGGTCAGTTTCTAATGTGACCTTTGCTTACCTTTCCAGCTCAGTCATTTCTCACTGCAAGGAACCTCTTCCACTCTCTCCTATTTATTCTTCCAGGCTGGCTCTCACCTGCTTAGGAACCCCTTCCATACAGTGGGGTTGGTAATTATTTTCATCACATCTATATCTCAGATTGGACTCTTCTAAAAGCATTTAGAATTGGAATTTCCTAGGAATATCTTCTACCCATTCTTAAAACTGGAATCCTAACCCCACTGTTTATTCTCTTAGTACCCGGATCTCTCCCTCTGGACCCTCATTAGGGAGAGTTATAATGGCCCATTCACTTGTCAGTATCCCCAAGTGGCACTGAAGTGAGCTTCTCCATCTTGTTTATCACCATGCTCCCAATACCCAGGATGGTGCCTGGCACTTAAAAGGCATGCAATAAATATTTGATGAATGAGTGAACCTTGAAGGATAAATATGGTTTGGTTTGATGGCAATGAAGGGAACTGGCATGAGCAATGATGAGAAAAGAAAAGCTAGAAGGAGCTGCATGTCTGTGTGCTGAGGCAAGTGGAGAAATTGGCTTGTATGGAGACCAGTGTGATTGGAAATTTGAGACCACAGCAAGTGTGGTGAGTGGCTGAAGTGCCTTTTTAACAAAGCCTTTAAAAATAGCAAATTAAAAAGAAATCTTGAACCATTCCATAACATCCAATCTATTGGAATATGGAGTGGTCTAGAAGCAAAATTTCATGCCCTCAAAAAGGAGCCATGGTATATGCATTAAACACCCATTTTTCAGAGGTTATGTGCAGAAATGACCTATGGCCAACCCACTGCAGCCTTACAGGACATGAGAAAATGTGCTGTAGAACAGCTGGTCAGGATTACAGATGACTAAGCATCCTGTGATATCTCTGGAAAACTGCAGTTGACATTTAAAACCTTATTTCTAAATTTTTTATCTGAGTGTGAGCAGTGGGGGTGAAAATTTGAATAGGCAAAGTGGAAAGTCTGTGCAGCCCCTGTCAGCCTCCCAAAACTGGAACCCTTTTCCATGTTTCTAGAGTAACCTGTCTCTATTTCCAGAACACGTCTCCTACTGCAAGATTACCAGAGGCCAGCCCCAGAACCCTGGGGTTTTCTTTTGACCAAATTTCTTCTCTAGACCTGCGTTATCCACCTTGACAACCCTAGACTCCCTCACCTTGTAGAATGCTGGAAACTTAGTAGAGGTTCAATACCTATTTTTATTCGTGGAGGAAGGGATGAATGAATAAGCCCACTCTCGCTGATTCTGGGTAAAATCCTATTAGCCTCCCTCTCTTCATCTCCACAGTTTCTACTTCTCAAAATGAATTTAGATTGCAAATCCTATAATAACTAGCAGTTGTCCTCCACACAAAGGCTGCTGATAAGGAAGTTCTCACCTCCTGTGATGGGAACAATAACTGTGGAGAGGACTCGCTCACAAGAGGACTATTTGTAATCTCTTTCGAAGGATAGATAAGAGTCCAGGATGATGGCTATCATAAGAATAGACTAGCAAACAACATAAATTATCTTTTGTCCTCTCAGGTGCTGGCATTTCTGCAATACAAAACGTTTTTCTAGTGTGACATAAGTTGATCTACAAGCACCTTGTGTTTCATAGCTTTGGATGGCCACAGTGCTAATCAAAGTATAGCTAGTGGTCCATGAGCCAGGAGCATCAGCATGACCTGAGAGCTTGTCAGAAATGCAGAGTCTCTGGGCTCCATTCCAAGTCTACTGGATCAGAATCTGCATTCCAACAAGATCTCCAGGTGATTCATGTGCACATCTAAGTTTGCAAAGTGCTGGCCTAGAATTCACTTGCTTGAAACTCTGTGGATGAGGATTATTTTGTAGATTTTTAGTTCTGAACGGCATAGTATATTGGGTATCTACCATATAACATTCATTGTGCCAGAGGCAGGGGATATAAAGATCAATAAAAGGTGGCATGTGCCTTGAAATCATGGTCTAGCTGGGGTGACTGAACCAGAAAGAGATCATTTAATGTAGTGGTGCTGAGGGGAAGATATAAACTTAGTCCCTTAGGGATATGGAGAAGGACTCCTTAGCCCAGACTGGGTACCCAGAAAGGTTTTCTTCAAGGGACTTCCTTTGATTCAGTAAAAATGACTGGATAAAATTTATCAAGAAAAAAATAAGATCGGCAATCCAGAATGAAGGAAGAGTCTCTCCCGGCCTCCTGGCTCTTCATCCCTAAGTAGATTTTTCTTTTTTTAAACTGTAAGCCCTGTTGTGTTCATGGAGAAGAGGGGGTGACTGTGGAGATTCTGTATTGCTGAATGGAGTCAAGGAGTGATGGAAGAGGAGGATAAAGAGCTTAGCCCAAGCCAGCCACAGAGGGCCTTGTGCACCATGCTGACGAGTTTAGATTCTATTTTAAAGGCACTGGGCTGCCCCTGAGGACAGGGAAGAGACATGGTTAGACATTTATTGTGGCTTGCACTGGCTGGTGAAAGAAAAGGGCACTGGAGGAAAGAAAAGCTAGTCACAGGATAATCAGTTATCTGGGCAAGAATAGATAATAGTGCTCAGGATGGAAATTAGTTGATGTATGAGGGACACACTTAAAAGATAAAATTAGTAGGATATCATCATCGATTGGTTTGGACAGAAGATAAGGGAGAGGAGAACACTGGGTGTCTAGACCAGTGGTTCTCAAACTTGAGTGTGTATCAGAATCCCCTGGAGGGCTTGTTAAAATACATATTACTAGGCCTCACCCCAGAGTTTCTGAGTTAGTAATTTGCTAGGATCACTTGAGATTTTTAAACTGCTAATGCCTGCACCTCACCCCAGGATCCTGACTAAATTGGTGTGAAATGCAGCCTGGACACAGCATTTTTAAAGCTCCCGGTGACTCCAGTGTGAAACACAACTTCATTATATTTGGAATACAGGCAGAGGAGTCATTTTGGATAAAAATTTGTTAAAATTATTTTTACATATTCCTACAAATACCTCATTATGTGTGTCCTGATATGTGTGTAAATACATAGTCAATCTCTCTGGAAGATGAATGTAGCATATAATAACTACTATCTAAAAGGACATATACTAAAAAGATAAAACAGATACTACTTCCACACCTAAGGCAAGAGGAAGGGGGAAAAGAAAAGAAAAAAACCACATTTGTTGAGTTCCTCCTATGTGCCAGATATTATAATAAGTACTTTATATACATCATCTCATTTAATGCTGACAAAGCGAGAGTAAGATATCCTTATCTTCATTCCTTTAATGAGGGATCCTATCCTCAGAGAGAGACAGTCACACAATTCAAGATAAAGAGAGATTTAGATCTGGATTTGCTTGGTTCTTACAAAGACTATTTGCATACATTCTCATTAGAAGAGAAACTGGCTATGTGATACAGAAGAAAATAGCCAGAATTAGGCATCAGGTGCTTGAATCCTAACCCTAGATCTACCCCTAACTAGTTGTATCACTTTGGATGAGTCTCCATTTCTCTGGGCCTTGATTTCCTCACCATCAAAATGGGGATAAAATTTTTACCAACCTCATCAGATTAAATGAGATATTACCTAGCACAATACCTGACATGTGGAAGATACTCAAATAACGTTAACTCTTATTATCTACTTCCTCTTCATTATCATTATCAGTGAAATGAGGGAACTAGGCTAATCTTCCCTAAAATTCCTTCAAATTAGGAATGCTGTGATTAAGAACTTACTCCTTTCTTTGGTATCTGTAGCTACTTTCTGATACTCTTTAACTAGTGACTTCATCTAAGAACTAGTATTTGTTTAAAATCAGCCCCTCTTCCTGTAACTCCCCACCTTACCACTCCATCTCGTCCCTGTGTTGTGTGACCGTTTCCTGGCCATCCATTGCTGTGACAAAGCTATGTCAGTATTTTGGTGACTCTCGCAGGAGCTCCATCATGTCTCTTGTGCAGTGTTGCTGTATTCAGCAATCTCTGCAGCGCCTGCATGAGAGTCCTTATGCCAGGTCAGCAGGAATTTCATTCCGTGAACACATTTGCAGTGATAAATGAACCACACTCTGCAGCTCTGAGGCTAATGATCTTATCTGTTATCTGATGCCCCATAGGCTTAAAGATGTGTCCAAGATGCAATTTGGAATTATGGAAAGAGTAAGACTTGTTTTACCACACGCAGGTTATGTGATGCTGGACTTGTGGATTACCTTTTTGGAACCTCCACTTTTCTCCATTGGTTCTGTGAGATTTGGCATGTGTAAAGTGCTTTATATGGCGTCTGGCTCACAGCAGCCCCTCAACAGAAGTTGGGAACCATCCCTAATGACTCCATTTAGGAAGCTGGCAATAGCATTCAGGATAGGCCAGGGAACAGGGTTGCGTAGAACTTTGGAGAGGGCTGATTATCGCGTTTTAAACTTTTTGCAGTAGACTTGCGGTCACAGAGACACTTCTGTGAGACTCCATTCAAAAGAAAAAATCCATGATCACATTTGCCTCCAGACTGACTAAATTAAAATCTCTGGATACAAACACAGAAGCTGCATTTTAACACACTCTTTAGACAATTCCTTTTTATTTTTTTTTCTTTTTTTTTTTTTTCTTTTTTGAGACAGAGTCTTGTGTCACCTAGACTGGAGTGCAGTGGCGTGATCTTGGCTCACTGCAACCTCGGCCTCCTGGGTTCAGGTGATTCTTTTGCCTCAGCCTCCCTAGTAGCTGGGACTACAGGTGCGTGCCACCACACCTGGTTAATTTTTTATATTTTTATTAGAGATGGGGTTTTACCATGTTAGCCAGGATGGTCTTGATCTCCTGACCTCATGATCTGCCCACCTCAGCCTCCCAAAGTGCTGGAATTACAAGTTGTGATCTTTAGATAATTCTCGTGTGTATTTTACTATATTTCTTTAATCTACATTGCTATAAAAATATTACTTGCTCAAACATTTTTTTAAATAGAATACTAGAAAGTTCATAGTCAAAGATAGCCACTGCCTTCCTTCTCCTGCCCACCTCTACTTCCCAGAAATTACCATGTTCTGAATATTTGTGTCCCCCAAAATGTATACCTTGAAATCGTAACCCCCAACATAATGGTATTAGAAAGTGAGACCTTGGGAGGGAGTGGTGATTAGATCTGTCTTTATGAATGAGACGAGTGCCCTTGTAAAAGAGACCTGAGGGAGTTTGTCTCTTCCACCATACAAGGACATAGAGAGAAGGCACCATCTATGAGAGAGCAGGCTCCCACCAGATATCCAAGCTGTTGACACATTGATCTTGGACTTTCCAGCCTCTACAATTGCAAGAAATAAATTTCCATTGTTCATATGCTGCCCAGTGTATGGTATTTTGTTATAGCAGACCAAATGGATGGAAACAACACATTATACTTGGACAAGTTTCTTCAATTCGTAACTCCCTATTTCTAAATAACATGCTAATACTGCAATTTCATGTCATATTTTAGACATTATCTGCTGACTTTCTATTATGATTAATATTAGCAATTTACCTAGCATAATTATCCATTCTTACCTTCTTGATACAGTCACTTACATTTCTGTTAAGTCAAGAGTTAGAGTTGCTATTTTATAACTATGTAAATATTGTTTATTATTGATCCAAGAACAGACTGTATGTTCACTTTCTGATTGAACTTCTATTTTGTCTTAGAGTTTCAGCTCTATCAAACAATCTTCAATTTTAATTTCCAAATACTTTAAGATATCAAATACTTAGCATTTTCTTTCCCTTGCCCTTGGAGACTTCATCCCAGAGTGTTCCATTCTTCTGCACTGCATAAACTCTTAATTCTGGTTTCGTCATTAGTTCACTATTGCCTGGTCTCATGTTTTCTTCTTTCTTAGTTTATTTGCTTACTTTAAGTATACTCCCCAGAAACTTCCTTTAAAAACAGTACATTGCAAGGATAACTTTTCAGTACTTACCTGCCCCACGATATCTTTATTCTGCCCTCACACTTAACAGTTTATACAAGATTGACAAGTGTTCCTCCAAAATTTATGTCCACCAAGAACCTCAGAATGTGACCTTATTTGGAAATAGGATCCTCACAGATGTGATTAATTAAGGTAAGATGAGGTCATACTGAATTAGAGTGGACCCTAAATCCTATGACTGGTGTCCTCATAAGAAGGCTTTATAAAGATACTGAGACACAGACAGAGGAAAGAGAGCCATGTGAAGACAAAGGCAGGGATTGGAATGACACATCTGCAGGCGGAGAACAACACTGAGGATTTCGGACAACTACCAGAAGCCTGGAGAGAAACATGGAACAGATTCTCCCTCACAGACTCTAAAAAAATCAACTCTGCTGACACCTTGATTTTGGACTTCTGGTCTCCATAACTGTGAGAGAATAAATTTCTGTTGTTTTAAGCTACCCAGTTGAAGGTGCTTTGTTATGGCAGCCCCAGGAAACTAATACATGATTTATCTGGGATAAAATTCTGTGTTGAGGCTCATGGTGGCTCATGCCTGTAATCCCAGCACTGTGGGAGGTTAAGGCAGGCAGATCACTGGAGGCCAGGAGTTTGAGACCAACTGCCCAACATGGCAAAACCCGTCTCTATAAAAATATAAAAGTTAGCTGGGTGTGGGGTTGCACATCTATAATCGCAGCTGCTCAGGAGGCTGAGGCACGAGAATTGCTTGAAATGGAGAGGTGGAGGTTGTGGTGAGCTGAGATTGGACCACTGCACTCTAGCCTGGGCGACAGAGTGAGACTGTCTCAAAACAAACAAATGAAAAATTATATGTTGAGCATCAGTGACCTCCAAATTATGACAGCACTGCTCTATGTCATTATAGTTTCTGATGTTGGTTTAAGAAGTCTAATGCCATTTTACTTTCATTTCTTTGTAGGTGAAGTGTCTCCCACCACAAACTTTTAGTATCATGTATTTATCTCTGGTATCCTAAAATTTATTCACCAAATTTAGTTCACTAAGTGAACTACAATTCATGAAGATCTATCTTAGTGTGTTTCTTTTTTTTCATTAATGGACATGAGCACATGGAGAGCTTTTTCAATCTGACAAGTCCTTTGGTCCTGAAATTTTTTTTTTATATTTTTTCTTTGACAATTTCCTCTTCTCTATTGGTTGAAAGTTCAGTATCCCAACCTGATCTATCCAAATTTCTTATCCTTTATTTCCTGTTTCTCTAATTCTCTCTTTTTTCCCCACCTTCTTAGTGATTTCCTTGGCTCTCTCTGTGTTTTCTGTTAATCCAGTTTACTTATTCTGTTGGTTTGTATCTTTCTCATATAGAAAACTTTCCTCAAATGTACATGAACCCAGGCTATCTGTTTTTGTTTAACAGTGTGACAGCAAAGAACTGATTAGACACTCTGTGTGAAGGAGGAGCTTGCCATCCAACTCTGGAGAGAAAAAGAGAGCCTAAGAACCCAACCATTTTGCATGAAAGATTTCAATCAATCCCTCTGTACTCATATTCATACTTTACCCACATCTTTTGCTCTACTCACTGTTTTGAATCCTGAGATTGTCCAAGCTTCTAAAGGGAGAATCAGATTGTTTCTTGTATCTGACACACACTGTTTATAGCTTTCTCCACTCTGCTGCGAAAGAAAGTCACCACTCTCAGATTTCTCTCTTTGAAAAATCTGTGTTAATCCTTGTTTGTGGCTGTATGTCTTCTAATTCTCTTTGTCCTTGTCTTAGTCCATTTGTGTTGCTATAAAGGAATGCCTGAGGCTGGGTAAATTATAAAGGAAAGTTGTTACAGGCCTGAGCCACTGTGTGTGGCCTCAACACAGAATTTTATACCAGATAAACTATGTGTTTGTTTCCTGGGGCTGCCATAAACTGGGTAGCTTAAAACAACAGAAATTTATTCTCACAGTTATAGAGGCCACAAGTCCAAAATCAAGATGTCAGCAGAGTTGATTTATTTATAGTTTATTTATAAAGCCAAATGTTATTTGGCTCACAGTTCTAATGGCTAGAAAGATTGGACATCTGCATCGTGAGGGCCTCATGCTGCTACTACTCATGGTAGAAGGTCCAAGGGGAGCCAGTGTGTGCAGAGATCACCAGTGAGAGAGGAAGCAAAAGAGAAAAGAGGCCAGGTGTAGTGGCTTACGCCTGTAACCTCAGCACTTTGGGAGGCTGAGGTGGGAGGATCACTTGAGGTCAGGAGTTCAAGACCAGCCTGGCCAACATGGTGAAACCCTGTGTCTACTAAGAACACAAAAATTAGCTGGGCACAGTGGTGGATGCCTGAAATCCCAGCTACTCGAAAGGCTGAGGCAGGAGAATCACTTGAATCCTGGAGGCAGAGGTTGCAGTGAGCTGAGATCATGCCACTGCATTCCAGTCTGGGCAACACAGACTTCAACTCAAAAAAAAAAAAAAAAAAAAAAAGAAGAAGAAAAGGGAAAGGTGCCAGACTTTCTAAACAACTAGCTCTCACAGGAAGTAATACAGTAAGAGCTCTCCCCCGTGGCCCGCTTCAGGTAAGGCATTAATCTATTCATAAGGGATCCACCCTTATGACCCAAACACCTCTCACTAGGTCTCATCTCCAACATTGGGGATTAAATTTCAACATGAGCTTTGGAGGAGACAAATACCCAAACCTTAGCAGTCCTTGTGCATTAAAATTATTTTTTCTTTTCGATCTTTAAAGGGATTCCAAGAAGAGATAGATGTGCGTGGTTATCCACCTTGTTGAGGAAAAAGTTTTCTTTATTTCCTGATGTACAATCCACAGGAAATATTTCTATTATAACGTGTTGTTTAGTGAAATACTTGAAGTAAAACAAAAACCACTGGCATTGGAAGATGTGGGTAGATGTTATTTAATCTATGTGAAACTCAGCTTCCTTGTCTTTATATTTTAAATATATTCTCTTTTTTAAATTAACAAACAAAATTTTGTACAACATAATTTTGGTGTGCAACATAATTTTTTGAAATATGTATACATTGTAGAATGGCTAATCAAACTAACAGATACATTCCTCAAATACTTGCTGTATTTTAATGGTATAACGCTTAAAAATCTACTTTCAGCAATTTTCATGTATATAATATATTGTTGTTAACCATAGTCATCACGACGTGCAGCAGATCTCTTGATCTTACTCCCCTATCTGAAATTTTGAATACTTTGACCAACATCTCCCCAATCCCTCTACGGCCTAGCCTCTGGTAGCCATTATTTTATTCTGTTTCTGTAAGTCCAACCTTTTTAGATTCCACATATAAGAGAAATAATATGGTATTTGTCTTTCTGTGCCTGGCTTATTTTGCTTACATAATGTCCTCCAGGTTCTTTGATGTTGTCACACATGACAGGATTCATTTCCTTTTTAAAGCTGAATAGTATTCCGTTGTGTATGTATACCACATTTTCTCAATCTGTTCATCCATTGATGGGCATTCCATGATTGGCTATTGTGAATAATGCTACAGTGAACATGGGAGTGCAGACAACTCTTCAACATACCAGTTTCATATCCTTTGGATAAATACCCAGAAGTAGGATTGCTGGGGTTTTAATTTTTTCAAGAACTTTCGTACTATTTCTATAATAGCTGTACCTTTGTCTTTAAAAAGAGACAGAAGTATTTACCCATGCATAGTCAATGCTAGTGCATAGTGGTTCATGTTTTCCATTTTGAGGGTTCCTTAGAGTTAACTGGACCACAGGTAGAATGAAAATCACAAATAGCATAGGTTTAATCCCTGCAATCCCTGTAGAACCTCAATGCTTTGCCCCATAGTATGGAATGAAAGATAGATGATAAGGAGTGATCATTCAACTAACTCAACAGACTAATTCAGTTTCAGAAACTTTCTGATAAGGAATCTTCCTCAAAGATAACTTACAAATTGCTATGTTGCAAATGAAAGGGGAAAAAGTCAATAAAAACTGCAGGCTTTCTCTTTCATTAGGCAAAGTGTGACTTTTCCACAAGAACAGGGCTAATGGGGAATGAGTCTTTCACATAGTTTCCAAAGACAGTTTATCTTTTTGAAATTTAACTGTAAGATCCCCCAGGAATAAGAGAACATTAACTCGCAGCCAGAATTCAGAACGATAGTAACAAATTATTCATGGCTCAAGAAAAGAGTTCTCGCAAAATGTGTTGAATAATTGGATTTGAAATATTAACAAATGTTCTTAAGTTCCCACATGTGTATGCAAACTGATTTCCTCTAATTTTAGGTACAGCTCAATGAAATGTCATTTTCCCAATAGTCTAGAGACACATATTCCTAAAAAGTAGAATATTTGTGAAAGGCACATTTGGAAATATTTTTATTATTTCTTGCTGCTAAAAGTGAACTTATATTTTCTTTTTGAAATAATACTTTTCTTTATAAAAGTAATGTGTATCCATTATAGAAAACTTCAAAAAAATACAACCCGCATTAAAATATAGCATGTATTTTACAGTTAGAAATTTTCTAATCTTGGCACTCAATTTTCATAAAAAATACTTATCTGTATTTCAATTTCATAAAATTTAAAGTTAAAAAAAGCAGATTGAAATACTCAAGTTGTTTCAAATACACTTAAAGGTTTTCTTTCTGTTTTTTTTTTTTTTTTTGAGATGGAGTTTTGTTCTTGTTGCCCAGGCTGGAGTGCAATGGCACAATTTCAGCTCACGGCAACCTCTGCCTCCCAGGTTCAAGAAATTCTCCTGCCTCAGCCTCCTGAGTAACTGGAATATAGACATGTGCCACCATGCCTGGCTAATTTTTTGTATTTTTTAGTAGAGACGGGGTGTCTCCATGTTGGTCAGGCTGGTCTCAAATTCCCAATCTCAGGTGATCTGCCTGCCTCGGCCTCCCAAACTGCTGGGATTACAGGCAAGAGTCACCGTGCCAGCTCACTTAAAGGTTTTCTAATAGCTAAATAGGGTATAAGGTTTTTAAATTATAAATTAATTAAAGTTAAGTTAAATTAAAACTCCAGTTCCACGTTCTGACTGGCCACATTTTAAGTGCTCAAGAGCCACATGTGGTTAGTGGCTACTGCATTAGACAGCACAGATACAGATAGACAGCTATATAGAAAAATAGACTCAGGGCTAGGGATGTGGCTATGGATATGTCACATATAAGCATATCCCCATATCAATAACTATTATTCTAACACATGATTTTTAGTGATTGTGGACTATATCATCTCTTCATTCCTTTTATGGGTATACATGGCATAATTTATCTATCTATTCTCAATGATTTTGAAGATTACTGTTTTTTTCCATTTTGTTATACAAACTTATACTATATTTATAATTATTTTCTTGGGATAGATTCCTAGAAATGGTATTACTAAGTTTAAGTGTAATTAAGTATATTAGACAGGGTTCTCTAGAGAAACAGAACCACTAGGATGACATATATATATATATATATTTCTCTGTGTCTCGATGGGTGTATGTATGTGTATGCGCATGTATTTTAAGAAATATCCGTAATTGGCTCATGTGATTGTGGAGGCTGGAAATCCAAACTCTGCAGGGTAGGCCAGCAAGCTGGAGACCAGGGACGAGTGCATGCTGTAGCTGGAGCCCAGAGGGAGTCTATTGGCAGAATCCCCTCTTCTTCAGGGGAGGCCAGTTTTTCTCTTCCTTCTCTTCTTTTTTTCTTTTTCTTTCTTTTCTTTCTTTCTCTCTTTTTTTCTTTTCTTTCTTTCTTTGTCTCTTCATGAAGAATAATCTTCTTTTCTCAAAGTCTATTGATTTAAATGTCAATTGCATCTAAAAAAAAATCTTCGCAGAAACTCTAGAATATTTGACCAAATATGTGGTTGTCATGGGTTATGAAGTGAACACATAAAATGAGCAATCACACTAAGTTTTGTTCTTGATCACTGTCATATCATTGTGATTGTTTACATTCTCATCTGTAGTGTATGAGCAAACTCATCATATTATACCCTAGTAAGTTAATCAATATTATATTTTTTCTGTCTTTGTCAATTTTACATGCAAATAAATTTTATAATTTTAATGTACATACCTTTGATTAGTATGAGGTTGAATCCTCATGGATTTATTGATTATTTGTTATTTCCTATTCTGTTGTTTATTCATTATTTTTGTCTGTCATTTCTATACAAAAGCTATGAAGTAAATCACAAAGGAAAAATGTTTACTGTATTCAATTCCACAAAATTTAGGAAAATTTATATAGAGATTAAGAAAATCATAGACTACAGAGACTGTCTGAGCAAAGATAGTAGATTTTGTGTTGATATATTAAAATATGTCAGATTCTCTACTGTTCAATAAAATTTTGAGAGGTAATAAGTTTTCTTGCAGAAAAGATATTCAAGCCAAGACTGGGTGACTAATGTCAGGGACTCTTCAAATGGGTTTCTAAATTAGGAATGACCTAAAATACGGTAAAACGTGGAGCTACTCTTATAATGCCCCTTCTTCCAACACTTATTCCTGTGGAAAGATCCATGTGGATAGCTGTGGCTATTTACTTAACATGATTTTGCATACCCCAAACTTCAAGGATTTTTTTTTCAATGTACAGTTGAATTTGGACCAGCTTCCAAGAAGGACCAACACTGAATTCTCTTTCACAAGAAAATTATGCAGAAGCAAAAAGAGGAATGTCTGGCAAAAACAATCTCAGAGGGACAAAGATTGATGGTGAGGGAGAGTTGAAGCCGCTGCAGGTGATAACCTTCCACTCTATGGCCAGTGTACACGAAGTTGTCACAGATGAAAGATCTCAAAAAAAAAAAAAAAAAACTTCCAAGCCTTCAATTCAACTTTTGAATGGCTGCTTTGACTTCTCATGATGTGAGCATTTCAGGGAATCATTCCAATTCTGGACAATTAAAAAATTAAAATCATAAAAAGTTTCTAAAATTCAATAATAAAGTACGATAGATAAATAGACAAAATGTAACCAAAAAAATGAGCAGTGTCATGCTTAATGATAAAATGCTAGAATGAATTCAATAAGTACTCATTGAGTATTGACTGTTAGCCCTTTACTAAGTACTAGATACACCAATGTGAGCAAAATCTGATGAGTTTTTAGATTTCATGAAGTTGTAGATGAATGGAGGAGACAGTCATTAGTCATATCACTATGCAAATAAGCCTGAAATTACAACTGTAATGGGTACAATGAAGTAAGGGTATATGATACACTAAGAGAATGTAGTAGGGAGACCTGGACTGGTCCAGGCCGTCAGAGTTGGTCATGCTAGAAGAGGTGAACTGACATCTGAAGAATAAGTAACAGTTAGCAGGGGAAGTTAAGGAGTTGAAGTGAGGAGAGAGAGAAGTATGTGAGAAGACAAAGAATACAGCACACTATCAGAAATAGATCTGATGCTGGTTAACACTGCTATTGTCAAACTTCATTCAGGAAATACCAACAAGTGTGAGAAACGATAAAACAAAATGGGAAAAAGAGGCAAAATTGTTATTTTTAGATAATGTGATCATAAACTTGGAAAACTGAAGAAAATGTAATGAAATTCTAATTCTAATTGAAAAGGCTAATCAGTAGAAGGATTGGTTATACAGATGTACAAAAATCTGTAACATTTTATATAGAAATGATGAAGAAACAGTATTTGCAATAACAACAATGTAAAATGCCCAGGCATAAACATAACAGGAAATGCAGAGAAACTATAAAATTCCACTGAGCAATATGAAAGAAACCAAAGGTAGATTAATTCCATATGCTTAGAAAGCATAATATTTAAACCTGAATTTCTTCCCAAAGTATTATATAATTTAACATGTTGGAGAAGTGGGAAAACTATTATACATTTTATCTGAAAGAATTGTAAAAAACTAATATTGGGTGATTTGCTTTATCACACATTAAAACATACCATGAAACCATAATCTTTTTAAATGGGTACAAAAATATATAAGCAAATCATTTAAATAGTACAAAGTTCCAGAAACATACCCAGATAAATAGGTAATTTTATTATACTCATTTTTAATAACTTGATTGATTCTGTTGTTTGGGTGTGTGGTACCATTATAGTAGTAACTCCTGATCATTGGTTATATGCAAGGTGACCACTGTTATCCTGGTTTGCTTGAAACAGACTTTGTTTATGATTCTTGTCTTGGCATAATTATTATTATTGTTATTTTTTTTTTTGAGTCAGAGTCTCACCCTGTCACCCTGGCTGGAATGCGATGGCATGATCTTGGCTCGCTGCAACCTCCGTCTCCCATGTTCAAATGATTCTCCTGCCTCAGCCTCCAAGTAGCTGAGATTACAGGCACCTGCCAACACACCCAGCTAATTTTTGCATTTTTAGTAGAGATGGGGTTTCACCATGTTGGCCAGGCTGGTCTCGAACTCCTGACCTTGTGATCCTCCCGTTTTGACCTCCCAAAGTGCTGGAATTACAGGCATAATTATTAATAGAGCCTCCTTGTACTCTCGAAAGTATTCCGTTTTTGAATGATACATTATATGGTCATCCAATTTATGTAATTATTTTCATTTTTCCTTAATATAAACAGTACAGCAATAAATATACTTGCAGCTAAGTCTTTACATAGAATTTTTATATGACTGGATCAACATGTGTATACATTTAAATTTTTAAATATATATTACCTTGCCTTCCAGCGAAATTATTTACACTCCCTCCAGTAATTATGAAGAGAGTCATTTTTCTAAAACCTGAAAAAACTGGATAGTACTATTCATTTTTAAGAATCTCTTCTAGTTTTATAAGTAAAATTGTGTCTTACTGTCTTAATATGTATTTAGTTCATTATTGTTTTAAATGAACATTTGTACAGACCAATGTTCTTTCATTGTAAGCAGCAGAAAACAATTCTGGGTGGGTTAAATCAAGGGGAATGCAGGGAAAGGACATCAGAGGCCCACAAAATTAATGAGAGGCTGGAGATCCTCCAGGCTTAGGAATAGACAAGACAGGCATTTCTGAAGGTGAGGAAGCAGGCACTTCAGCATTGTATTCAATGTAGAAGAGCATCCTTGGGCTTGATCTGCTCAAGACGTAGTCACAAGAATGAAACGGAACCTAACAGTTTTGGTCCCTTTATTTCATTCTCAAGATTCAAGTTCCAGTTGACTTAGCTTGGGCCACATGCCTGCTCTGAGGCTAAGAATGGGCAGTGCCCTGATTACAGTCCCACTGAACCATAGCCAGAGAGACAGTGATAATTCCTCCAGGGACATCAGAGTCTTGTCAGGAAAGGGAAATGGTTCTTGAGCCGCCAACCCAGCAAATGACCATGACAGGTTTTTTTTTCTATATTGACTATTCCTTTCTCCTTCTGCAAATCTATTTTTGTTCTTTGCACGTTTTTATCCTGCACTGTTCATCTTTATTATGCTGACTTATAAGAGATCTGCAAGTATGTTTTGAAGCTGAGATCGAAGGCTTTGCAGCAGCCCCCTAAAGGTGTCTTCATTTTGTTAATTGGCGAAAGTGAAAGCCCTCCCCACCCCTGCGTTGTTGTTGTTGTTTGTTAGTTGGTTGGCTGGTTTGTGATTTATAATTAAAAGAACCTGTGACAGTTATAGAGCTGGTGCGTTTTCTTTTATTTCACTGTACTAGTTGTAACTGTGATACTAGTTGCTGTAACACATAAATCTCAGAATCATAGTGGTTGAAGTGATGATTTTAAAGCATGCTCCCCAAATTTTTTAACATTCTTCCTATTGAAAACTGGCATCTACATCTGAATACCTTGAATCTGGGCTCTCTGCTTGATAAATAAGTTGTAGCAGTGGTGAAATTGTGTCAGTTTCTGGGCCAAAACTTCGAAAAAGTGTCAGCTTCTACTTTTTTCTTAGGACATTTTCTCTTGGAGCTCGGTCTCTATGCCATGAGAAAGTCAAGCAGCCTATGAAGAGGCCAGAATGGAGCGGAACTGTGGACCTCCAGCCCTCAGGCCACTCCCAGCTGATTCCTAGCACTTACTTGCCCACCGTCTGAGAGACCACCTTGAAAGTCAGCCCTCCAGCCCCCGGCAGATCTACTCTAGAGGATGCTATGTGGAGCAGACGGCAACTGTCCCTACAGAGCCCTGTCCAAATTAAAGTTCTGTGAGTAAGGTAAATAATTGTTGTTATTTTAAGCCTATAACTTTTGGGGTGGTTTGTGGCATAGCAATAGATGACAGATACAGAGTAAAAAAAAAAATGAAGTTTATTTCTCATTCATAGTCCAGTGCTGACATTTTGGTGGGCAAGCGAGTTTTTACATGGTAACTTACAGGCTCTCAGGAGGCATGCTGCTTCCATTTTCTGAAGCTGTGCTTCCCTTGTGGATGTAGCTAGTCTATGAAGAAGAGCAAGTGGAAAGGTAGGTGGAGAAGTAAAATTTGCTTCTTAAGCTCTTTGGTCTGGAAATGGTGCCTTGGCTTCTCTTGCATTCCTGTCGGCCAAAACTAGCCATATGCCCACATTCAGATAGAAAGGAATCTGGGAACGGTGGTTCCTAGCTTCCTGGTAAACACTTCGCACTATGGCAGGTAGAGCACAAATCTTTGGTCCAGGGGCCAGCTGTTGGACACACTTAGCAAAAAAATGTAATGTTATTCTTCTTTGGACAGCAAAAATATAAGAGAACCAGTTGTTTCTCTTAGAAAAATCTCGTTCATTTGTGTATTAGTCTCCTCCCGTAGCTTATTTCTCAAAAAAGATATGTGAAAACACAGAAGCCCAGGCTGGGCGTGGTGGCTCACACCTGTAATCCCAGTACTTTGGGAGGCTGAGGTGGGCGAATCATGAGGTTAGGAGTTGGAGACAAGTCTGGCCAACATAGTGAAACGCCGTCTCTACTAAAAATGCAAAAAAATAGCCAGGCATGGTGGCGGGCGCCTATAATCCCAGGTACTCTGGAGGCTGAGGCAGGGGAATTGCTTGAACCTGGGAGGCGAGGTAGAGGTTTCAGTGAGCCAAGATTGCGCCATTGCACTCCAGCCCGGGGGACAGTGCGAGACTCCGGAG